>NC_067142.1:32410053-32762553 GCF_903995435.1 Acomys russatus | reverse complement strand
TGGGCTAGCCTTGAAGCTTCTCCCAAGGGCTGTGTTCCCATCTTCCACATTTAATAAGCTGAGAGAATTGAAAACAGTTAAAAAAAAAAAAATGGAAGCTAATACAATGGACAATAAAAAGATAAACTAAAAAGAAATTTAAAAAGATGGTTAAAAACAGTTAAAGGAGAGAGGGGGACAGCAGGCAATAAAGTAGGGACTAAAAATAAGCCAAATAGACTCAAAAGAAATTAAAAGATAGAACAAAGGCACGATAAGGCAAGGGTTAGAAATAAGAGACAGTGATAAAAGAGATAATATAATAACAATAAATCTAGAAGATAAGATGAGATAAAAGGAAATAATATGAAATGGCCAGAAGAAAGACAAAACCAGATTAAAAATGACAGAGATAAGTAAAATCATTAAAGCCCAAATAATAAAAAGCTAAAGAGAAGAAAACAATAAAATGCATTCAAAGGCTAGCCAAGGCAGCCAAAGCTCCAGCCAGTATGGGTGGACACATCTATTACCTGAGTACTTGGGAGACAGAGGCAGAAAGATTAGGAGTTCATGATCATCTTCAGTAACAAATCGAGTCCCTGGCTAAACTGGCCACCGGAGACGCTGTCTCCAAAAAATAAAGAAAAAAATGTATATATGTTCATGTATGTGTGTGTGCATGTGCATGTATGTATTAAAAGACTGGGCTACAGGGGAGTGGAACAGGGTAATAGACTAATTTCCTTTCAAGTCAACATAATGCAGCATTGCAAGTACATAGGCCAGGCTCCCATCCACAAAGCCTGAGTCGAGGCAGCCCACTTACACACACCCTAGCCCCTGAGCATCTGTAGCAATTGCCAAGGCTCCCAATTGCCAAGGCTCCCTGAACAAGGCACCACGGAGCAAGCGAGGAGCTTGGGCATCAGAAATTAGTCGACCTCCCACCTCTGGAGTGGAAATCATGGCCAAGGGGAGTGTGGGGCTGGTTCCTTCCAAGGCTCTGAAGGAAGGTCTGTCACTGACCTCTATCACTCGCAGACAGTCCTATGACTTTGCATGTTATCAGCCCCCTACATGGCTCTTGGTTACATAAAGACACCAGTCAAACTGATGTTGGGCTTGCTCTAATGGCCACATTTTAACTAAATTGCTCCTGTAAAAGCCCTGTCTCTGCTTGGCACAGTGGTATAATCTCAGTACTGGAGGCAGAGGCAGGCAGAATCTCTGTAATGTTCAAGGCCAGCCAAGGCTACATAGTGAGTCTCTGTGTCAAAAAACTATCCCCAAATATGTGCTATTGGGGTGCTGGGGGGGTTATAAAATAGGAATTTGAACTGACACAGCCCGTCCTATAGCAGTACCACCCCAAGGAGACCTGGGAGGTTGTCATTCAGAGTGGTGAACAGAAAGCTTGGGTCTCCTTAGAGACCTTTCCAACCTTTATTATGATTTTTTTTTTCTTTTGGTTTTTCGAGACAGGGTCTCTCTGTGGAGCCTTGGCTGTCCTGGACTCACTTTGTAGACCAGGCTGGCCTTGAATTCACAGCGATCCGCCTGCCTCTGCCTCCCGAGTGCTGGGATTAAAGGTGTGCGCCACCACGCTCAGCTCCTTTTTAAAATTATTTTTATTTTTTATCTTTTTGAGTCAGTGTCTCACTGGTTAGCTCTGGCTGTCCTGGAACTTTCTATGTAGACCAGGCTGGCCTTGAACTCACAGAGATCAGTCTACCCCTGCTTTCTGAGTTCTGGGATTAAAGGTATGTGCCATGGTACATGGCACAATCTTAAGTTTCTAAGGCAACTGACTTTCAGTCCTGATTTTAGCTTTTGACACATATTCGTCATGTTACGGGGGCCCACATGGCAGAGAAGCCGCCTCAGAAGCACAGGCAGGTATGGCACCTTACCCCATCTTCCTGTGATGCTAAAACTGCAGAGAGCAGCAAAGGTGCCAGCCACAGTCTTCCTACTGTGTGTGTCCACGAGGCCAAGGCTGGTGGACCTGGGTTGTTCTGTTCTTCTCTGAAAAGAAACACCTCACAAACCCAACGTGCCTTCTGAGGAGACAGAATCTCCACAGTTTGGGGATCACATTTCAGTCTCCTCTGCCAGTGCGGCCTGATCACCATGGGTCATTAGATCACATCACTTTTTTGTTTTTGTTTTTGTTTTGTTTTTTCGAGACAGGGTTTCTCTGTGTAGCCTTGGCCATCCTGGACTCACTTTGTAGACCAGGCTGGCCTCGAACTCACAGCGATCCACCTGCCTCTGCCTCCTGAGTGCTGGGATTAAAGGCGTGCGCCACCACGCCCGGCTCGATCACATCACTCTTAAGAATGGGTTTCCTTAGCTGGGCATGGTGGTGCACACCTGTAATCCCAGCATTCTGGGAGGTAGAAGCAGGCGAATCTCTGTGAGTTCAAGGCCAGCCTGGTCCACAGAGCAAGTTCAGAACAGCCAAGGCTTTATTTGTTAGTTAGTTAATTAGTTTGTTTCTCTTGTAGGTGTGTCGGTCTGTCTGGGATTCTGGAACAAAATTTCCAGACTATATATATAATTTATAAACAACAAAAATTCTTGAGTTTGAGGCCAGCCTGGTTTACAGAGCAAGTTCCAGGATAACCAGGGCTACACAGAGAAACCCTGTCTCAAAAGGATGGGAAGGTGGCAGCAAAGTAGGAATCAAGTTAAGGGTTTGTTCCTCAAAGATAGCATCTTCTGGGGGGCTGGAGAGATGGCTCAGAGGTTAAGAACACTGACTGCGATGCAGGCATCTGCGATCCAGGCATGGTGGCACACGCCTTTAATCCCAGCACTCAGGAGGCAAGGGCAGGCAGATCACTGTGAGTTCGAGGCCAGCCTGGTCTACAAAGCAATAGATACACAGAGAGACCCTGTCTCGAAAAACAAAAACAAAGCAAAACAAAAAGAACACTGACCGCTCTACCAGAGGTCCTGAGTTCAATTCCCAGCAACCACATGGTAGATTACAACCATCTATAACGTGATCTAATGCCCTCTTCTGGCCTGCAGGTGAACATGCTGACAGAGCACTGACTGTATACATAAAAATAAATAAATCTTAAAAAAAAAAAAAAAAGGACAGCACCTTCTGTATGTCCTGGCATATCGGAGGAGGCAAAGCGACACCTTGAAGGCTCTTTGACAAGGGTGCCATCCCATTCATGAAGGCTCAGCCCTCACAACAAAGCTCCCAAAGTCCCTCCTCGGCATTCAGCTGGGGGTAGGGTGAGGGTGGGGGTGGGGTGGCAGAAACATTCAGGCCAGAGCACATAAACATGTGAGCAGAAGTGAAAATTCTTTTCGTCTTGGAGAGGAAGCACAGGATCATGAAAGAGGTCAGGCAAATATGGTAACGGTTCAATCACCTCAGGAGCTGAGGAAACAAAAATCCAGGTGGCCAACTTGGAGCGGGTGGCTCACAGCAGGACTCCTGGCACTCTAGGAGTGGAAGCAGGAAGATCACAAGTTTGAGATCAGGCTGGACTCCATATTGAGTCAATCAACGGAGGAAAAGACTTGCCCCAATGTAGGGTCCCAGTTGAACCCCTCACTCAAACTAAGTAGGCCAATGGAGGTCAGGCCCCACGCTGCTCCCTGCAGAGTTGGCTTTGCACTGGGAATCCTTAGCCTGCGACTTAACACTCTGCTGTCACCATTTAAAGTTCCTCGTTCTTTTTATTTATTTTTATTTTTCTTTTATGTGCATTGGTGTTATGCGTGCATGTATGTCTGTATGTCTGTCAGATCTTGGGAGTTACAGACAGTTGTGAGCTGCCATGTGGTTGCTGGGAATTGAACCTGGGTCCTTTGGAAGAGGAATCAGTGCTCTTAAACCACTGAAACATCTTTCCAGCCCCTTCATAATTCTTGATCCAGGGACTCTACAGTGGTCCCCTCTACTGACTGCCTCATCCTAGGACCAAGTCTACCACCTAGCCAGGGCCATCAAGCTGGCTTTAATCAGGCACTATCTATCCAGGGCAGATTTGGCTACAGCTATTAGGAGAAAGTAAGCCCTTCCGAGGGAGGGCTGGGATGCCTTTGATTTGGCCTTCCTTAATGCCCCAGGGGACTCTTAGGGACACAGCCTTGGAATGACTCCTCAAACCTCTCCTCTTGAGACTTGCCAGTCCTAGGCCTGTTCCAGTCAGGATCTCCCTGGTCGCCCTGGCAGGAACCCAACGTGGTGTGAGAAGGGAGGGAAGAAAGGAAAGTGAAAGGACCAGCCTCTCTGGATGGCCCCTACTCCTCCTCCTCCCTTGCCAGCCTCCCCCCCCCCACCGCGTTGTCATGGAGACCAGAACAAAGCCTCCCTTTCGCCTCTTTTCTGGATTGTTAATTGTCTTTACTCCATGGTGCCTTTGTTAATTGTTGCCAGTCCCTCCCAGGATGGGGATCTAGGTTTCCTCCAGACAGGAAAGAGGCTTTTAAAAAAAGTTAGGTGATGGGGGTGGGGCCCTCTGAGCTTGGCTGGGGTGGAAGTGAAGGGCCCCTGAGGCGGGTCTGAGGCAGCATTTCCTACACTGCTCAGGCTGCTGGGAGTCTGGAAAGGCTTTCTTCACCTTCTCCCCTTCCTCCTTCAACCAGCTGCCTTTTTCAGGTGGGTAGGAAGAGATGGGAGGGAATAAAGGAGAAAGGCAGTTCCAGCATCATGTGTGTGCAATAGGTGTTTGGGGGTGTCCTCTCAGGGGGAGGTGGCCCTCCCAAGTGGGGCAGTAAGACACATACAGCCTGCTTATTACTCCGGCAAGACGCTCAGACACAAGGGGCTGGAGAGATGGCCCAGCGGTAAAGAGCATTTGCTGCTCCTAGGGAGGACCTAAGTTCAATGCCCAGCACCCATGCTCACAAACATTGTAAGTCCAGTTCCAGCGAATCTGCACCCCCTTTTCTGACCTCTGTGGGCACCAGGCATACCTGCGGTACAAACACATGCAGGCAAAACACTCACTGAATGAAAACACAAGTGACACATGCCTTTAATCCCAGCATTTGGGAGGCAGGGGCTGGTGGATTGCTGTGAGTTCCAGGCCAGCGGGTGTACAAAATGAGTCCAAGGCTACACAGAGAAACCTAGTCTCAAATAAATAAATAAATAAATAAAATTTTAAAAAGAAAAGAAAAATAAATTGTACACAGTTGGGGAAGGGGTGGATAATAAGTAAAAGAAAACACACAGCCACAGGCCAGGCCCTAGAGTAAGAATGATCAGCACTCAGTTCCTCATGGCAGCTGAGATGTGAGGGATAGATTTTAGGAGAGAGAGAGAGAGTGACAAAGAGAGAGATAGAGGGAGAGAGGGAGAGAGAGAGAGAGAGAAAAGAGGGAGAGAGAGAGGAAAGAGAGGGAGAGGGAGAGGAAAGAGAGAGGGAGAGAGAGAGAGAGAGAGAGAATATCCCATGCATGCTGTGTGTATTTGTTGGGTCTTCCTCTTGGAAGACAGAGCTGTCTGCCACATGGAAAGCAGCGAGCTGCTTGCTTACCTAGGGTCCAGGGTACCAGCAACACTCAGCTGGTTTATGTGGCTCAAACCCTAAGTGTTACCCAGTGCGGCCCATTTTGCCCACCATACATGTGCCAATCACGGAGACACTAAGCTTTGCAAAAGGAGTTCATTTGTGAGGAGGTAGGAGCTTCCGAGTGTCAAGTATGTCTCCCTGGGGATAGGGTTTGGGGCATGTATGTGGTCTGAGATATGGAGACACGACTGAAGTGGTATTCTTAGCATGGCCTCCTGAGGTCAAAAAGTCAACTCTCTGACACCAATATACAGGCTCAAGTGAAGGGTAGTGGTAGCCCACCCTTGGAGAGCACTTGTGACTTCCATCTCTAGTATTTGTTTGGTCAGAATTGAGAAGACCTGACTGATATCATCAGATAAACCCCACTAGGTGGGCCTGCCCAGTCTAACCCAACCTTTGTGATGGCTCCATCTAAGCCTCACACAGGGGAGGACCAGCCAGGGGCTGGAAGCTGGCAGGGCAAAACCAGACAAAAACCCTATCCTTCCTCCCTTTTCTGTTTCAGCACTTTCTCAGGAAACAGCCCCTGACTGAGGAAAGCAATTCAGGCCTCCTCCAGGTTTAACCCTTTCATGGCTTCCAGCAGAAGCATTTGCTTGTGACATCACATAAGGTAAAGAGAACATCGGTCGGGAACCTTGCATACCTGGGTGGTCCAGCTCCCCCAGCATTTTAGCAGCTAGCTGCATGCAAAGCTCATTGGAAATTGGAGTGGTCATCCACACCTGTAATCCCAGAATTTGGGAGGCAGAGGCTGGGGTGTTAACAGTGATTGGTAGGGTCTGAATCGAGTGTTTCCAGTACCTTGTCATCTTATTCAAATAACTGAAATAAAGGTGAATGCTTGCTTCAACAGCACATACGGTAAAATTGGAGTGGGGGGAAAAAAAGGCAAACACAAATTGCAAAGTATTAAGGAAAGTATTCAAAAGCAAAACCATAGGACCGACAGCTGAGCTATGGCTGTCACTTGGGTCACCATAGTAAGAGACTATCATAGGGCTTGAAATTATTGTCTAGGGCTTGTTTTAGGGGGTTCTTTGGCAAAAGCAGGGGCTTAGTTTCTAAGGAGCATAGTAAGGCAGGTCTCTATTTTGATTGATAGCATATGCCTGTTCCCACAATGTACTTTTTTGTTTGTTTGTTTGGTTTTGTTTTTGTTTTTTTGAAACAGGGTTTTTCTATGTAGCCCTCCCTGGCTGTCCTTGACTCGCTTGGTAGACCAGGCTGGCCTGGAACTCACAATGATCCAACTGCTTCTGCTTCCTGCGTGCTAGGATTAAAGGCGTGTGCTACCATGCCCAGACTGAATACCTAATTTTAAAAAGTCATCTTATACTTATTTTACATGGGGGGGGGGCATAAGATGTTGAACAAGTGATTCTCCTTAAAAGTTCACGCTAATTGGTAACAGTTTGCCTTGTGCATACACCCAAAACTAGTTCAGGCCAGATCAGCCAGCCCCTAACTACCAACACTTGGATAATCTGGGACTTCATTGAAATGGAAACCGTACCTTAAAGTGATGAGCCAGCCTGCCCCATCTTAGGTTTGAAAGCCATCTTAAAGACAAACTAGGCTCCTTCTTGTTTATGATGAAATCTGTTTCTCAAGGATTGCACTATGCTCCTCCTGTGACCTTAACCATAAATGGTTCTGCACTGCCTGTTCGAGGAAACAACCATGCCTTTGTTTCAAAAAGTTGTTATGACCATTTTACAACTCTGTTTTTGTTTCAAAAGGTTATCATAGCCACCTGTTGTTATGACTACCTTGCTATAACCACCTTGTCATGTTTGCCTGCCAAACTCCCCATTTATAAGCCCCTTACCCCTAAGCTATAAAAACCTTTGTCTTCCTTCCATACAATTGCTGACTTGAACCCAGCCTAAGAGGGAGGCAGCCCAGGTACATGAATAAAAACTCTTAATTTGGCCGTGATGATTTGGGTCAGTGGTCTTTCTCCTTGAATCTTTGGGGATTAACACTAGGAGGGTTCTAAGTGGGTGTTAAGAGCAGAGGAGCATGTCATTGTTCAGAGTGTTGCTCAATGCGGGTTGTTAAGTACATTATCAGCAAAGGGCACTTGTGCATCGTACATGCAGGTAGGGACCCAAGGGTGCAAAGTGAATTGTTAGAACAGGGGTGTGGTATAACACAAGCCAAGTGGAGTTCTAGGTTACTAATCTGTGTATGCTTTATACTTGGTTGTCTTAAAATGATTAGGAGTTCAAGGTCATTTTTAGTTATGTAGAGAGTTTGAGGCTAATCTGGGCCACAAAAACAAACCAAAAACAACAACAAAAACACCACCACCACCACCACTACCAACTACAAAAACAAAAAAACCTGTCTGGAAAACCAAACCAAATCAACCAAACACAAATACATTAGAAGATGGCTTGTTGTGTGACTCACAACTGTAATTCTAGCTCTTGAGAGGCTGAGGCAGGACAACTTCAAGTGTGAGGCTAACCTGGGCTACACAGTAAGTTCCAGATCAGCCTAAACTATAGTAAGACACCCTATCTCATGATCCTCCTGCCTCTGCTCCTTCAGCAAATCCTAATGTCAGCAATCGGGAGTTTGAGGCCAGCCTGGTCTACAAAATGAGTCTAGGACAGCCAAGGCTACACAGAGAAACCCTGTCTTGAAAACAAAAACAAAACCAAAAAAAGACATCCTATCTCAGAAACTTGAAGGCTCGATTTTCTTTTTTTTTAATTTATTTTATTTATTGCATATGAGTGCTTTATCTGCAGAAGAGGGTATCAGATCACATTATAGTTGGTTATGAACCACCATGTGGTTGCTGGGAATTGAACTCAGGACCTCTGGAAGAGCAGGCAGCGCTCTTAACCACTGAGCCATTTCTTTAACCCAGGCTCAATTTTCTTAACAACTATATTTTGTTATGAACTGATTAAACGAGCCTAACTCATTTACAACCTGACTAACCCAAACAATAGGAAAAGGAGATTAAAGAACACAATAATGAAACCTTAAGGATATCAGTCCTGAGGAACAATTCTCCTGGCATAGTCAGCAGGATCTCAGCAAACCTGCAATTCAACCAAGGTTGCTGTCTTGAGGCCTTCCCTGGAGCAGTTCTCTCTATGAGCATCTCTAGAAGTGCAGCGATGAATAGCCAAAATGATCCCAAGTCCTCTCTCTCTGTCCTCTTGGTTTGGGCATCCTCTCAGAGTCTCTACTAGGATGTTTTCAGCTGGCAATATCCAAGCTCCCCCATGAAGTGGTTCGACTTCTAAGGGGATAAACACCCTGCTCTCTCACTAGTCTGATCCCCATCCCACACTTGGGGTCAACACAAAAACATGTTTATCTCTCCTACAGAAACTTGGTTTTGTTTTGTTTTCAAGACCAGGTCTCTCTGTGTAGCCTTGGCTGGCCTGGATTTACTTTGCAGACCAGGCTGGCCTTGAACTCATAAAATTGGCTGGCTCCTTATCTCAGAAACTTAAACAAAGGAACAAAGAAAGAAAAATGCAACAACAAAAACAAAACACATATACACCAAAAACAACACAGCAGAGAAATATTCCCCAAAGCCAACCTAAATCATCTCTTGAGCAATTAAATTATTATTATTATTATTATTATTATTATTATTATTATTATTATTATTATTATTAATTTATTTGTTTGTTTTTCAAGACAGGGTTTCTCTATGTAGCTTTGGCTGTCTTGGACTCGTTCTGTCTCAGAAACTTATTTTTTTGCATTATTTTGTTTTGTTTCCTCCAAGACAGGGTTTCTCTGTATAGCCCTTGGCTGTCCTGGACTTGCTTTGTAGACTACTCTGGCCTGGAAATCCCAGTGATCTGCCTGCCTCTGCCTCCCAAGTGCTGGAATCAAAGGCATGCGCCACCACACTCGGCCCCAGTTGTTATTTTTTTAAAGGGTTGTTTATCTTATTTATGTGTAATGGAGGATGTGCCTATGTGTACGAGGTGCCCACAGGGGCCAGAGGGAATGTCAGATCCCAGGCAGCCACTGGATGTGAGTCTGAATGCTGGTCCTCTGCTTAGAGTAGTAAACACTTTTAGCTGCTAAGGCATCTTTCCAGACTGGATATTTATTTACTTTAAAGTTTTATTTATCTTATTTTATATGTATGACTGTTTTGCTAGAAGACAGTGCCAGATCTCTTGGAACTGGAGTTGTAGATGGTTGTGAATGACCATGTGGGTGGTGGGCATGGTACCCAGGTCCACTGCAAGAGCAGCTAGTGCTCTTAACTGCTGAACCATCTCTCCATCCCCTTTGGATAATTATTTTTTGAGGGTTTACTGCACACTCTAGAAATTGAGGCACAGGGCAGACGAGATACTCCAATTCATAGAGCTTACCAAAGGGAAGCAAGAAAAGACAAAAACAAACAAAGTAAGTGCCCGCTGGGGTTGACGGCACAAGCACGCACATCAGATGTGAGGCTTTGTTTGTATCAGATGATGCTTTGAATAAAGTTTGGGAAAGCCCTCTCTGGTGAAAAGAAATTTCTATGGTTTTAGTAGTCTGTTTTTTTAGTAATTTTTCCATATGGCCCTCTGGTTGAAATAAGGTAAAATGTGTGGCACACCTATTAGGATTAAAAGACACAGTGAGAGCTGGTTGTGGCGGCATATACCCTTGACATCTTCCTTCAGCGGCTGTAGGCAGAAGGTTTTCTGTAAGCTTGAAACCAGCCTGGTCTATATAGCAAACTCCAGGACTCCATAGAGAGACCCTGTCTCAAATACATAAACACACACACAAACAAACAAACAAATAATAAATAGGACACAATGGGGGAGAATCATCAAATACAAACAAGCTGATAAGTGGTTGGTTTTCTCAGTTAAACGTGGCTGTTTATACAGACTATTTTTAGGTCAATTATTTTCAAAAAGTTCCTGAAACAAATAATGAAGTTATTTACTGGTTTTCAGTGTTATACTTCTGGAACAAATATCAGAGTCATGTGGAGGTAAGCAGGTGGCCTCAGAGACAGTGAGACATCCTGGCTAGGATGGGAAGGGTGACAACAGAGAAATAGATGGGCTGGCTTGTATATTTGGAGATAGAACAACATTGCCCACTAAATTGCCTAGATGGGAAGATGGCAGGATGGTGGTTAGGTTATTGCGTTGGACCACTGAGTTAGCAGTGGTACCCTTAGTTGGGATGGAAAAAACCAGAACAGGCCTACGTTGTGGTGTGGGTGTGTGTAAGTATGCTCGGTGAACTGATTGGTCTAGGAGAAGGAGTCTGTAACCCTAGTGACTCTGGATGAAGCAAAAGAGTCACGAGTTCAAGGCCAGCCTGGATAAGTTATTGTGACTCTGCCTCAAAATTAAAAACAAAACCAAAAAGCTGGGTGTGCACACGCCTTTAATCCTAGCATTCCAGAGGCAGAGGCGGGTGGGTCGTTGTGAGTTCAAGGTCAGCCCAGTCTACAAAGTGAGTCCAGGACAGCCAAGGCTACACAGAGAAACCCTGTCTCGAAACAACCACAACACAAACAAAAATAAAAAAGGGAGGAGCTGAGACTATAGCTTAAGGAAGAGCAACTTTTGCTTGCCTAGCATATGAGGGCTCCTAAATAGTTTAGTCACAAGTGGTGGTGGAGGGTGGGGGCATTGGTTGGGTCGTTGGTACATAGTACTGTTGGGAACAAGCAAAAGAAACTTGTCCTAAATACTGCCATTTTGTTTTCAGACTCCATTTTAATCATAGGGTGAATCTAAGTTCAAGTTCCCAGGCTGTAGGGGGCTGGGGACTTCCCAATAGCTGACCAGCTTCCTTTACTCATCTTTTGTTCCCCAAAACATAATAACTGCTCCTGACCACAGCTTCCGTTACTCCTCTTTGGTTTTCCAGTGTACAATGGCTGCTCCTGACCATGGCTTCCGTTATTCATCCTTTGTTGCACAAAACATAATGACTGTCCCTAACCACAAAAGAACAAATGGATTTGATTGGCTAGACTGTAAGACCTACCTCTCTATTGGCTGACATAGATGAAGCACATAAGGGAAGCCCCCTATCCCTAAATTCTGATTGGCAAGAACTGCAAGTTGGCAGAGATGTTTGTGGTTTTCAAGGTTAAAAGCTCTGTAACACTCTGGCTCAGGGTCCCGGTTCAGCTCCTGAGTCTGTTCTGCAGCCCTGATCGATCAGTAGCAGCTTGGTAACAATACATTTTTGTCATCTGCATTGACCTGGTGTTTGAGTTGTGTTGGATCTAAGCAGACCCCACAACAGTAACCAACATTAGGAGAACAGATAAAATTTCATCTCAGGAGACTGGAGACCTGGCTCAGTTTGTAGAAGGGTAGCCTAGGGTGCCCAAGGATCCTAGCTTCCATCCCCAGCACCATATAAACCCTGGAATGCTGTGCATGCCTATAATCCCAGCATTTGGGAGGCTGAGGCAGGAGGATCAGAAATTCAAGTTCAGCTTATAGAGTTTGGGGATAGCCTGGGCTACATGAGCCATTGTCTCAAATTAATTTTGTTCTCATCTTAGGAAAGAAGGAAGATAGGCAGGGAAGTGGGGCAGGAGAGGGTCTCAGAACACGCACCTGGGGACAGAGCAGAGAAAGGATGCAAGCAAGGGCGGCCGAGGAAGGACAAGCTGTGAGTCTGGAGGACATTCAGGAGTGTAGGGTGCAGAGCGAGTATTACAAGGCTAAAAGGTGCCAACTTGATGGCATGATCATAAGAACGAGCCAGTGTCTTTCGTCAGTTTCCTCCTTCCACGTACTGTCTATAACTTGAACTTCATTTTTTTTTTTCCCACCTCCAGAATGGTGATGACAGTATCAGTGTCACAGAATCAGAGTAAGATGCCACCAGATATTGTATGGGGACACCAGTCTAAGACTCAGCAGGCAGACACTCCAGAGCTTAATTTGGTGGTAGGGAAAGGGGAGGGCTGTGACAAATGAACTGCTGGGTAGTATGCGTTGGAGACAGAAATAGCTATCTCTCAGTTTTCTGTTGTTTTCAGAGGTGCTAGGGCCTTTGTTTTGTTTTAATTAATTAATTAATTTATTTATTTATTAATTTATTGAGACAGGGTTTCTCTGTGCAGTCTTGACTGTCTGTCCTGGACTCGCTTTGTGGACCAGGCTGGCCTCAGGAACTCACAGCAATCCACCTGCCTCTGTCTCCGAGTGCTAGGATTAAAGGCATGCGCCACCGTGCCCGGCTTATTATTATTATTGAGACAGTGTCTCACCATGTAGGCCCAGCTCTGTAGACCAGAGTGCTTTCAACACATAGTGATCTACCTGCCTCTGCCTCTGCCTCTGCCCCCTAGGGTTTAAAGGAGAGCAACTCCACACCCAGGTAGCTCTGCCCTTCCTATCTGTCTCTGTCTGCTATAGCTAATGGCAGGGATAGGGAGGGGCCCATAAAGAGGTGTGCCACTGAAGGTAATCAAAGGCCAGAGGGAAACCACACACAAGTCTGGAGGCACAGACGTGTTATCTGGGAGGAAGGAAAGATGGTGGAACTTGGATAATTCTTTCCCGGCTTCTGAAACGGTCCCATCCACTCACCCTGAATGCTGACTTTTCCCCATCTGCGTTCCCATACCCCTAGCTCAGGCCTTCATCCTTTTGGCTCTGGTCACTGGCCTACCTCCGTCCCTCAGCTGGTCTGATCTCATCAGAGCCTTGCCTGGAATTCCATTCTCTTTAATCAGCAACGGATGAACACGGATGTACTAGGGACCTGCTCTCTGCCAGGTCCCATCTAGACACAGGGATCTAACCACGAACGAGAATGTATCCCTGTCCCGCACAGCTCATCACAGACAAGTGAACCCCGGGTTCTCAGAGCCCATGGATGGAGCCAGGATTTGATCCTCAAGAAAGAATTTTTGAAGAGTTGATACCAGCCTGAGACCCAAAAGACAAGAGACAATCAAAGCAGTTGTCATCCAGGCGGTAAGTTGGGGAATGACAAAAGGTAGTCCCTAGAAGGCTTTGTGAGCTTGCTGGCTGGCCACAGTCCGCAACTGGCATTCCTTCAATGGGCCTACTCCCACAGGTCCTCAAGACCCACATCAGGCGCTGGCCTCTCTAAGGAGACTCTGAGTCCAGTCTCCATAGCTTAGTGTCCTTGGTAGACCCTATGGCTCTAGCACTTTCTAGAATTGTAGTGTTCCCTCACAACACGGGGATCCAGCCAGAGCTGCCACACTGTCGTTCATCTTGGTGGTCCCTGGCACCTGCTTGGGTCAGGTCTGGTGTAGCCATTCAGTAAAAGGCCTGAATGTGGAGAACCCATCCTTCAAACACGCCTTCCTCCTTAACAGGGCAGGAGAAAAACGAAGGCGAGAATCTGAAAAGGATGGGACTAGGGCGTGGTTGGAGACATTAGGAAGCGGTCTCTCCGTGATCAGACCGGGTTAAAAGCAGGTCTCTCCTCCGCTGTCCCTGTCCCTCGCCCCCCCCCCCGCAGGCTGATTTAAAATTGAGACCCTCCTGTCTCAGCTTCCCAAGTATTAATGTTATAGGCAAAAGCCACCCCCAACTTTAAGGGCTGCTCTCAAGTACAGTTTAAAAAAACAAAAACAAACAAACAAACAAAAAAACCCGCAATCTAACACAGGGCCAGGCCAGATAGAGCACGCCTTTAATCCTAGCACACTGGAGGCAGAGGCAAACAGGTTTCTGTGAGTTCGAGGCCAGCCTGATTTACCACTCAGAAGAAAAATAAGGTTCAATCCAGCCTGTCTCACAGGGGACTGTGAGCTGGACAAATAGCTTCTTAGGGCTTGTTCAAAGGAATAAGGATTCCCTTAGCAACTCTCAAACCCGGGTCGACGGAGTGGGCCGAATTCAGCTTCTTTCTACTATTTTCTCTCCACTGGCCTCGCTCTGGAGAACCTCCACTCTCTCTCAGCACAGGTCCCCAGCTGTTGAGGCCTGGCTGGACCAGCTGCTGAGAGGAGGAGGAGGAGGAAACTCTGTCCCTCCCTCTTCCATCTCCCCACCTCCCTCCTCCCCCGCCCGCTCGCGCCCTCCCTCCCTTTCTCCTCCGAGGCTGTCGAGTGGCTTTCGCAGAAGCGAGCGGCGAGCGCCCTGCTCCAGTCCCAGCTAGGAACTGAAGTGTACGAGCGCGGCTCCTGCAACCGGAGCTCAGGAGCGGCCGGCGGGGTCGAAGGCCGGGGAGGGCGCGCTCAGCTTCGGAGGCCCTGGCTTTGGACCGAACGGGCTCGGAATTGTGCGGAGGGGGAGAGCGCACGGCCGGCGCAGCGGCCGGGAGACCGGGAGCGGGACCGCGGAAGGCAGCACTGCTGCGGCCAGCCGGGGGCAGAGGGCACAGTGCCGAGCGGCCTGGCTCGCCGGAGGGCGCCGCCCGGCCCGGCCTCAACTCGGCACCCGCGACCGTGGCCATCGGAGCCCGGCTGGCCGCGAGTCCTGAGTGTCTCCAGCCCACGCCTGGGGGGGGGGGCGTGCCGCCCCGGCCCGCTGCCCGCCGTGTTGCGGGGCATGTGAGCGGGAAGGCCAGGCTGCTGGCCGCCGGGACGCACTGAGCCGAAGCCGGATCGCGGGACTGCGACCCCGGGCCAGCGCCTGACCGATTAGTAAGTGCGCCCCTCCGCGCCGCGCGCCCCTCTCCCCAGCCTTGGGAAGTTTGACACGCGCGCCCCCGCGTTCCTAGGGACACGCTAGCTCTCTTCCGCGCGCGACTTTACATCTTAGGCAAAGTTTTGCCAGGCGGAGCCGATCCTACCGGACCCCAAAACAACGCCGGCCGGTGGCGCCGCTCTGACCTGGAGAACAGTGGCCGCAGGCCGTTGGAGGTAGCGTGCGCGAGCCCGGTTTCGGGGGTCCTCAACGTTCCCGCCCTCTGCGACCCGCAGGCTCTAGGTCTTTCTCCTTAGCCTGATCAACGCGCCCAGTTTAAGCATTCCCACCCGAGCTTAGGTGTCCCGTGCGCGCTCCACGTGGGGCTTCGGTACCCGCGATACGGTGCGTGGGCCGCTGGGGTCCAGCGCGCACCCTTCCCATGGCTCCGGTTCATTCCTTGCGGACGAGCCGAGCTCCGCCTCCCGTTTTCCAGCCGTTGCTGCTCTCGTCCTCCCTCCACGCCAGCCTGCTCCTTGCCCCCCCTTCCTCCCACGGTGGAGTGTTGGAGGAGCGCCTTTCACCCTCCTTTTCATCGCAGAAATAAATTGAGCACAGGGCTGGTGGGATGAGGCAGGGGGTGGTCCCGTAGTCCCAGCGGTTCGCCATTGTTTTCCCACCCCACGTTCGGTACGTAAACACACACACACGAGTGTGTTTGTGTGTGCGTGCGCGTGTGGGCACGCGCCGGCTGCGGCTGCTCAGATTCCCCAAGAGCTCTCTAGGGTCGCCGACGGAATCTCCCCGCAGTCTGCCTACACGTCCTGGCAGGAGGTGCCCCATTACTTGGAGCTGAGGGAAGAGGGACGAGAGCGTGGGAGTTGCCCCAGAGTCCTTGGCGGGGCCGGAGTCCGGTCTGGGCTGGATATGAATTTTGAACTTCAGCCCTGGACCTTTCCGGGAGGACCCCGGGCGCTCAAGCAGCGGCTCCCGCCTGGGAGGGTCCCCAGCAGCTGGCGCTCTTGGCAGCGATCTCTGTGACAAGGCTTAGTGGAAGCCGAGGAGTTTTCCTGGGAAGTTTGCTTTAGCTCTGTGGGAATTTCCGGGCCGGGCGCCTCCGCTCTGGCATTGGCGAAGGGGGTCTGACCTAAGGCAATTAGAGATGCTGCCGCCCGGAGCTGGGTTTCTAGAGACCCTCTTTCCAACCACTTGCAGTTCCTCTCTGCGTGCTGGATTCAGCACACTTGGGTCTTGTTCCCCACTGAGAGCAGCCGCTTGAACCTGGCCATTTCCTATCATCGTCAGTACTTTCCCCAATTTAAAAAAAAAAAAAAAAAAAAAAAAGGACGGATATGTGCATCTATCTTTTAAACTGGCCTATGTGATGGTTTGAAGGATACTGTTCGGAAATCTTAAGCCTGCACCACGGAGAGACAGATAACCTAGTAGTTAGAACCAGAAAGCTAGAGCTGTACACCAGTACAATCGCCGGTGGTGCCACCATCGGCAGTTCAACACAATCCCCCTGTAAAAGGAGGTTACATTCTGGCAATATCTAACTCGTGGGGGTGGTATTAAGGATGAAAAGTCTTAATGGAATATCAGACGCAGCGCAGCACACAGTAAGTGCTCAGGAGTTGTTAGTTGTTGGGGTCCGGGTGTAGATTAGTAGTAGAGCTCTAGCTTAAAGTGAAGGAAATTCTGGGTACTCTATTCAGTGTGTGCGTCCCGGAAGTTAGCCGTTGATTATGATGATTAATTATTTGTTTATTATTAGGTTCAGGGTCTCTGCGTGGCCCTGGTTGCCCTGGTACTTACTTGTTGTGTAGACCAGGCTGGGCTTGAACTCATATTCTCCAGCCTCTGCCTTCTGAATGCTGGAATTAAAGCCATGCACTAACATGCCCAGGTAGCTGTTGTCATTATTGTAATCACAGTATTGTGGAGGCTGGGGCCTACTTTATGCTGGGGAAGCTACTACTCTGGAGCCACACCTCTAACTTGGGCAATATAATTTAAATGACCTAGTACAGAGCCGAGAAGAACTCCAAAGGGTTGTGTCCATTTAATCAGGTTTGGTAATTATCACTTCTGGGGAGGAAGTGACTGCACATTCCTACCTCTTGTTGATTTTGATCCTTCAGATCAAACTTACTTTCTTGCTACTCATCTGCTTTGACCTTCTTGGTCATATTTTCTTCCTTCTTCCCTTTCCCTCCCTTCACGGTTTTTGTGCAAGGCACTTGACTCTCTCTCCTTCCCTCATTCTTAAAAATTAATCTTGGCACCATGTAGCTAGCATTCTCCCTGGGAACAGCCCCAGGAAGGAAACGTCTTCAGAAGGGCGTCCCCTGGACAACCTGATCTGTGCTGCAGACTCGGGATCGGATGTGCATTTGTGTCTCAGGGACTGGATGGATTTCCACTGAGAGGATCCCAGGTGTCTGGGGTTCTAGGGAAGTCAGGTGGGACAGGCAGGCTGCCTGCCCCGGAGGGTTCTGTTCCCCAGGTAGTGTCTGTTTCCTGTTGTTGGAGCTCACTTGAGAACCAGCTAGCCTGGCTGCCAGGGCATACTGCATCTGGGACTTAGATAAATGAAGGGCGGGGGTGGGGGGGCAGTGGGGGGAGAGAGGGGGAGGGGCAAAGATGTCACCTCCAACCTCCCAGTGGCAGTTGGAGGGGGTTTCTGGGAGTGTAGGGTAGGCACAAGTTCTTGGCTTTATTGTTGCACAGCACAGCGAGCAGCCCTCCTCCTCCTCTGACCCTCTGACCCTCACCAGGCATGCGGGGGAGGGTGGCCAGTGTGGGAAAACTTGGTGTTGGGAAGGACTTGCAAGGAGGCAGTTTGCAGATGGAAACCACCAGTGCAGAAGGCATCCGCTTCATCCATTCCTTAACAGAAACTTGTGGAAGGAACGTGCCGTTTTCCTGCCAGGCCTGTGCTAGGTAGGCAGTGTGATGCTAGGCAGACAGACACACAAGTGGGCTGCCTATCTGTAGAGAGACTGGCTGCTTCCTAACCGGTGTCCGGTGAAGACAGTACCCTACGTGGGGAAATGGTGCATAGGGTGGTGGGAGTGCTGGGAGGCTAGTGAAGCCACCGTGGGAAGAACTCAGCTCAGTGAAGGCTTGAAGGCAGAAGGAGCCAGCTGCATACAGCTGGGAAGAGAGGGCATTCCTGCCTGAGGCACCCACACATGCTCGCCCGCGTCCAGGTCAGAACCAAGTATACAGCTTTGTGGTTGGAAAAGAGAGACTGGAGGATCAGGTGGGTCAGAGCCTGGCTTGAGGCACCTGGTGGAGTGACGGGGGGGTGGGGGGGGTGGGGGGGGTGGGGGGGGTGGGATGTATTTTATTGTCAGCTCCACAAGAAGCCACTGGAGAATAGAGTGAAATGACTGATATATGATTTTTTAAAAGATGATTTGATACTTGTGAAACTCTGATCCTTATTGCCCCAGAACAGGAAATGATGGCTGAGGGGGAGGAAAGACTGTGTTTTGCTGTAAATTTCTCTTTTGTAGATTTAGTACATGTGCGCACATACCAACTATGCCCCAAGCCCCAAAATACATCTAACAGAATATCTTACAACCTGGAAAAAGTAAACAAACAAACAAACAAACAAAACCCTGATATATGTACACACATTGATACATGTCAACTACAACCTGGTAAAGATAATTAGGGGTTTTGGGTTTTTTGTTTAATTTTTTTAAATTACACTTACTTACTTGGTCTTTGTGTGTTGGTGGTAAGAACCTGTGGGCCACTGCATTCATGAGGAGACCATGCATTGATGGCCCTTGCTTAAAAAAAAAAATCCCTATGTCCAGGTGGAGACTTACTTGTGGGGAGGGAAGCGTGGAACAGGTGTGGTTCAGGAGAAACCAGAGGGGAGGTGAGAGTGACCTAGGGTGGGCTCACCTGCATAGTGCTAACTCTGTCACAGAGTGTGATCCAGGAGTGCCAGGACCAGGAAGGGGGAAGAGGCTTTCCCAATCTCAGGTCCACCTTCCTTTATCTCAGGCCTTACTTCCAGATGGGGAAGAGGCCAAGCATGGTCTCTCTCTCTCTCTCTCTTTTTTTTTTTTTTTTCTCTCTTTCTCTCTCTTCTAAGACAGGGTTTCTCTGTGTAGCTTTGGCTGTCGATTTGTAGGCCAGGCTGACCTCAAACTCACAGCAATCTGCCTGCCTCTGCCTCCCCAGTGCTGGGATTAAAGGCCTGTGCTACCAAGCTTGGCTCCCAGCATGGTCTTTTTTTGCTGGAAAACTTAACAGATTTTAGAACTGTGTGCCGGATGAGAGGGACTTAGGCAGAACAGATGTCCTGTATCTGGTGTTTGAGGTGAGACAGTGGCCCCAAGAAGACCTGCCTCTCAGAGCCGCTGAGGGTTCTGGGCTGTAAGGTTGCCTGGTAGGTGTTGGTAGCTGCACCTACCGGCCCTGGGGACCCACGGTTCTTGCCCTTGAGGGGCTGACGCTGCCTCATGTGCACCAGCGTTTTCTCAGGAGGTTTGGGGTGGCCTTTCTTGGGCTTCCATGGGAGAGTTTGCAGGAAGGGGCTGCCATGGTAAGAGGATTCCACAGCGCCTGTCCTACATTCCTATCCTCAGGACATTGGATGGGTGAAGCTCAGTGTTTGAAAAGGCCTCTGTGTGGTGGTGGTCAGGGGGAGGGCTGCCCCCTTGAGTGGGAGCTACTTTCCTGTTTGCTTATGTCAACCAGGGTGGTGGCCAAAAATGCCTGTCACCAGGTGGAGAACTAGCACCTACAATCTCCCTGATACAAAGACAGAAGGCATGCTCTGAATGGGGGATTCTTGTCTGGTGGCCTTCTTAGCCTTGGGGAAGACTTGGGTAGGAGATTCAGCGTTTCCCGTTTGGGCAAGGTCACCTCCATCCTTCGCCGCTGTCCCTGGAGGGGATATGTATCAACCATGTGCATCGCGATGAAGATGCATCCTCCTAGGTGTGCCTGTTGAGTGCGGAGGAGACAGGAGACCCTGCGCCTGCACCTGCTCCTCCAGGGGAATTCTGGTCCTCATGACCCAAGCTTGGTAGGAGGCTCCCCCTCCCCTCCTTTAAGAAGACTGCTTGTTTTCATGGCTTGACGTTTAGGGGTTGGCGTAGAGGCCCGCTAGGACTGTCAGTGTGATACTGTCAAGAAAGACTCCAAACCCCAGAGAAATACCTAGAGAGAGGGTCGGTCATCAGACCTTATAGGCTGTGAGGGGAGGAAGTGGCTGGTTTCCATCCCAGAGCTGTGCAGTGTGTGGCCTGGTACCCACCGGTGCACCCGGGACCAGACCAGCTAGAAGAGGAACCCCAGATACTGAGGGGGCAAAGGTACAAGACTAGGGGCCAGAATTCCAGCGGCTGCTTTTTCCTAAGTTACATTCTCTAGGTCTCTAGGAAGCTGTCAATTCTGGAATCCGGTTCCGCAGATAGGAACCCACATCCCACCCCCACTGGCCTTAGCAGGAAGCCAGGTAAACTGTCCCTAGGGATGAGGTAGGGCTTGGGGAGTCCAGGAGGAGCATTAGTTTCGTCCCCCTACGCTGTTACCCTCCCCCCCCCCCCCCGGGGGCTTCATGGGGACAGGTCCTAGGTAAGGTTTCAATGTTCTGGCTTGAAAGAAAGGGAAGGAGCCGCCTGGGCGCTCCGCTGGTGCCTGGCCCCTGGTGTTTAGGTCTGGAATCCCCGCCAGGCTTGGCTCCCTGGGGACCCGCCCCAAGGCGGCCAGCCTGTCCTTCCAGCACCCCGCCTCCAGCCTGCGGAACCGCCCGGGCGGAGAACCGGTTCCTGTGGGCCGCCCCGCCCCTCGGAAGGACAGGGGGTTGGCGCCTGCGCGGCAGTTGTGGCTGAGGCAGGTGCCTTGGGGTCCAGGTGTGACAAATGGACGGAGTAGCTGACATGGGGGCTCCCTTTGCCCCAGTAGGCCTTTGCCTACGGCTTTTGCCGACTTCTTTTTTAAAGTTGTGGTTCATTGATTTTATTTTTTTCCTGCAGACTTTCTGTGCTGGGGAAGGACCCCAGTGCCTTGTTTGACTATGCTAGGCATAGCACTGAGCCACACACTCAGTCATTTCTAATCTCTAAAAGTAGTATCGTAGTGTGGTACTTTTGTTACCAGAATGAGAAATCAGATTTAAGATAAAGCTAGATTTGCAGGTGAGACAGAGAAAGGAATGGATGTTTCCATGAGAGACCTCAAGGAGTTGGGTGCTGAAAGGGGCTTCCTGCCAGGGGGGTGACCTTCACAGGATATGGGACCTATGGAAGCAGGGCCAGACCGTTTTTTGTAACACTTAACAGCACTGGCTGAGGTGCAGTCAGAACTCATCAGTTCAACGTTGGCCTTGGTGCAGTGAAACTAAACCAGAGGGGTCTGGTCCTCCTTGAAGGTTTCTGTGGGTGAGCCACCCCTCCAAGCTCTGCTGAAGGCGTATGAAGTTATTCAGCCAACCCAGGGAGGCCTAGGTGCTCAGCCTGTGTCTTGAGGAGGGTGGGGTAGGGTGGGGAAGGAAGGAAGGAAGGAAGGATGAAAGACTGGCAGGAAGTCTGCGTGCAGGTACAGTGGGGCTCTGAAAGCTGGAGGAGTGTTGGGTGGGACAGGACTAGGAAGTGTTGAAAGCAGAGGGAGCAGCCTGCCATTCCTTGGCTCAAGGGGCTCCCCCCTTTTTTTTGAGAGGAGGGAGGGGGGAAGTTGTGTGTGTACCCTGGAGACCCTGGTCCCTGGAGCCAAGTGGGGCATCTGAAAGCAACAGGGAGAGACCTTGAGGACATTAGAGCAAGGTCTCCAGGGGGAAAGCAAAGAGCGACTGGGAGAGAAAGAACGAACCAGAACAGAGCCCTTGGTGAAACAAGGCGGAGGGAGGTCCAGATTGGGGTTTCAGCTGTCTGCTGGGGAGGGGTGGTCAGCAGGCACCTTCTTGCTCCTGTTTTCTGAGGACTCTGTTTCCACAGTCATGGAGCCTCAGTTCCTGTCTCTCACTAAGGGTAGGGTGATGGGAGCAGGTATTGGGCCCTATAAGGGACAGCCTTGTAGAGCCCAGCTGGTCCCCAGCAGGGGTTACTAGGAAGGTGAGAGGCCTTTTCTATAAGGCTCAGTGTGTTCCCTAGCCAGTAACACTCTCCCCACCCCTACCCCCCATGGGGAGCAGGGAACAGAGGGTAGGGCTCTGTGTCATAGCTTGCTTTGGGAGTAGGAACTAGCAAGAGTGCTTTCTCTCTGCTATGTGAGAGACAAGGGGTGAACTGACTTGCTGACTGCCAGAGGACTGCGGCAGTGAGCCACCAGCTCAAGGTGAGTGCTGCTTGGAGTTTCTCAGTGCGTGGCCTGCAGGGCTGTATGTACACTTGACCCTGTTGCAATTGCCTGCCCCGGGGACCTGTTGAGAGACTAGGAGTTAGGCTCCCTGGTAGGCAGATAGATAAGGAGAGGGCCCGCCCCCCCCTCCCGGCCAAGATAGTAAAGATAAGCCTGGCGGTGGTGGTGCACGCCTTTAATCTCAGCACATGGGAGGCAGAGGCAGAAGGATCTCTGTGAGTTCGAGGCCAGCCTGGTGTACAGAAAGGGTTCCAGGACAGCTAGAACCGTTACACAGAGAAACCCTGTCTTGAAAAACAAACAAACAAACAAAAACAAAAAGTAAAGATAGTGAACTTCCAGTATGACCATCTTCTTCACCCTCTTGATCCAGAGTCAAAAAGCCTGGCAGCTTGAAACAGGCCTTTGTAGGCTTTTGTCTTCCACCAGCAGGACCCTGCTGATGGACTGGCCCAGCACATGACGAGGCTGCATCAGGACACATCATGCAACCGTTTGCAAACTGACATGACTTTTCATATTGTACCTCCCCTGTGTGTGTGTGTGTGTGTGTGTGTGTGTGTGTGTGTGTGTGTGTGTACACATATTCAGGAGTCAAGTCTTTCTGCCATGTTGGATCAGGATTAGTCTCAGGCCATCAGGCTTAGCAGGAAGCACCGTTTTCTGCTGGGCCACCACTTGCCACCCGTCTTTCCTATCCTACTAGGTTTGTCTGGTCTTGGATCAGGGTTCCTCAATGTGACACCCCAAGCTGGTTTTCTGAGATAGGGTTTCTCTGTGCAACACCCCCTCGTTTTCCTGGAACTGGATTTGTAGACCTGGCTGGCCTGGAGCTCACAGTGATCCTCCTGCCTCTGCTTCTGGAGTGCTGGGATTGTAGGCGTGCACCACCACTGCCTGGCCTGATTTTAGCTGTCTTTTTTCCTCTTTCCTTGGCTTTGGTGTGAAATTGTGGAGAACCAGAGTTTTGAGGGGAGGGCTTGTGTTCAAGTGTGACACACTCTGCAGCCTAGAGAGGGACTGTGGGCTTCTGGCTACATGGACACAGGAGTAAGACTCCTGATGCCCGAGGCAAGGTTGATTGGCCAGGAGTGCTTGGATGGGGCCCCAACACAGTGAAAGGAGCATGGCAAGTGAGAGGGGTCTTCCTTGCCCCTGTGGCTTCAGCACATGGGATCATGGCATCAGAGCTTTCCTGTCTTCACCTGTCTTCAGAACTTGTCTATCCACGTCCTTCATTGGGGGATGCTCTGGCGTCTAAAGAGCTGACTCTCTGGCCAGTCTAGGCACATGGGGGTGGCAGCAACTTCACGGGTAACACCGTAAGGTAAGGCCTTAACCCGGAAGCCAGCTGGGGCCTCGTTAATCCAAAGATTAATGAGGGGACAGAGGCTGGGTAGGGCTGGCTGTTACTACAGGGGCTGGAGGGAGCTACCTTCCTTTCTAGCAGAGTTTGGGCGGTGTGATACCAGTCAACTGGTCCAGTCTCTCCCAGGCAGCACAGGGTTAGTGTTGCTAGCCAAGCTGGTGTGAAGTGCTTGTGCTGTTTGCCCACCCTTTGCTGCCCTTCCCAAACCCAACAACAGTGTCAGCGCGGGCGATTGTGTTTGACTGGAGCCTCTGGGCTGCCAGGACCAGGCAGGTGCTGGCAGGGACTCTGGAGCCCCACGCAGGGGTCAGGCCACCAGTGCCAGCACTGCAGGATAAACAAGGCTGCTCACAGGCTCGGGGAAGGAGGGAGGCCACAGAAGGCAGGAGAGAACAGGTGTCTCAGGAGCTGCTGACACAAAGGGCCTCTTGTTCCATCCTCCTGCCTCGAGGCAGTCCGTTCCCTCCCTCGGGCCTGCCCAGAGTCCAGTAACCAGGTCAGATGAGGTGCTGTCCCTCAGCCTGTGTTTATGTTTGCTTAAGACAGAGACTGCAGGTACACCCCAGGAAGAAGGGGACCAGCTTCTCATAATCCCATAGCCCAGAGGTCTCTATGGGTCTGAGTTTCCCCTGTTGATGCAGTGAGCCCACAAGGAATAGGTGAGAAGATTGAGACAGGGTAGTGAGTGTCAGGAGTGGGAGATCCCAAGGAATCCATGGGGGGGGGGGATCTTGGGGTTTGAGTAGCTAAAGTGTGATGCCACCTCCTCCCCTCCTTAATCACTCATGAGAGATCTTTACAGCTTGCTCTGTTCTAGGGGCTGGGGAGACAGTGCCAAAAGTCAGGAACACTAAGACTTAGTTCCTCATCTGTAAAATAGGGGTGAACCAGGTAATTGCAACCCAGTTAAGCATTAGAGAGCTGGGATGCCCAAGGTGTGTCTGCAGGATGAGCTTGTGGACAACCGACACTTACAGGAATAGGGAGGGGTGGTAAAGGGGGGGAGAACTTTTCAAAGGGGTCTTGAGTGAAGTGCAGGCGTTTGCTGCTCAGGGATGCAGGCACGTGCAGAGGTGAGTTCATGATGTATGGAATGCAATGTTGGGAGGGTGACGGTTGAAAGGTGGCCTGGACCCTCCTGCAGGCGTGTGAAGCGTTAGGTTCGGGCCCCTCCAGCTCAGGTACCAGTTTCTGTCCTCGCAGCATCCTTCATCCTCCAGCTCCATTGAGTGGTAGCTCTATTATAGAGAGGCCGGGTAGCCTAGTGAAAACACCCTGGGGTGAGAGTCAAGCTGTTTTAGACTTCTAGGATTTGAATGTTGATTTTTGGCTATTTACCTAGTTTTGTAGTTACTGTTTTTAATTTGTTTGGTGGGTTTTTTTTCCTTTTTTTTTTTTTTTTTTTAAGTTCCATCTTTCTTATCTACAATATGGGAGTGTTGGGGGAGTGGAGATTGTTATCTCCCACACGGTTTGTGTGAGGACGGAGAGGGAGTGTGGCTAGGTGTACAGTACCCGGTAGGTGAGGGTGCTCCCTAAGGTATGTGCTGTGCAAACCTGTTATGTCTGTAACAAGGAAATAATGAACTGTCTCTTTTCTTTGGCTTTCTAGAGCTGAAGGCCAGGCTGTCCATTGCCTGAACGCATGGGTGAGGCTGGGAGGTCTAGGACTCCTGTGGCATTGTTGAGGACTCTGCTATCTCCCTGTGCAGAGCTGAATGGAGAGGTCTGCTCTCATGAGTGGGCATCATGAGGCATCAGGCTGTGCTTGGAGCTGCCCAGAGCTGGTCCTGTGCCTTTCTTACTGGGGAGGAGGACTCTGGTATCTCCCCTGATAGTTGTATGTGTTGGGGGTGGAGTACAGCACTGTGGGCACCCTGCCGTGTGTGGGCATGTGCATCTTAGGCCTGTCAACTTGTCTCTTGGAGGTTTTCTTTCAAAGGCTGATGGTGAGAAGGCCTGGGAATATACAGAACCTTCTGGGCTCCAGGGGCTCCACCCCAGTGGGAAGCACACAGCAGCCCCCAACAGATGCAGGCAGATACCTAAAGGTGCCCACCCACAGGGGGGCCATCCACCATCTATTCTGTCTGTGTGAAAGGGCCTTTGAGTCTCCTAACAGCCACAGACTGCCCATCCCAGACATCTTGAAGGCCATGTGCTAGGCAGGGGCCACTGCTCATGTCCTTGCCTGTGTCACTTGTCCCTGTGGCTATGTCCAGTGTGACCATAGATAGTCCTTTTTTCTTCCGTCCCTGAGTCATGTTTCTTAGGTGAACAGAGGCCAAAGAGATGGAGTTGCTTTGAGGGTGAATGCTGGGAAGTAGGGCTGGGATACTACTCTGAGTTTACATGGCCAAGTGGTGAAGATGGCTGCACAGGAACCCTGAACACTGCACCAACAATTGAGAGAAGCGGAAGGAGCCGTAGGGACCCCTGGTCTTTCCCCCAGGGCCTTGTCAGTATTTAACGTAGCACAGCCAAGTGCTCAGAACGTAGAGTTACAGCCCACGTCCAAACACTCAGGTTTGTCTCTCAAGATGGGTGCTTCTTCTGGCTTTTTCGTCATGTCCATGTCTTTCACTCCTGCTCTCCCCGCCCTCCTCACTATGGAGGGCAGGTGCCTATTGTCTCCACCTGCTAATGGCCACCTCTGTGCTGGGGTCACGGCTGTACGCAACAAGTATTTAATAAACAGGACCTAAAGCAGAATGGCAAGCCAGGGGTGGTAGCACATGCCTTCAATCCCAGCAGAGGCAGGAGGATCGCTGTGAGTTCCAGGCCAGCCTGGTCTGCAGAGCGAGTCTAGGACAGACTGGGCTACACCAAGAGACCCTGTCTCAAAACAAAACAAAACAAAACAAAACGAAAGAGCAGAGTGGCAAGGAGCAAACTTACAGGTTCCTGTGGCCTGACTTGTGCCTACTAAGAAAGGCTTCCTGGTGAGTGAGGGGTACAGGGGAGGCTGCCAGAGGCAGAGGTGAGCCTGCAGGAACCGGTTTCTCTGGAAGTGACTGGCCTAAGGGAGCTATCTCTTCCCTGGCTTCATGAGGACTAGTAGTGTTGGGCTCTGAGAGGAGCAGAGAGGAAGAGGCCTACGGTTTTGTTTTTCAGACTGAGTCTGCTAATAGCAATTTATTGCATCCGGGTCTCCAGCCAAGCACATTCTGTTCTCCAGTGCCGGGGGAGGGGGAAGACACTTGGACATGGCAAGGCTAGACAGGAAGGAGGAAGGGATCAGCAGTTGTGATTGACGATGGTGTCTTGGGCGATGGAGGAGGCGCCAGTTTCGCCACATGCATACTAGCTTGAGCCTGGCCTGTGTGAGGAGATGGATGCACGCGGGGCTGGGGAGCTGAGTGGGCAGCTCCTGTCCTGCACCATTGCCTGAGGGGCCTTGGACTTGAGCTTTCTGTTTGTCAGACGGGAGTTTGGGCTGTGATGCTGAGCAGGCCTGTGGTGATTCTTGAGCACTCTGGAGAGACCCCTATAAGGAGAAGGAGGACAGTCGTGTAAGAGAGCTCCAGAAGAGGGGGAGGCAGGCAAGATGGCCACCCCTGTGGAAAGAATGGTGCATGAGCAAAACGCCCCCTTTTTTGCGATGTGCTGAGCTGGCGGAATTTCACTCGGTGGCTGCAAGATCGGGCTGCAGATACAGGTCTGTGGGCACCTGGGGCTGTGTGTGTGTGCGCGCAGATTGTCATGTGGGGGTCCAGGATGGAGAAAGCAGGGCTGGCGTCTGGGGTGCCCCTTCCTCCCAGATGCTCCCTCTGCTTCCCAGGGTACATAACTGAACCCCATTCCTGGAGGCAAGTCCCCTACCTCTCTCCGTCTCTCAGGTAAGCAAACTTTATTCTTTCCTCGTTTCCCCCGTCGTCTTCCCAAATGTTCGGCATTGACTACAGGCCGTCCTCTCATTTTCTCTCAATGTCACTCCGAGAAGCCACACATGGTGGGGAACCTTGCTCGGGGTGGTAGAACCCGAGTGCCAGGGCTGCTCAGGGCTGCCTCCCAAGCATGGTGCCGCTTGATGGTCACTGAAGGTCGTGTTCACTTTTTGGTGAACACACTGTGTGTGTCAGGCAGAGGAGCCTAGGCATGCGTCTTACCTGTGAGGTTTGGCCAATTATTGTCCTTCGGGACAGCTGGTGGCCTCTTCACTCTGAGGCTAGTCGCCTGTTCTCTCTCTTCTCTGAACTGACCATCGTCCTTCTGAGAGCTCCAGGCTCCAGTAGCATCCCCGGTGTTTTTCACATCAGCATATGTTGGATGCCTAGGGCTAGGTACTATGTAAAGCAGCCCAGAGACTCAGGAGGGAGCCCTGCTGGGTCAGAAGGAGCAGAGGGGAGAAACATAGACTGCAGTTAGATAGAGCCCACCCAGCTCAGCCAAACCTTAGTCCTAGGCCACAATGCTGGGACTTTGTTGACAATGGGGAAACAGAGGGTATTTGAGAGAACTTTCAGAATGGGTGGCTGGTTCATTCAGGCTGAAGTGCCTCTTATTGTCCCATGAAAACTCCCAGCAGTCTCTGTTCTTTTCCTTTCCGTTTGAAGCCATTGTTGCTGCCTTCCGTCGTGATGAATGGCTGGTGACCGAGGGACCTTGCCTTTGCTTGCCAAGACTAGTAGTTGCTCTAGGCTTGTGGGCTCAGGATAGCAGCTTGGGAGCCATGTTGCTCTTAACTACCTGCCCTCCAACCCTTGGTGTCCATGGCTTTTTGGGTGTCACCACCTTGCCTAAGACGCCTGCAGAAGTGTGGGCTTTCTGATAACTGGGCAGATAGAATAGTTCAGGCTGGTCTCTACGTGCCCTTTGTAGAAGGCAATGATTTGGTGGCCAGGGTAACCCAGACTACTTCTGAGCTGTGTGGTTGAGGATGGCCATGCTCTCCTGATCCTAACTGTCCCCACCTCTCCAGTGCTTTCCTAACGGGTGTGTGTTACCGTGCCCTGCCTGGTTGGAGGTATTTTTTGAAGTGAATGACATTCCCATAAACTTTAACAAGACCTCATTCTGTGGGAAGGACTGAGCGAGGTGGCAGAAGACACTGCCAGGCTCCGTTCTCTCTGAAGACTGCTCTGTGGGACCTGACAAGGTTGGCGGGGGTGGGGTGGGGGGTCGTTTCCCATCCCAACGTTCATGGGTAGGGAGGTTGAGTGAGAGGCCTGAACTGTGATTTCTGACAAATACCGGAATCAAACACATATATATTCATTCATCCCCCTCCCCACCTCTGTGTGTCTGTCTGTCTGTCTGTCTGTCTGTCTGTCTCTGTCTCTGTCTCTATCTCTCTCAATTCAAGGATAAACTTACCAAATTTTAAAAGAAAAACCCCTGGGCAGGTAAGCTGTGAATCTCAACACCTGCTTAGAGGAGAGTGGAGAAGAAAAGGGGGAGAAATGTCATTTTATTTGAGTTAAGCCATCATGGAGGTCAGCTAGCCACATGGCGGACAAGCAAGCACAGGGCAGGGAGGGCAGTGGCAGAGAAGGAAAATAAGGGACCCCAAAGGACCAGAGAAAGTGTGCTTACAGCAGAGACAGAAGAAAAGGAAATTGTTAACACTTTTTTTTTTTTGGAGTGATTTGGAAAAGCAGGCCGACTTAGGAAGCTGCCAGCCTGGAAGCTGTTTTCTTACAGCAGAGTTTTCTCACAGTAGGAAAAGGAATAATAAAAGACTAAAAGATAAAAGGACTCAGCGAAGTGATCTGTGGTGATTGTGGGGGCATCTGGCCACTGAGGCTTGTCCTGGGCAGGGATAGAACTACCCTCCTGGGCCCTGACAGGACACCACCCGCACTCTGATCACGCTCTCTGGAAGGTCGGGTAAAAGAAGCTACCTCTCCAGGGCATGGTGGGCCCAGACGTTGGCATCTAGAATGCCTGTTTCAGCTTCCCACAGCCTTCTTCCTTTGGATGCAGAGAGCAGCTGCACCGTACACCCTGGTCAAGCTACCCCGTGCCTCGGTGCTTCTTTCAAGGGCTGGCCACCAGTGCGCGGAGGGTTCACAAACAGGCTTATGTGAACAGTGCCTTGGTTGGGGCCTGGTTTAGAGAGCTCTCCTCCAGGTGTTTGCTGCTGTTACTGGCTGCTGTGGCCACTGTGCTATCGGTGACCATTTCACCCAGAGAAACTGAGGTGAGAGCTGCTAGCCTAGGCATCCTCCAGCTGGGTTGGCGCATCGACCCTGAAAGAATAAACGTACAGGGTAAGTGTGACGAAAAAAATGACAGCTTGTATCTGTCTCCTCCAAACTAGAGGCTGTAGTTCTCACCAGGTAGATCCAATGGAGACACACACACACACACACACACACACACACACACACACACACACACACACACACACACACACACACACAGGAAGCTGGGCCATGCATTTTAGTAATCTATAGTAGTCAACAGCCTTCAGCTGACCTGTGGACCCTGCTGCTGGATGCTGCAGAAGACAAGCAGGAAGTGAAGGCTGCATGGATGGCTATATGGGTCTGCTTTTTCCTCAGACCATGGCGGCAGGGAGAAGTCTTGCTGGGTCACTGTCCCCGCTACAGGCAATTTCCACAGATGGCAAAGGCTCACTGGGGCCTGGAGAGTATAAATGACCCCCAAGCAGAGGTCCTGGTTTGTGGTTTGAGATTTGGAGTCAAGCTGACTCTAGCTGCACCCTGCTCCCACCTCTTAGTTTCAATTTCCTTGTCTGTGAAATGTGTCTGGCTCACAAACCAGCCCTGTGAAAGAGTTCAGGGATGACCAAGCTAAGCAGAGGCATGACACTGAGGATGGCTATGAACTGGAACAGATACAAAATCATAAACTTACTTAAGACAACACGGATCTTGCTGCCGCAGTTCTTATGTGTGTGTTTTTGTAAATTGGTTGTGTGGTTCTGTAGTGTGGACTCTGTAGATGACAAGACAATGTTAAAATGGTTTGAGATCACCCAGTAGACGGCTGCCGCTGAGTCCTTTCTCCACATGGCCTGCTCCGGGCTACACCCTCATGGTGGAAGGCTCCTCCCCGCCTTTGCATCAAAGGCCTGAGACCCTCACCTATAATTTAATCACTGGGAGAAGTAATAATTGACTCAGTGCAAATGTCTGAGTAATGTGCGCCAGACCCGTCCGTGAACTAAAGGTGTCCAGATGACTGAGTGCATGGGGCTGTGCAAATCATTCAGTGTATCAAGTGCTTGGACAGAAAATAAGTGTGCTGAGCCCCCTCCCCCATCTCAGGCAATTCCCTGACTCCTTGTACAGAGGGGGAAAGCTGAGGCTCGGAAAGACCTTTAAGAAGCTTGGCCAGAACTGCACCGGGATGGGGCTCACATCTGGGCAGGCGCTCTCTAGTGAGCTCACTCTACCCTTCTAGGCCCTTCTGCAGGTCTTTTCCCCATCCATGTAGACAGGTCTGTTAAGGTGGGTAGTCTCAAGCCAGGAGGAGGAGGGTTAAATTCTTCCTAAGTGCGGAGCCTGGAGCTTCCAGTGACCCCATCATTGACCCCCTGCCCTCCCCTGGGTCAGGTCTGCAGACTGTGGGGGGAGGGAAGCTGCCGGAGTTTCAGTGGTCTGAGATGCCCCGGGCTCATCGTCTTTTTCTTTCATCAAACAGAGATAAATGAAGATGCTGGTGGCTTTCCAGTCGGCATAGGAAGTCCCTAGGGTCCTTGGGGCCTGCACTCTTACAGTACACTCTTACAGTACAGGCCACTCTGTGGACATAGCAGACTCTGATGTGTTCTTAGCCAGCAGAGAATGAGGGTCTTTGTCAGTTAAGTACTAGATTTAAAAAATAAATAAATAAATAAATAAGAAAATGAAACATCAGATGGGTCCTTAGGGCTAGTGGGACTTTGGGACCAGTTTGTAATTTGTTGGAGGACAAAGATGCCCAGATGGCTGACAGAAGCCAGTGTCTATGACCTCACGTGGATTCTTTCCTCAAGATCATCGGGACAGCAGTGGCCCTGTCCTCCCTAGTGGCTCCTCCGCACAGGACAGCTGCTGTGACACTTTACTGCCCGGTGTCCTCTGTAGACAGCAGGGCACCCAGAAGTGGCCTTATTTCACAGCCCAGCATGTACAGCAAGTCTGCAACAGAGCTGTTCTGGAAACCAGCTAGCTCCAAACGGTCACCCTAGGGGGACCTGTGAAGAAGGAGTTTCTGGGAGAGGTAGCTTTGAGGGAAGACTGAATATCTTCCTCTGTCCCCTGCTTCCCACCTCCCAGCTGGAGGATCTAAGTACGCCTCGAGTCTGCATTGCAGGTGGAAGCCTTTAATCTTTCTTAGAGACAGTAAGGGGAAAGAGACCTTGATGGCAGAGCTGGGCGCACGCTGTCTGGCTCTGGCCGTTTCTAGACTCTTCAATTAGTGACTTTAATTATGGCCTCCTGAGCAGCCGTGCTACCCCCTGATGCCCCATCAGAGGCCAGTCACTAGTCTCTGGTGCTGTAAAGCTCTTGTCTTGGCCTATATGTGGAATAAATGTGTGTGAAGTACAGTTTATTGATGGCTTCTTACTGATGTGTGTGTGTGTGTGTGTGTGTGTGTGTGCGTGTGTGTGTGTGTGTGTTACTAGGTATGGAACCCAGGGCCTCGGCACATGCTTGGCTAGCACTTTACCATGAACTGCAGCTCTAGACTTTGCCTCTTGATTAAAAAGAGGAGTTTTGGGGGAGGGGGTGAAGTGAGCCAAGGTGGTGGCACACACCTATAATCTCAGCGCCCCGAGAAGCTGAAGCAGTAGCATTACCATGTTTTGAGTTTAGTCAGTCTGAGTTACAGATCAAGGCCCTGCTCAACGAAGCAAACAAATCATGTCAAAATACACATAGCATCAGGTTTACCGAAAAACCCATGGTAAAATGTAGCTCAAGGGTGTTCGCCGTCTTCACGCTGTTTGATAAGGATTGTTTAACTCTGCCATCTCTCCTATGAAGGGTTCATCAACCCTAAACTGTCCACCCATGGAATTCTCCGGTACACTTCTCTCTGTCCTTTTGGTCTCTGCATTCTTTTTCGAGACACAGTTTCTCCTGTAGTCCTGGCTGTCCTGGACTCGCTCAGTAGACCTGGCTGGCCTTGAACTCACAGAGATCTGCCCGCCTCTGCCTCCCCAGTGCTGGGATTAAAGGCGTGCAGCACTGTGCCCAGCTCGGTGTCTGCACTCTAAGCCCCTCAAAGGTGAAAGCATGCAACGATTGTCCCTTATGTCTGGCTTTTTTCACTTAGCGTGTTTCATGGCTCATTCGAGCTGTGATGTGTCATTTCCTTCCTTTTTAAGGCAGAGAGTCCGTAGCATCTATAAACTGCGTACTGTTGCCTTGTTTCTGTCTTTGGGTTGTCATAGTGTTGCTCTAGAGTTGCTCTAGGAGTAGAGCTAGTTTTCAGTTCTCGGGGGTTGTATATACCTGGAAGGGATTTCTGGATCGGATGGGAATTCTGTGTCCAAGCATTTGAGGAGCCACCACGCTGTTTTCCAAAACGGCCCCATTTTATATTCCACATCCTAGTTGATGCTAATTTCCATCTTTAAAAGAAAAAAGAAAAGCCATCTGAGGGGCTGAGGAGATGGTTCAGTGGGTAAGAGCGCTCGCTGCACCAGCACCAGGACCAAATTTCAAATTCCCGGGGCCCTTATAAAAAGCCATGTATTACCACACATGTCTGTAACCATCAGCTCTGGGTCGGTGGACAGTGTGGAGACAGGGTTCCTGGTGCTTGCTGTCTGCCAGCCTATTTCAAGAGTCAGTGAGAGATCCTTGTCTCATGGGAAGAAGAGAGCGGTAGAGCAGGAGGACATGAGATGTCTTCCTCTGGAAGTGAAACCCTGTGAAACACAGATGTACCTTTTTTTTCCTAGAAGCTTCCTGGCTCAGCTCATGGCCTCCTTGCTATGTTGTTACTAAGAGGAGGCAGATGAGGTCCACTGTAGGTGTTCTTGCTTTCCCACCTGTCACAGCAGCAGAGCAACCAATATACCAGCAGAGATGGTGGGGGTGGAGGTGGGGTATGACTTGTGGGAGGTGTGAAAGTGTATTGAGGTATGGGGTAGAAGCTGTGCAGCCATTAAAAATGGCTGCCTGAGGAGCTCCCAAGGCCTGGTGAGTACTGAGAAAACGGTCTGCCGCTGGGGCTGCATTCCCAACCCTTGGGTTTTTGAGATAGAGTCTTCAGGGTTAGCTCAGGCTAGCCTTGAACTCATTGCGTAGCCTAGGTTGGCTTTGAGGTTTTCTTGCCCCAGTCTCATGGGTGCTGGGATTACAGGCACTTGCCGCTACACGGACTCAAAGAATAGTATTTATTAACACAGGGATTCCTTTGGTAGCCATTCCATGGGAGAAAGAGAATAAGAAATTTATTTATTCCAGGCTCAGTGATGAGGATCAGGATTGGATGGGCCAGATGATCATTAGGATGTGAGCCAAGTGTCTTCAGAATTTCTGTCCTTATATCACTTTACATAAAGCTTTTATAGTTTTCTACAGGGTGTACACATTCTTTTTATAGTTTAAAAAAAAAAAAAAAGTAAGAAAAGAGTGACCACACCCATTCATGAGGCATCTACTCAGTGCTGTGGAGAGTTCTGGGGGTGAATAGGAAGCTTTAGGGAGGGGAGCGACAACATGGAGATAGGTGACGCGGAAGAGAGGTTGGAAAACAAAGCAGTGACCTATGTAAAGGCCTGAGCGGCCCTGTGAGCCTCATATGCCAGGAAGGTATTGTGGGTCTAACTGGGGCTTTGAGTCCCTTGTCCCTGCAAGAGCTGTGAGCAGGCCACAGTGAGCTCTGCACCTGTGCTAACCTGGGGTCTAGGATTGAGTGATGCTGTGGCCTGGGAACTACGCCTGCCAGGCTTGCTGTGTGAGCTTCACCAAGCCGGGGGCAGCCAGCGATGACCGATCAGGAGTAGGGCTCTCAGGCTCCAAGTGAGAGCTCTCCATGGCCAGGCTCTGGGCTCAGCCTCTTAGTCACCATCGGCTGTGACTTTTGCCTCTTTGTATCTTGTGTCCTCATCAGTAAGAGAGATGATTAAAAGTAACTCTTTCACAGCGCTGATGAATGACAGGACAGAGCTGAGGCTGGCACTCCGTGTTGTTAGTCAGTTCCTGTTTCCTGGTTGAGACGTGGATGGCAATGCTAGGCTGGCTGCCTGTGCTCAGATCTCCTTGGTGGTTAGCAATAGTGCCTGCCTCAGACAATCCCTCTGGAGCATAAATAGTTTAATAGGAGTAAAACCAATTTGGATAATGCTGGGAGTGAAATAAACACTCTAAAAAAGTTAGTATAGTTGGGGGGGGGGGTCCTTAGCCACACACGCTGGGGTGACTCAGCCACTCACTGTAGCCTCCATCTGCAAACTTGTCTGATTGCCTAATAGTCAATGTATTTAAATGTTTTTGGATGTCACCACCACAAGTTTTTCATCTTGGTACTGCCTCAGAGACTATGAAAATAAAAAAAGAAATGTCAGTTTCATGGCTGGCCCTTGGTAGGTAATGGGAGTGGAAATACGGCCTCTGCAGAGAAAATGGACGAAATGCTGTTCGTTGGTGAATGGGCGTTGTGTGAGCGAAAGCAGCTGAGCTGGGGCTTCTGGGGAACGTGGGGCCGGGGAGATAGAGACTGTTAGCTTTACTTGAGACATGCATAGAAGCCCATCTAGGCTCCTGGGATGGGGAAGAGAGGTAATAGGGCCAACTAAACAGACATCAGTGGGTAACTGGTGTCAGGATTGGTGACCGAGTGCCATTGGCCACCTACTTTGTCCTTAGTGTCTACACAAGCTGGGGAAGTAGATGCTTGCAACCCTCTGGAGGAAGCCCTCGTGCCTGGCAAGGAAGATGCCCCACGGCTCTTAGATAGGTGGTCCTCACTGACTGTTGGCATGACAACCTTCCTGGTCACAGTGCCCATGGCTTGCTTGGTGACCAGCGTCAACTGTTGTCTTCATCTTTTGAAGTGTTTACACAGTCTTGATTGCTGACCCATGTCTTCGCTGCTGCAGTGGGGTGGCTGTTGGCAGCAGAGCGAGAGAACCTGGGAAAAGAAATGGACCCCCTTTCTGCAGCCTGCAGGGACCCCAGATACTGTGTGGAGGAGTTTGCCAATCAGGGGACAGGATGTGGGCTCCTGAACCACAGAGGCTGGTGTTAAAAGCCTTTAAGGGGTGCCTTCAGAATATATCCTGCCTGGGGCTAAAGCTCTGGGCCAGCCGAGACACCCACTTCCCACTTCATTCAACGCTAGAGTGCTAACTCCCACTCTGCCTCCTGCAGACTTGGGCTGAGCGCTTGCTTTACATACAGTAACTCCATGACTCTCCAGCCTGCTGCCTGCAAGGTGGTAGTGTGAGCTCCACCACAGGGGGAGACCAAAGTGTAAAGAGAGGTGGTCTCTGCTCACCAAGCAGGTTGGGCAGTTCCACATTTGTGCCCTCAAGCCTCCTAATCTATCTGATGGCTGTGGCAACAGGCCTCAGAGTTAACTGCTTAGGAACTTTGTCCATGTTATGTCATTTGCTACTCAAAACACTGTGTGTGTGTGTGTGTGTGTGTGTGTGTGTCCCCATATTGTCACATTTATAGTTAAAGAAAGTAGCAGGCTTAAAGAGTTAATACGTTGACTATTAAGAAGAGTGCTTGGCTGTGGTTACAGGACCCAGAGGATAGAAGCCAGGTCTAATCTGAAAACCTCCTTCCTGGGGACCATCTTTCATGATAACAAGAAAGCACCATGCTAGCATCGAAAGGAGGGAAGCCACTAGCAGTCCTATCCATCTACAATGCTTGTGAACCACCACCACCACCAGCATAGCACAATAGCCTTCTCGGTGTACTAGTGGCGCACATACCTTGGTGGTAACCAACAGCTCTTTAATGGGACTTGAGATGGTTCAACAAGAGTGAAATCATTCATGCCTGGTACTTAGAAATCTAGATGACTACTCAGAGGTAGTGGTAAAGTAGGAAGAAAGATACCAAGGGAACAAAGCCTTTTAGACACAACAGGACTAAGCCAGAAGGGCTCCCCATGCTGAGAGGGCAAGTGGGCATAGCCCCGTCCCTAACCCAGAAGCTATGACCTCCAGTTGATAACCACTTAGGAAGAAAAAAAAAATTCTCTTCAGTGGAGTCCCACTGGGAGTGTACACCACACCCAAGGGCAGGCCCCATACCCAGTAGTAGACGGCCCACACAAAAAGAACTTAGTAGTAGGCTTTTGTTTTTGTTTTTTGTTTTGAGCTTTGTTTGTTTGGTTTGTGAGGTGGTTGTCATCGTTGAAGTCATCTTGAGTAAATGTGTGAGGTGGAGCCGAAGGATGGAGATCTGTGTGGCAAAGACAGACTCACAATCTTTGCTTGTCTGACATCTCAGGGTGGCAGTGCTGGTTCAGGGAGCGAAGTCATTATTTGCCTTTTCAAAGTCCATTCCCGGGGGAGCGCTCAACGGTGGCCACCTTTGTTCCCTTTTGTCATTTCTTTTTTTTTTTTTTTTTTTTTTTTTTTTTTTTTTTTTTGCGGTGGGTGTGGCACTGGAACCCAGAGCCTCACACTTCCCAGGCCAGTGCTCCAGCAGTGAGCACCAGAGGTGGGGGATGGGGACCAGAGTGTAAAACTCCATCCTGTTCCATCCTTGCTGCCGAGAGGCTGCCAGCCCCGACCCAGATTGCTATCGTATGAAAAGAGATCATCACTTTGGAGAGTGCCAGGGTTTTAGGAGTCATGTGCCTAGAGACTGGTGAGGACCAGTTACACGTACCCCACAATTCCCGGGAAGGTCCAGGGAGCCCTTCTTGCTTCTCTTACTCCCTCTGTCCCTGACCATCTATGTGGCCAGATTCTTGACCTGTACATCACCCTTGTAACCACAAAGCAGGCCTTAGATTCTCTGTACACAGGAAGAAGCAGAAGAGTTTTTGTTTTCTTTTAAAAGAGGATCTCACGTAGCCCAGGCTAGCCTGGAACTTCTGACTCGTCAGCTCCTCTTTCAGAGTACTGAGATTACAGGCGTGGGCCGCCATGCCTGACTGAAACTAAAGCTTTGGGAAATAGTCTCTTCTACAAGTTCCCAAAGCTGCCTTGGTTTCTTTTGACCACTTTTTTCTTAGCCAGAACTCAGTGAAGAACTGACCTTGTGAGCCTGGTGTGGTGGCGCACGCCTTTAATCCCAGCACTTGGGAGGCAGAGGGCAGGTGGATCTCTGTGAGTTTGAGGCCAGCCTGGTTTACAAAGTAAGTCCGGGACAGCGAGGGCTACACAAAGAAACCCTGTCTCAAAACAAAACAAAACAAACAAACAAAAAAACAAGAAAAGAACTGACCATGACCTTGTGAACTATGCTGAACAGAGTGGTCTTTGTTGGGCTAAAACAAGGGTAGTGGGAGAATGAGTGGGCTTCAGCCGGTGGATGATGCATGCAAGATGCAGTTTTGGCATTGATGGCTGTGACTTCAGATATCCCAACTCTGCTAGATGGGATGCCCCAGCCTCCAGCTTCTGTGGTGTTCTTCTGAGAGACAGTGGAGTACCTACCCCACAGCGCTTGTGGCCAAGTAAATCCCGTACTGTGTAGCCTCTTGCATTTTGTTTCTCCTTCCTTTGGTTAATACCCAGGCCCAGTCCTGGTGAGGTTTTGACACTGTGGGCCGGTCCCTGCTGCAACAGCCTAGAATTCTTCCCTTCCCGAGTGACAAGGACGGCCCAGTTGACTCCTTGGTTCCTTTGGGATGGAGCGTGTCTGGAGATGCTCCCTAGAGAAGACTTCCTGGGGAGACATCACAGTGTGAACTCACTCTCCCCCCCCCTCACTTCCCCCCACCCCCTTCTATGTTGACAATAAATCTTCTAGCCTGGGAGGCCCTGTGGAGGAGGTAAGCCATCTTAGCCACTGTCTCTGCCAGGCCACTTCTTTGCACTGTACTCTTGGGAGCTCAAAGCTGAGGTGGGTTCTCACTGGTGGGTGGTCACCACCTCTCCCAGGCTTCAGGCAGGAGCTAGAATCCCACTGAGCACCCATCTGCCCAGGTGGATAGGTAAAAGATTTCTCCTGTCAGGCCTGAGGCTAGAGTGTAGGCTGTTCTTAGCCAGCTGAGACTTAGACCAGCCACAGCCGGATCCCACCCGCCACCAGGTTGCCAGGGCAAGGGAGCTATCAGGAAAGCGTTGTCCTCAGCCTGCAGCCAGCCCAGCTCCCAACTCTGAGTAAACACAGAGATAGGATCGGGTGGAGCCAGGAAGGGTGGCAGGGTGCCGCCTGTGGGAAGAATGGCAGGATGTGGCACGGGGCACCATTCTGGGCACCCACGCCTTGGGACTATTGTTCAGGGCAGCCCGAGGCTCTCAATTCTCTGGGGTTTGAGAGGAAGTGACATTCCCTCTGGAACCGGGGCCTGCCCCACCCCATGTTCCTTAACGTGGATCTCTTTTCTCTGGCGATGCCATTGGCATCAGCCACTCTGACAAGTTAGGGGAAGGGGCAGCAGTGGACATTTGCTGTGCACAGTGGCCCTCCTCGGAGGGTTGCCTAGCTATTTATTGCATTGGTCTCCCCTGCCCCCCAGGTCTGAGTCACAGTCATCCTATGGTAACTGGAATCTCTCTCTACATCTAGAAATGTGGGGGGACCGGGAGCGCTGTGGTTACGGAAGGACAAAGGCCCCACAGTGAAGTCTTTCCCTTGATTCCCCTTCGGGGGTGGCGGGGTCTGTTGTTGAGTGATTAGAAGAGGAAGTGGGTGGTGGTTTGTTTGTCATAGAAAGGGGGCTGGCAGAGGGTGGGAGTAGGGGCCCGGGAAACCTGCTTGTGGGGGAGAGCAGGGCTCCTACGTTGTGTCCCAGCAGCACTCTGCCCACAGGTCATCCTTGGAGGGGCTTCTCCGTGCCTTTATAACAGACAGTTTATAAATTCAAGGGAGAAGATGGCTGGAGACCCCTCATCCTTGGGGACCGCACCCTTTAAGGATGCTTAGTAAAGAGCAGGACGTGGTGGCGGATGCCTGTAATCTCTTCCCTCAGGAGGCAGAGGCAGGCCGATTTCTGTGAGTTCGAGGCCAACCTGGTCTACAGAGTAAGTGCAGGATAGCCAAGGCTACACAGAGAAACCCTGTCTCGACAAACCAAAAAAAAGAAAAAAGAAAAAAAAAAGATGCTTAGTGAGATAAGCTGAGGAGGAAGGAGTGTAAAAGGCCTATGGGCTGGGCTCCCTAGAAGAGTAGGGAGAAAACAGCTCAGCCTCCTGGTTGTTGGAAGGTCCCTGACTGGCTTAGAAGTAGGGCTGTCCCAAAGAGCGCACCCACAAGATGTCTCTAGCCCTCAGTATCTCCACTTATTTAAAAGAAAAGCTGTGATTCTGGACAAGAGAGAGGAGGGACCAGCTAACACAGGAGAACTTCCACTGAGTTGGGCGCCCGTGGGCTGCCTCAGGTATGGCTCCTGACTAGGACTTGGGGCTGCAGGAAGCGTAGAACCGGGGGAGCTGGTAATTGTCTCCTGTGCACTGACGGCTTTGGGCTTCTGAGCATCTGAGGAAAATCCCCTGTGCTTTGCAAGGAAGGAGTGAAGGAAGTTGATGGTCATCCTCGGACCCTGGAAAAGAAGGGCCTTAAAGGAGGCCCCTGGCGGGGGGGGGGTGTCTTTTAGAACCAAAGAAGGGGGGAATGTTTATCAGTCAGGGGAGAAAGAAAAGGGAAAAGGAGCCTGTGTGGGTGTCCCTTCACACGCGGGAAGGGCGGGGAGCAGCGTACGTCTCCCCATTTCCAGGCACTGTGCTAGGGTCTGGGCCTACAATGATGAGTATAAATGGGTCTATTTCCACACTGTCTTGGTTGTGTTCCCAAGCTACTGAGTGAGCCAGAAGCATCGGGCGATCGAAGACATCGCCAGCTGTGATGAGTCCTTTGAAGACCAAGTTCAAGGTGCCCTGAGAAGGTCAAAAAGGCACATTTGATAGGTTTACCATCTTCATCTTAGGTTCTCTTATTTCCATTGTACTTTTAAAAATTCAATGAAATATGAGATATGAAATATAAAATATGCACAGGGAGGCAAACTGGGATGGTGTCCTAACAGTACTGAGGAGGAAACAGGCCCAGCAGTAGTTGCTATTCAGAGTGCTAGCGCAGATATACCCAGGTCTGTGAGACTCGGAGACTTTGCTGCTATCCACCAGACTGAGCATCCTGAGCCATTCATATACAGGTATGGCATGCTCACCCTGCATTACTCCATCCCTACAGCCTATTGTGAGGTAACTGCCCAGTCTGCAGGAGAGAAGACAGGAAGTCCGCCGGGATCAGGCAAGAATCACAAGTCTAAACCTTGGTTCCTAGGCCCAGGTTGTGTCTCTCCTTAAGTCAGCTCAGAGCCGACCGGCCACGAGCCCTGGCCCTGCCTCTGACGAGCCAGGTGCCTGTGAGCGCTGAGGTACCTTGCCATAAGCAACAGGATCTGGTAGGGTTACCTTGAAGGCACCAGGCTAAGGTGGCTAGGCTCACAACTCCAAGCCAGCCTGCTGGCATACTGGGAGCCATTTCCTTAGCTTACCTGTGCTGTGCTGGGAGTCCTAAGATGCCACTGTCCTAATATCAGTGTGGACTGAAGGTGCTGGGTGGGTTTGGGTGGAAAAGGGCCTCGAGGCCCAGCAGTCGGAGGTGGTCTGAGGAGCACAGGGAACTCACATACATGGTGTTACGTCTCCCAGTAAGTACGTATTAATAAGTAAGTAGATAAAAAATGTTGGCTGGGCTGTTCAGTGGTAGAGGGCACACTAGCCTGGTGAGGCCCTGGGTGCAGGCCCCTTCGCAAACCAAATAAAATTATAAGAAGAATCAGGGAGATTCTTGAGTAGGGAGGCAGGTGGGTCTTGAGTTCAGTCTGGCCTACACAGTTAAGCCCTGTCTCAGAGAAAGGAAAGAAAAAAAAAGAAAGGTGAAATGAATTTTAAGAATGTTTTGACTAGAGCTAGGAAAATGGCTCAGAGATTAAGGGTTGGTGCCACTCCTGCAAAGGACAAGCAACCAGGTGGCTTAAAACCACCTACAGCGAGCCGGTCATGGCGGCGCACGCCTTTAATCCCAGCACTCGGGAGGCAGAGGCAGGCAGATCGCTGTGAGTTCGAGGCCAGCCTGGTCTATAAAGTGAGTCCAGGATGGCCAAGGCTACACAGAGAAACCCTGTCTTGAAAAACCAAAAAAACAAAAACAAACACCTACAGCTCCAGCTCCAGGGGCATCTGATGCCTCTGGCCTCCAGCATGTGCACACACATATGATACACATATAATTAAAAATAAAATAGATCTTTAAAAAGGGGGAGTGGATAGAGAGTGTTTTCATCTAACCTAATCCATCAGTTTGTGACCATAACTGGTCATGAACGAGCGAGTGAGCCTGTGCCTAAGTTTTGGGACCCTAGGTGGGTTTGATGTGGCACATCCCCACCAAGTCTGCCTGCATCCCCAGGGAGGGCTCTGTAGCCAAAGGTAGCCAAGGGGGCTGGTTCTGGGTAATCAGAACAGGCAGTGGACTCTTCTGCCTCCCCCTCAGGGGGGTGGATGGATGGTTCCCCCATGGCCAATGGGGCAGCATTTGGCCTCGGGGGCCCTCATCTCATCTGCTCTCAGGCTGCGGTGGCCGCAACTACTTGGACTGAGGTAGGAGTTGGAAGCCCTGAGGCTGGGCCTAATGAAAAAGAAAAGCTCTTGGGACCCAAGTCTGGCCAGAGGAGGCGACCTGGTGGCAGCCAGCGGGTGTGGGATGAGGTGGCTGAGAGGGATCAGAAGCCCACAGGCCTTCATTGTGCCCCTGTCACACTTCCTCTGGCTTTATTGCTTTTGTCCAACACCCTATTGTCTGGTTTCCTTTTGTCCCAGCTTTCAGCACCGCTGCCTTTTATTTTCCAGCCAGCCTGGTTGTTTTCATTTCTTTTGTCTGAAGTTCCTGAGAGGAAGGTTTTATTTTCAGCGGTTTGATTAATTCACAGCTTGAGCCCCGGTTTGTTTGTTATGTAATTGCTGCCCTCAGCTCCAGGATAATACCCCCACCCCCCACTCCTGCCCCCTGTGGGGCCTGCCTCCTAGCCCCTCCCCAGCCGGATGAGCTGAGCTGCCTGCTTTCTCTGCAGGTTCTCCAGGCACCCCCTGGGCTAAACTGGGCTGGGGGCTCTTTTCTCTTCATCCAGGTGAGGCGGGGGGACCAATTAGAGTCAACTAGCCTTCTCTCACCCTGCTGCTCTATCCTTGTGTTCCTGAGGCACCTCGAGCTCAGAAAGTGGGTGGGGGAGCCAGCTGTGGTCTGATCTCTAGTCCGTTCGCGTTTGTCTTAGTCCATTAGAACAGCCCTGTAGCTATTCTTAAATCACCTTATGTATTGTGTTGTATACACAGCTGTATGATTCTGTCCCCAGCACCAGAGCGGTTGTGTAACCTATAGGCTGCAGTGTATTCTGTGCTAGACAGATGTCAAGTACAAATGCACTGGTCCCCTTATTTTTAGTCTCGCTTAACATGGTTTCAGGTTTCCACTGTTGCTATGATTAATAAAAAGAAAATAAGGTGATAAGATAATAAGATGCCAAGCAACAGATTTTATGTTGTAGAGTTTATTAAATGAGCATGGGTGGGGGGGTGGGGAAGAAAGGGAGGAGGCAGAGACAGAGTGAGAAGAGAGGAAGAGAAAGATGGGTAAGAGAAAGGGAAGGAGGGAGAGAGAGAGAGAGAGAGAGAGAGAGAGAGAGAGAGAGAGAGAGAGAGAGTGTGTGTGTGTGTGTGTGTGTGTGTGTGTGTGTGTGTAGAGGGGTAAGGGGTTTGTCCTTTTATATGGCCCTGGGCAGGGCCACGCCCCCGTGGCAGATAAGCAGTGACATCACAAACAGGCTGACTGAAGCAGAAGCTAAGAACTGATCTGAAAGTATTAGATGGCAAACCTTAGAAGTGAATAATTCATAAAAATTTTTGTTTGTTTTGCTTTGCTTTGCTTTAAATGTGTTTATTGTGTGTGTGAGAGGGAAAGGGAGGTATTTGTGTCCAGCATGAATGGAAGTCAGATGGCATTTCTGGAGTGGTTCTTACCTTCCACACTTTTGTAGGTTCCAGGAATTAGGCTCTGGCAGCCAGGCTTGCACCGTTGGGCAGCAAGTGCCCAGCGTCTGCTGGCCTCGTTTTGGTGTTTTGAGACAGAGTTTCATTGGGCCCGGGCTGTGCCTTAACCTGCTGTATAGCCAAGGGTGACTTCGAGCTTGTGACCTTCCTACTTCTACCTCCTGAGCTCTGGGGCCACAGGTGTGCACCGCCACACCCAGTTTGTTGTTGTTGTTGCTTTGGTTTAGGTCTGTAGACCAGGCTGGCATCAAACTCCGAGATCTGCCTGCCTTTGTTTCCCAAGTGCTGTAATTAAAGGCATGCACCATGCTCTTTGGTTTGTTGGTTTGTTTGTTTGTTTGTTTGTTTTGGTACACTCAGTTTTATATGGTGCTGGGGATGGAATCCAAAACGCCAGACATGCTAGACAAGCTCTCTCCGCCGTGAGTTACACTCCATGGCTGTATGTTTATAAGTGGCACACTATTTGCAGTGGCAGAAGGAACTCTTTGGCTTCCTGGGCTGTGGCTCATGCTTTTTCCAATGTCTCTACAGAGCCTGTGGGTCCAGTCAGCCTGTTGCAGCATTTGTGTTTGGTCTACTCCTAGTTCATGCAACAGAGTCCCCACCCTGCAAGTGCAGTGACACTGGAATCCGAGTGCCTGATTGGAAGGGTGAAAGTTGAGGCTGGAGGGATGGCTCATTAATTAAGAGCACCTACCTGCTCCTCTTGCTGAGGACCCTGGTTTGGTTCCCAGCACCCACATGGTTGCTCACAACAACCTGTGACTCCATTTTAGGGGAATCTGATGCCTTCTCTGTCCTCTGTGTACACAAACAGTTCACTCAGGCACACATACATGCACATACAATAAAAGGTGAAAGTTCTCCATTGAGGGAAATTTTTTTGCTAAAGTTAATAAAAACCTAGTGAGAAGACATGGACCATGAAATCGTCCAGAAAGGAAAAGGATTTTGTGTCGTTTTTTGCTGCAACCCGAAGCTGCAAATGCAATAGCTTTTGTGTGGGACCATGGCTTGGTTAAGCTGGAGAGTAGGATGGCTACAGGAATCTGCTGGGGGTATGTCCCATAAGGTGGCACCACTGTGGCACACTGCCTCTTCTGTTTAAGGGTCTGTTACTGCATCTGATGGGATGCCCTGCACCTGCCCTGAAAACTGAATCCCTGTGCATGTAAGTGTATTTTCTACCATTGCAGAGGCTGGGAAGACAAACACCTTCTAGCTGTGTTACCCCACAGCAGGAGTACAAGGGAATTGGTTCAATTTTTCCAATAACACTCTGCCCCCCAGTAATGACCTTAATCCATTTGTGAAGGCAGATAGCTCCTGACCCAGTCACTTCTAATGGAGGTCCCACCTCCCAAGGCTTTTGCAAGAGGCCAGACCCTTGTGTGCTACCAGAACCCTGAGTCCACTGAGTGCTTGCCTGGGGACTGGGGATGGTGGGCAGCTGATGCTCTGGGCTCCTGACTGACAGGACCCTGGAAACTACTCTATAAAGTTCTGCACATGCTCACCCTCTAGTGGTGCTGGGCGGCCCTATGGCGAGAGAGGAGGCAGCTTCACAGGAGAGTCTACCAAGCATATAGCAAATGGGGTATGGTGGCACAGGCCCATGGTCCTAGCACTTGACTTCAAGCCTATCCTCGGCTACAGAGTGAGTTCAGTACTAGCCTGGGCTCTCATGAAACCCTGTCTTGGAAAACAAACAACTGTAAAAACCCAAGGGATGGGGGACTGGTGAGATGGCTCCATGGTTAAAAGTCCTTGTGCAGAGGACCTGGATTCAGTTTCTAGCACCCACATGGCACCTCACAATTATCTGTAACACCAGTTCAAAGGGATCCAGTGCCCTGTTCTGGGCTCTGAGTGCACCTGGCATAAATATGGTACATGTGTGTATACATATATGTATACACACACACACACAGTCAAAATACTCATACACATAAAAATAAGTTAATAGTTAAAAATGTAGTTTTGGAGGAAAAATACAGTCAAGGGGCTGGCAAGACAGCTTAGCTGCCCTGCAGGGGACTAGAGATCTCTTCCCAGTACCCACATCTGGTGGCCCATGACCACGTTAACTTCTCCATCTTGAGGAGATCCAATGCCCTCCTGTGGCCTCTCTTGGCATGCACATACATGGAATTAAAATTTAAGAGTAAATATATTCTTTTAAAAATCCTCATGCAATCCCCAAGCCTGGCACTACAATTATCAGTGCCAGCAGGGAGAGATCCCACTGAGGACCCCAGCTTGAGAGCAGAACGTATTTCTCTGAATGCCGTTCATTTGTGTTTTACAACGTGCATTGGGTACGTGACTTACAGACACATGTAAATATAAGAAACATTTCTCTTTGACTTGTCCCTACAGTGAGAAGAATAAGGAATTGGCTGTAGCTTCATGGTAGAACAGATGCTTAGCTTGTGTGGGGTCCTAGGCTTGATTCTCAAGGCCTTGAAAAAGAATAAACGTCATGTACTGGGGAGTTGGTTCTTGGCTTTTTTTTTTTTTTTTTTTTTGGTCAGGTTGGGAACTAAGGCAAGTTATACCGTCTGTGAGAGGGCTCCTGCCAATTCTAGCCAAGTTGGTCATTGCACTGGAAGTTCAAGTCCAAAGTGTTTTTGTTTTTGTTTTTTTTACGGGGGGTGGATGGTTGTTGGGGACAGATCTCACTGTGTAGCTCTGGCTGTCCTGGAACTCTCTATGTAGACCAGACTGGCCTCGAACTCACGGAGATCTGCCTGCCTCTGCTTCTGCCTCTGCCTCTCAAGTGCTAGGATTAAAGGCGTCCGCCACCACCGACCAGCCTACAAATTCAGACTCTTACAGTGCTGATTCTAGATTTTAAGCCATACTAACTAGTTCCAGTTTGTATGTTTACACATATAAAATGTTTAGTTCTCTTGGGCAGCCAGTTAACCCTCTCTGGCTGTCTTCCGGTGAGCCCATTATCTCACTAGAAACAACACTGCAAGAAGCCAGGAGTGAGTTGGGGGTGCAACACAGCTGTGTTCACCTAGCATGTGCAAGGTCCTGGCACTGGAAAAAAAAAAGGAGCCGGTAAATGTCAGAGGGTCGGATCCCTAGATGGATTTTAAAAATTAAAAAAATAAGAAATCAGGTTCTAAAGTAGGCATATATTACTAACAGTTTCTAACAGTAACTTTGAGAGGTGCCAGGAGGTGCTTGGGTTGGGGAAACAAAAGATGGAGGACACCTCCTGGTGGACAAGGTGGGCTTATTTATAACTGGGCCATGGACCTCATTCATTCAGTGTCCTGTGTCCCTCCCTCTTCCTGCAGGATGTCCATGAGGAGCCCCGTCTCTGTGCAGCCGGCCCCGGACAGTGCCAGCACCATGGTGAACTGCACCGTCAAGTCTGAAGAGAAGAAAGACCCTTGCCACGAGGCCCCCCAAGGCACAGCCACTGCAGTGGAGCCCCTCCAGCCTGGAGCCCCAGTCCTGGCTCCCAAGGATGCTGCCAACGCACAAGCTCCTCCTCAGGTGCCTAGCACTTTTTAGGGACCCCCACCCACACCCCAGGGTCACCAACCCCATTTTGCCTTCATGGCTTCACGCCTGATACCAATCCACCCTTTCCACAAGGCCTGCATACAGCAATGGTCTCTGCAAGAACAGGATGGGTCCCAGGTGAGCAGAGGGGAGAAGCCACCCTGGTCAGGGCCAGAAGCTGAGTCACCTGTCAGAGCAGGACAGGGGCTGGCTCCTTCCTTCCCTACCTGAATGACTGTTTCTCAGAGGGGACAGTCCTTGTACCTGATGACTAGGTGGGGAGACAGTCACCCCAAGTCAGTCTTTAAGATGGGGTAAAATTGCTGCTCACACACTGTAATTCCCTTAAGACTGGAGCTAGGGCTGGAGACATGACTTGGCAGGTAAGGGCGGCTGCACAAGCCTGAGGATGGAAGCTTGTTCTAGAACCTTTGTCAAAGCCAAGAAAGTGTGGCTGCTGCCTGGAGGCAGAGAATGGGAGTCCTGGGATCAGTGAGAGACCTGCTTAGTAAATAAAATGACAGGTGCTTGTCACGTATGGGCCTACACAGACACACACACACACACATAGGTGCACACATGCACATACACACACATGTGCTCACAATCACATGGGAACACATGCACACAGTCACAGACAGAGGAGAGGGGACTGAAATAGGTGGCAGGGATTCTGCAGGTCTTCTGTTTCCATACAGGAAATTTTATTTGATGACTCTAAGGAGGAACTCAGTTTGGAAGAGTGGGGACGGTCAGGGAACACGTCCTAGAGGAGTGGGGCTTAGGCACCGGGAGGCTTGGGGGTTAGATGGGACATGAAATAATGCTGCCGCTGCCGCCGCCGCCGCCAATTTATTTACTTATATTTTTTCAGATGTATGTATGTATGTATGTATGTATGTATGTATGTATGTGAGTTGTTTGCCTGAGTGTGTATAAGTGCACCACCTGCATGCCTGGTGCCACTGAGGTCAGAAGAGGACTGGAGTGGTTGTGAGCCGGCTTGTGGGTATGGGGAACTGAACCTCGATTCTCTGCAAGAGCAACAAATGCTCTTAATCACTGAGCTATCTCTTCAGCTCCGTGTGTGTGTGTGTGTGTGTGTGTGTGTATGTGTGTGTGTGTGTGTGTGTGTGTGTGTCTCCCCGTCCCCGTCCGTCCGTCCATCCGTCTCTCTGTCTAGGAGTATATGCTCCTGAGTGCAGTTGCCCTCAGAGGCCAGAAGAGGGTATTGGATCCTCTGGAGCTGGATGTGGGTGCTGGGAACAGAACTCTGGTCCCCTGCCAGAACTTTCAACTGCTAAGGCATTGCTCCAGCCCCAGGGACCACTTAGAGAGGCCACAGTGGTGGCTGTAAGCAAGTAGCCTGGCTGGAGGAGCACATGGGCTCGCAACAATGACTAACTGAGGGCGTGTTCTGCATGAGTTACTTTTCTAGTGCTGGGACAAACTGTCCAGACAACTTAAAGGAAGCAACCTAAAGAAGGCTTTGTTTTGGCTCACAGTACAAAGATATACGTGGTGGAAGGTATGGCGGCCAGGAACTTGAGGCAGCTGGCCATGGTGTGTCTGTAGTCCGTGTGTGTGTATGTGTGTGCGCGCGCGTGCATGCGTGTGCAAAACAGTCCAGGACCCTCCATTCAGAATGAGTCTTCCCTTCCCAATTAAACCTTTCTTTTCTGTAAGCATGGTCACAGACAAACACAGACGTATGCTCCCATGATCATTCCAAACCCATCATTGGCCCCCTCACTTAGTCCATGGATCCCAGAGACAGTTTTGACTTTGAGAGAGCTGTCAGGGGCTCTGTGAGATCCAGCCCACCGTGAGGCACCAAGCCAGGTCTGTCTTGTCCCCAAGTCTCTGTTCGTTTCAATGTATGATCTATCAGGTAATCTGAGCAGGGCTTGGGAATGGGAGAACGAACAGCTATTGGTTGGGCCCATAAAGTCTCAGGGTCCCCCAGAAAGGACACTTGTGGTATTTACTCAGCCCTTTCTACTATGTGCTCCCTTTCTTGGGGAGAGTGGCAGTGATAATTCAGAGTGTCTTGCAGGACTGTGCCTCACCAGAGAGCAGTGGGTCCCCAGACCCCAAGAGACCAGCAGCTTCTGAGGCCGCTTCGGGAAGCCAGGAGCGCCTGGACTTCAACCGCAATTTACAGGAAGGTAGGACACCTGTCTGGTCAGAGGTGAGGTCTGGGCTGGTATCTGTCTGGTGGGTCCTCACCCTGTGCCTACCTTGCCACCTTCCAGTTGTGCCAGCCATTGAGAAGCTGTTGTCCAGTGACTGGAAGGAGAGGATTCTGGGAAGAAGCTCTGTGGAAACCAAGGATGTCAAAGGTGCGGGCCCTGGTGCAGAGAGCAGGGGAGGGAGGGCATCTCAGTGCCTTTCCCTTCCGGTCTAGTCACGCATTCTAGGTAGATAGAGAGCAGTGCCCCGTACACCTGTCCTGTGCCTTGCCTCCCACCTGGTTCTGAGAGTTATTACCATGCCGTACCTGGATGTCTCTGTCTGGCACATTCCCACGTTGGAGAGGCCTGCCTGGAAGCAGATCCCATGGGATGGATCTTAGGCTCTCATTCGGTACCTTAGGTCTTCTCACTGTTGGTAGTTGAAGGCTTGCCTTCCAGGACCATACTGAGAGCTGTGGCTTACCAAAGAGTAGTCATTTTCTCAGTGTTGATGAGCACACCCACAGTGGGAGCTTTAAGTCCATGCTCATGCTCTCCTTCCCCCCTTCCCCCTGCCCCATTTGCCAGCTGGGAGCCTGAGCTTCCCATCTTGGGTATAAATGGTCCCTAGTTAAGCCTTAGGAATAAGCTGCCACGTCAGACAGCCAGGTTGGGATGTAAGGCAGGGACACTTCCAGGTACTAGACAGACAATATTTCACACTAGCGCGGTGAAGTGACTGTACCAATCAACAGAGTTAAAAAAAAAAAAAAATCCCCTAAAGTATAAAAGAAGTTGGAGACTGAGCTGGCAGAGTCCTAGGATGGAGCAGTCCGCCATCAAATGGGTGGCTGGGTAGATAGACAGGCGAACTAACAAAAACTCTCATGGCGGCGGGCATTTCACTGCAAGCAGGGACCCAAGAGAGTCTGGCGGAGAAGGAGCTGCAGCTTCTGGTCATGATCCATCAGCTGTCCGCCCTGCGGGACCAGCTCCTTACGGCCCACTCCGAGCAGAAGAACATGGCTGCCATGCTGTTCGAGAAGCAGCAGCAACAGATGGAGCTGGCCCGGCAGCAGCAGGAGCAGGTGCTGGCCGGGGCTGGGGCTTCCGAGTCCTCTGTGGGGAAGAGTGACCACCCATAAGAGGAGACCAGGTTCTGAGAACTGGTGCTCTGCTGCTGTGTCCCCTGGTGCTCTGCTCCCCTGGTGCTCTGCTGTGTCCTCCTCTGTCACCTGGTGCTCTGCTCCCCTGGCACTCCGCTGTGTCGTCCTCTGTTCCCTGGTGCTCTGCTGTGTCCTCCTCTGTCCCCTGGTGCTCTGCTGTGTCCTCCTCTGTCCCCTGGTGCTCTGCTGTGTCCTCCTCTGTCCCCTGGCGCTCTGCTATGTCCTCCTCTGTCCCCTGGCGCTCTGCTCTGCTCCCTTCCTCTCTCCTTGGCCTCCTGGGGAAGTCAGGGCTAGGCTGGGCCAAGCATGGGAGGGGGTCCAGGGCGGTCCATGACAATCCCCTTGTCCACTCCGTGCCTCACCAGATCGCCAAGCAGCAGCAGCAGCTGATTCAGCAGCAGCACAAGATCAACCTCCTCCAGCAACAGATCCAGGTGAGGATGGGAAGGGCCAGGCCCAGGTGACCCCAGCCCAGGGAGGAGCCATCAGGAAAGGGGGCTGCGGAACAACCCTCTACCCCCTGCCTGCCCCCCCCCACTTGATGAAGAGGCCATACTTTTGCTCCAGTCCCCTCCGATTCTGATGTCCCATTTTTTTTTCATACAATTTTATTTTTTTTTAATCTTTTTTTATTAATTTATTCATATTACATCTCGATTGTTAGCCCTTCCCCTGTTTCCTCCCATTCTTCCCTCCCTCCCATTTCTCCCCTTCTCCCCTCCCCTATGTCCGTGACCGAGGGAGACCTCCTCCCCCTATATATGCTCTCAGTATATCAAGTCTCTTCTTGGTAACTAGCTATCCTTCCTCTGAGTGCCACCAGGTCTCCCCATCTGGGGGACATGGTCAGAAAAGGGGTACCAGAGTTCGTGTGAGAGTCAGATCTCACTCTCCACTCAACTGATGTCCCATTTTTAAGGGGTGACCCAGGATGTCTTAACTTCTGCCCCCACTGAGACTCAAGGGCAAGGAGGTGGGTTCACAGATGTGATGTGGGGTTGGATGGAGCCTTTAGAACATTGTCCCTACTCTTATGCCCTGTGTGGACCCACCCCACCCCAGGTCCTGGGCTCAGCCCAGCTGAGCTCTTCAGGTCCCCAGGGACTTACAGTGGGTTTCGTTGCCTTCAGCAGGTTAACATGCCTTATGTCATGATCCCCAGCCTTTCCCCCAAGTCATCAGCCTTTGCCTGTCACCCCTGACTCCCAGCTGGCTTTGCCTATTCAACCCATTCCATGCAAACCAGGTGAGTGGGGGTGGGGGAGGACCACCATAGAGGAGAAGCCCAGAGCCTCTCTTCATCCATTAGTTTGCTCTGTGGCCTTTCCACAGTTTGGGGTTTGTCCGGTGGGTGAGTAAGTCCCTTCCGAACCTGGCTGGGAGGACTCTGTGCGCACTGCAAAGCACAGAGAGTCTCAGGAGAGCGAAGGCTAGAGAAAAGTGGGGTGGGGGTGGGGCTCCCTGAGGTAGGTAGGAAAGTGAGGGAGAAACTGGAACTGGGTGGGATAGGAGGCTCAGGGAAAGGAGGTTGCAAAGACAGTGTGAGAGAGGCAGGGATGTAGGATGCTGCTGAGGATCGGAGCGTGGGGTCCAGGAGGTAGGTGGGCTGGAACATTTGCGCAGTGAGCGTGTTGTCTCTGGTTGTGGGCGATGGGAATGAAGGTGCCTGATGGGATGATCCCAGTGAGTTCTGGTGACAGTGCCAACAGACAGAGTTGGGACAGGGCTGACATGCTGCCCGTAACTGCCCCAACAGGATGGGTAGCAATGAAGACTCCTCCTGATCTCCCCTCCGTGTTCCACAAGCCCATGGCTTAGAGTACAACAAGCTCCCAGCCAAAGAGCCCACCTTGCCTGCCAGCTGGGTTCATCATCATTACAGCCTCGTCCCTCACTGCCCCATTTCCACCCTAGCTGGGACAAAGTGCCCTGACACAACCTCCTGTGGGCCCTAATGGCTACCTGCTGTGCGGCTAGTGGTTTGTACACAGGCTTATCTCTCCTGAACTGTCGCACCTCCTTGATTTCTAAGCCTAGTGAGTTAAGGTAGAGAGGAGAGAGAACTGTATAGGGCAAAGATAGGTTGTGGAGTCTAGACCTGGGTTCAAATCCCGGTGTTGCCGTTGAATGGCTTTGTGGGCAGCCCACTGAGTTTACAGGGTCTGTTTCCTTACCTGTGGTGATGTGTCGGGAACCCTGACTAATAGACCTGCATAATGAGGTTGACGCTTTGAGCACCTCTTACATACCACATGCTTTAACATAGGAGATAAGCGCGTGAGGCAGGCGTTCCTCCCAACACAGGAGTTTTGCCTCCTACACACAGTAGGTACAAGACCTTAGTGTGCCCTCTCTTGCATGCACCATGGGGAGGGTGCTGGGACCTGTCACTCAGGTGCCTGCTGTTCTCTGCTCATCTGGGGCTTGCCCCTTGCTGCTCTTCTTTCCACAGTGGAGTACCCATTGCAGCTGCTGCACAGCCCCCCTGCCCCTGTGGTGAAGAGGCCTGGAGTGGCCACCCACCACCCCCTCCAGGTACACCCCCCCTAACCCACACTGCCGCCTGGGGCTTCCTCCCTTGCTGAGCCACTGTCCTGTCTGCTTTGGGCATGTGTGTCAGGCTCACTTTCTCCTCCAGTCCAGTTTGTCCTGAGATGGAGGCGAGGTTCCTCCTCCGGTGTCTCTCACTCTCTGTCTTTCTGTCAGGAGCCACCCCAACCACTAAACCTCACAGCCAAGCCCAAGGTGCCTGAGCTGCCCAACACCTCCACATCCCCCAGCCTGAAGATGAACAGTGGTGGGCCTCGCCCCTCCAGCCACGGGGCTCCCACAAGGGACCTGCAGTCCAGCCCCCCAAGCCTGCCTCTGGGTAAGGTTTTTTTGTTTTTGTTTTTAATCTGCTCTCACTTTAGAAGATGGTTGAGTCAGATGCCACGTTGGGCACGTCCCTTCCCTTTCTCAGTTCCAGTTTGGGGTTTTAAATCATTCTAAATTGCTCCACCCCAGCCTCTGCTTTCTCAAAGCCAGGGATGAACCAGGGTTGCTCCGAGGCCTCCTTCCATGCCCCCATTTGTCCTCCAGGATCAGATTAGACAGCGCAGGGTCAGGCCGCGGAGCTGCAGATGTGGGAGTCTGTTTCATTCCCAGCAGCAGCAGGTCCCCGCGAGGAGGTGTGGGAACGGGCAGGGCCGAGAATGCCACCACAAGGAGCTCCTAGGAGTGACATGGCAGGAAATGTAGGAAGTGTAGGTCGAGCCCGACATGGTGGCGCACGCCTTTAATCCCAGCACTCGGGAGGCAGAAGCAGGCGGATCGCTATGAGTTTGAGGCCAGCCTGGTCTACAAAGCGAGTCCAGGCCAGCCAAGGCTACACAGAGAGACCCTAGGATGAAGGCCTCAGGTCCCCTGCCCTTCACTTCGCTCCCTCTCCAACAGGCTTCCTTGGTGAAGGGGACGCTGTCACCAAAGCTATCCAGGACGCTCGGCAACTGCTACACAGCCACAGCGGGGCCTTGGAAAACTCCCCCAATACCCCATTCCGAAAGGTATATCCCCTTCCCTCCCCCATATCTTCCCCGCCCCCTCCCTCTCCACACACACTAGAGGGCAGGAACGGGTGATATAAGATGACAAGGTGAAACAGGAAGTTCCAACATTACAAGTTGTCGCTGTCACCTGCAGGACCTCATCAGCCTGGACTCATCCCCAGCCAAGGAACGGTTGGAAGAGAGCTGTGTGCACCCCCTGGAGGAAGCCATGCTGAACTGTGACATGGATGGTGAGGGCTCTGGCCCTGGGCACCCCTTAATTCCTCTAGGGCTGTGTCTGTCTCTAACCACCTCTCTCCCTCCCCTCTCGGCCTTTCTAGCATGCCTCTCCATCGGTCCCTGGTGTCTTTATGGGGAGTCGGGTGGGGGTGGGTATGTGCTCTGGCTCGGGGGAGGGGGTGTCTCTGCTTACTGCTGACCTTTGCTTTCCTCCTTGTCTTTCTACTTCCTGCCTGGCTAGTCCTGAGCTGTGTGAGCTTCTTCAGTGCCTCCTAGTGGCCATGCAAGGGATGTCTGCCATCCCCAGAGCAGTTGCCTGCCTCACCCTACCTACCTACCTGTTCTCCAGGGTCCCGCCATTTCTCTGAGTCTCGGAACAGCAGCCACATCAAGAGACCCATGAACGCCTTCATGGTGTGGGCCAAGGATGAGCGGAGGAAAATTCTCCAAGCCTTCCCAGACATGCATAATTCCAGCATCAGCAAAATCCTTGGTAAGGTCAGGAGGCGGGCCCTCCACAGCTCCTGGGGCCGAGTCTAGGGGACATCCTTTACTAGGACCTGGGTCCCAGGAGCCAGGCTTGCCTTATTCAACCCTGGTAGAACCTCACAGGGTGTAGCAGTTGAGATGTGCTGAGCAGCTGGATCCTAGGACCTTGTACCAGTGGAGGACTCTTCTGCTTGCTCCTCCCCTCACGACTTCATGTGTCCTTTACCGCCCTCATGTCCCCAGTGCCTCCTAGCTTGTGCTACGGCAGTAAAGGGAGATCGGTATCCTGGACCATCAGTACTGAGGAGTAGCAGCGCAGGGTTTCCTGTCTGGAATACCAGGGTTCCGTTTCAGCTTTGCCACGCTGGCCATGTCGCCTGGACCCTGGCACATGCTGGGCAGGTGCTCTACCACTGAGCTGTACCTCAGGCTGACACCAAATACTGGGTGGCCTGGAGTGGCTGCTCTTTTGTGAATGCCCTCAGCACAGAGACCTCAGGGGTGGCTGAGTTGTTTGGCGTGAGGGTGGCGCTGACTACCTGTTGCTGCCGGCTTCACCCATCTTCTTGCCTAGCATCCAGGGAGCATCCATCCACACTAGCCCGGGCCCTTACTGAATGCTTATGCCTGTATCACTTGCTTAACCCAATTGAGGACCAGGATCCTATCAGGCCTTCTATCTAGGACCTGGGACTTGGGGGTGGGGGTGGGGTTGGGCACCTCTGAGAGTCTGGCCCTGAGTCCTTGCCTGGGGTTGAATCAGGCTCTCGCTGGAAGTCCATGAGCAACCAGGAGAAGCAGCCGTACTATGAGGAGCAGGCCCGTCTGAGCCGGCAGCACCTGGAGAAATACCCGGACTACAAGTACAAGCCAAGACCTAAGCGTACCTGCGTTGTGGAGGGCCGCCGGCTGCGTGTGGGCGAGTACAAGGCCCTGATGAGGACACGGCGCCAGGGTGCTCGCCAGAGCTACGCCATCCCGTGAGCAGGCCCTCCCTGGTGGCCAGAGGCAGCTGTGGCTGCTGTGAGAGACTGGGTTCGTGTGTGGCGGCTGGTCTTTGCGTGGGGGCGGGCGGGCGGGGCTTGTGTGGCTGCCAGCGGGGCATCTGCGTGAAGGGTTGTGTGTCTTGTGCCTGTGCGTGATTCCTGCTGGAGAACGTGTGTGTGACTGTGGGGGCACCCGCTGCCTGAGAAACGCTAGCAAATTCAGATGCGCTACAGGTATTCATCCCATAGGGAGGTTCGTTATTTAACTATGGCAAGCAATATTAGTAGAATGCTATAGACAATGACACTACAGTGAAATAATATTCATGTGCCACCTTCCAAGAATACACCCACGGCTCTGGATTTTCCAGCTATAGCTGACAATGAATTTGGCCATCAGGAAGCCAGGGTATGCTGGGGCCAGGGTATGCTGGTTACCCAGCCGGGACTGGGATTGGCATGCTGACTTGTGAGGCCTGGAGACCGGCTAGTGAGGCGGGGCTGGGAGGGCTCCTGGGTACATCTGTAATTGCATCTTTTCTCCGCCTCTCAGCCCGCAGGCTGGCCAGGCACAGGTGAGCTCCTCAGATATCCTGTTCCCTCGGGCAGCAGGCATGCCCCTGCCCCAACCACTGGTCGAACACTATGACCCCCAGGGCCTGGACCCCAACATGCCTGTCATCATCAATACCTGCAGCCTCCGGGAGGAAGGGGAGGGCACAGATGACAGGCACTCAGTGGCTGATGGAGAGATGTACCGGTACAGCGAGGACGAGGACTCAGAGGGTGAAGAGAAGAGTGACGGGGAATTGGTGGTACTCACGGACTGATTCCCCAGCTTGCTATCACCTTGGCCTGTCACCACTCCAGGGCGAAAGACCTTGTTCCCAGCCTGACAGGCACAGCCAGCCTTCCTGAACTATGTTGGTACTTGGACTTGGCAGGTGTGCCAGGTGATGGGTGATGCTGCGCACTTGTAGATACACTCCCAAGATGGGGGTCCTCCTCTTCACCACACCTTCTGAGGAACTAATGGCCTGGCTGGGTAGGATCCATGTGGCTGAGATGAGCCAAGCTGGCTGAGATTTGTTGCCCTTGGGGTTAATGGCCAGGGACCATGGAGGTCCCCACAGGAGGGGGTGGCAGCTATACACCTGCCCCCTTGAGGTGACATTGCTCTGTGCCCAATTTTGTCTTGGCCAAAACCAGCCATTGTGAGACAACATGTCTGCCCTATCAGCTCCCAGGTCACCCTTCTGTCACTTGAATCACTTTGTACTTCGTGCAGAAGGGTCTGGCTGCCCTGTCTTTGTCTTCCTAGTCCATGTGCCTCTGGCTGCCGTGTGTTAAGTGTGTGTGTTTGTGCGTGTGTGTGTGCGCGTGGATGCGCGCTCACAATTTCATCTCGCCACTCTTGGCAGAAGGTATTTGCCGAGTGGCTGCTGTGAGCCAGGCATGTTGATGAGCTCTGGGATGTGTCTCTTGATGCTTCTCTGGGGGCCTCTTCTGTGTTTCTTTGTCCCCAAATCGCTACCTCTTCGTCAGTCTGGTGTCTCAGGTTGTGTGTTTCCTCCCCATGTGCATTTCTCTACTCTTCCATCTGTCCCTGCCCCCACCACACCCACTGTATTCTCTGGGTTTTTGTAGGGCCCAGCCTGCCCCTGGGACTAGTGGTTTCCTCACCCCATGACCCCGTTCCTCCCGCCTGACTTTGCCAGTCAGTTCCCACGGAGCCATTTTTAGCTCCCAGTACCACCCTGAGAGCATGCCTTGGCCTCCAAGGGGCTTTGTCCTGAGTCCCAGGCATGGGACCCAGAGGACTGATGGCTTCTCCTTTTGTCAGCGACAGCCCTTGCAGAGGGGACCCTCTTGGTAGCTGGGCACTATCCCTTCTTCATGAGCTTGGGGTGGGTTACCCCCCTTCCCATGGGCTTCCCTCTCGATAAGCTTCAAAGACCATCAGCACCTAGCTCCAAAGATCTGGGACAGCCCCAGGCCAGGGAGATGACCCCAAACCCCACATGGCCAGGTGCCCACTTCCCCCACTCGTGACCCTGTTGCTCTCCAGACTGTTTCTTTCTATGACTGTAAACATAGATAGTGCTTTATTTTATTACTAAGAAGATAATGATGAATAACTTAACCAGCACATTTGTTTTCTGATGGTATAATAAAGACCAACCATTTCAGAATGCAGGTCCCGTGCTCAGCTGGGCCTGAACACATGCCCAAGTCTGGCGCCAGCCAGGCTCTGCTGCCCCCTGGTGGCAGCATATGGGAACATGGGGCGGGGGGAATGTGGAAGAACTGGGCTTTGCCAAGAGAGAGGCCGAGGACAGGCCTGTGAGTGAGTGTGTGAGTGAGTGAGTGAGTGAGTGACACACTGGTGCTGAGGGAGGCCCTGCAGCAGCCTGGAAGAGCCGCTTACCTACCAGTGGCTCAGCTCTCCACTTTGGGTTTCACTGTTCCACCTGAAAGCAAGAGACTTAAAATCGCTCCATGATCCTGACCTTCCCTTCGGGAGGGAAGCCACATTGAGTCCAGTGAACGCTGTGGGCTTATCCATAAGAGGGTGTGTGTACACACACACACACACTCCCCCCCCCCTCAGGAATGCCCTTGTGGGCTCCCTGCCATCCATATTAAGGGAGCAGGATCTCCAGGGATGTTCTTCAAGACTCCAATGACTTTGGGGGTTTCAAAGGCGTTAGTTCTGACAGTTTAATCGTGGGAGATAGGGCTGGATGAAAGAACAAAATTCTTCAAAATTAATGGGATTCTATAAGACAAGTCTTGGTGGTCTTATTAATACTACGAACATAGTACAGGGGAAGCAAAATTGAATAGCAAACTCTTGCGAAAGAGATGGGCTAGATTGAGCAAAAGTTTATGTCCTCAGTGAGGGAGGCCATGGGGCAGTGAATGCTCCACGCAGGCCTAGCTTGGTCCCAGGTACATCAGTCCCATCCACACCCCCTCTCTAGAAAAAGCCACATCATCTGGAACAGCCCAAAATCAGCCTGTGAGAATGAGGGATCATGGTAGGTATATCCTTGGAGGATTAAAAGGAGCCAGGGTCATCCAGTCCATAAAATGGGGCAAGAGGGAAAAGACCATGTTCAAAGCTATTGGGTGGCAAGGACAGGTGCTCTATGTGTTGTGAGATTGAACCCGAGCTGAAAGTGATAGTGTCAAAGATCACTGTTTTGGCTACATAGGTGCACATACACACACGCACACACACCCTCCAGCAAAGATGTTCAGAAATACAGGAAACTTCAGAACACAAGAACTAATGGTGCAGGCTTGACACTACAAGCGCAAGCCCCGGGGTGGGGGTTGGGGAGGTAGTGTCTTAATTTTACATGCTGGTGAGATGGTAGGATTAGGACCACACACTGCCAAGAACCAGGGGCCAGAGTTGATTCCTGGTCCTGTCCTTCAGAGCTCTGGCTGTCTTTCCTTGCTGTCCTTACATCCTGGTGCCCTGCCCAGCGCTGAGGCAGGGGCCAACAGCAAGAGCTCACTCAGCCCAGGGTTCTGGAAACTTCCTTGGCCTCTGCCTGGCCCTGTTAAGTGGCCACCAGGGGGAGCTGCTTGGCTCAAAACCCCCAACTTCACTCAAAGCTCCCACCTCATTCAAAACTGGATCCCATACTCTTGGGACCCCTCCCAGTTCCTCCTGTTGCCCCATGGCTGGTCCTCTGCAGCCTGGAGAGCCTGGCTTAGCTAGCTGCTGTGTGGTCAACTACCCTAAGTCTTCTGGCCAACTAGAACCTCACCCTGCCTGTGAAAAGCCGGCCAGGTGAGATGGACAAAACCAGGGTGTCATGTTCTGGTCACTACCAGAACAGCTAGCTACAAGCTCACCTGGCTCCTGCCCACCTCTCCACAGGCCAATGGTCAGCCCTGGGAAGGTGGCCTTGGTCTGGAGGTCATGCCTAGGGTGACAGGGGAGATGTGGGACTTGGGCTTTGTGGTGAAGGAGCACAGGGCCTCTGCCTCCCAGCAATTTCCCATCCACTAAGACACTTGTCTGCAGGGTGGTGACATGAAGGGCCTAAGGGGCTGCACGTGAAGCCGACTGCGCTTGGTTTCAGGGTGGCTGAGAAGAATAAGGTGGGCATTGCTATGTAATGTCCATGGCCACCTGGGTCTACAGGTGACACTGGGACCCCTCCTTCCCAGCTCTGGTACTGTCTGTATGCCCTGGCATGTCTCCCCACCAGGCCCCCCAGTAGCACCCTCAGGAGAGCCTGCTTCCACTGGAGCACGTGACCTTGAAGGCCTCAGCAAGGATGGCATCAGAGGTGCACAGGTGGTTGTGCCTTAAGCGGGATGAACCCCGAAGACAGCAGAAGGGGGAGCTGAGCCTGCCTCAGCTCCTCCACTTGTGTGCCGACCCCACGCCAAGCTATTATCCTTTCCACAATGGCATCCCAGAAACAAACATTTTAATGCAGAAAAACATGATCATTTACAAATGAATCACAGTAGGGGCCTATACCAGACCCCCCACCCCCAGGGACGGTAAGGGCAGGGATGGGGATACTGAGCTGGTAACACTTTCAGTATCTAGCCATGCCCAGGCAACTGGGCTGCCCTCAAGATGCCTAGGCTGTGCTCCTTGCCTTCCACTGTGCATTCCCAAATGGGAAGACCTCAGTTGAGTTCAGACTAGAAGGTAGAGCTAGACAGATCCTTAGAAGGGAGAGGGGTGGGGGCTGCTGCTGGCTCTGGTACCTGCCCCACCCCCACCCTCCCCCTAAGGGTACGCCTACTCCAGGCCTGCCACTCCCTCTCTTCTGTAGGGACTCAGCAGAAGGACAAGGATGGGAGCTGGGGAAGGGGGTGACTGGGTGGCATCTGGCTTGGAGAAGTTAGCAGCCTCAGATGAGGCAGCTGTCAGGCCCAGCTGGGAGCTCTGCCCCCAAGATGACAAGCAGAGATGGCTTCCTGCTAGCTTGTGGCTCAGCACCTCTCACCTGAGGCACACATGGCTCAGAGGCTGGGGCACCAGAGGTAGAAAAGAGCCCTTCCCCTCCCCTACTAGGAAGGGTCAAGGACAAACTGACTGAGACAGCCTAAGCTCCAGCAGGCCTGGGCTGACAACGGTGTGCTCTCACAGGGACAATCCTCAGCTATCTGCAGGCACTTCCTCTCCGAGCCTGGCAGGGTGAAGGGGGGCCCCTCCCCCCACCCCCACTGCCCCATCCCCCAATGCTGGGTCTCATCAGCCTCTCCAGACAGGAAAACGAGCTCTTCATTGGCACCCCCTGGGGGGCCTTCTCCGTGGATGCCACCTTCCCCAAGGGTGCCAACTCCAAGGCAGATGGGTACCCTGGAGAGCCAGGTTAGCAGCAGCAGCAGGACACGAAGGAACAAGGAGGCTGGTCACTTTGGCATCTCCAAGGCTAACACCTGAGGCTTCACCTTAAAGTACTGGTTGAATCGGATCACTGCATACCTGCCAGGGAAGGAAGCAGATGAGCAGGGAGCCTGGCAGCCTACGGGAGGAGGACTGCCTCCCGCCTCTGGCTCATCCAGATCTGGGCAAGCTAACTCTTTTGTTTGTTTTGGGACAGGGTGTCTTTGTATAGCCCTGGCTGTCCTGGAACTATGTAGACCAGGTTGGTCTTGAACTCAGAGATCCGCCTGCCTCTGCCTCCCAAGCGTTGGGATTAAAGGCGTGCGCCACCGCCATCTGGCTAGGGCAAGTTAACTCTTCAAATTTTTCACTATCATTTCTTTTCTTCAGTCAGCGTGTAGCAACCCTGCCCAAGATGCGTTTGGTGTTTTGTTTTTATTATTTTGTATTGTTTATATGCCTGTTGTTTCACAGTGGACCTCCAGAACTTTTTATTTTTCAAAGCTAAAACTGTCAACTTTTGCCCCTTTCTGGTCTCCAGCCCAGTGACTGCTCTGCTCTGTCCCTATGCAAATAGTCACCTCTCACAAACAGTCCCAAAGCATCTGTCTTTTTGTGGCTGTTTTGTTTCACCTAGCATAATGTCCTCAGGGTTCGTCTGAATAGCACTTGGCCAGATTCCCTTCCTTTCAAAGCCAGGATGATGTTCATTCGACACTCGGCTGCTACAAGGGTCAATGTTCTAAACATGGGTGTGCAAACTGCTGCAAGTCAGCTCTTCTGTTCTTTGGGAAATAACACCCACACCAGGATTTCTGGATCATACAAGGGTGGTTCTTCTTCTTCTTCTTCTTCTTCTTCTTCTTCTTCTTCTTCTTCTTCTTCTTCTTCTTCTTCTTTCTTCTTCTTCTTCTTCTTCTCTTCTTCTTCTTTCTCTTCTTCTTCTTCTTCTCTCTTCTTCTTTTCTTCTTTCTTTCTTCTTCTTCTTCTTCTTCTTCTTCTTCTTCTGCCTCTTCTCCTTCTTTTTATTTTATTATTATTATTTTATTTATTTTGGTTTTTCAAGACAGAGTCTCACTAAGCAGTGCTGGCTGTCCTGGAACTCACTCTGTAGACCCAGGCTGGCCTCAAATTCAGAGATCTCCCTGCTTCTGCCTCCTGAGTGCTGGGATTAAAGGTGTGCACCACCTCCACCCCAAGTTAGAAGGAACATTCTTTTCCCCCGAGTGGCTGGGTCAGTTTGCACTCCCAGTGGTATACAAGGCAACAGCATCCCCACATCCTTGCAGACGTTCTGGATTTTCTGCCTTTGCTGGTTTTATAACACACCCCGTGTGTTCCCCAGCGTCTCAGAGCCAGCATAGTGATTCCCTTTAGCTGAGGGTACATGGGGACAGAATGGAAGGATTGAGTCCCTGCCTCCAAGGACAAAGGGGCCTCATTTAATGGGCTCCAAAGCTGTCATGGTAAGCTTTAGTTATGGTCCCTAAGCCTCAGGAAGAGGTGGGTAGGAGTGGCTGGAGGAGGTAGGGTCAGAACTGATCACCTGAATGATCCGTTTCATCAGCCTTCCATCCTTTCACATGAGTTCTCAGGCCTGTCTGTGTCCCAGGCTCTGGCCAGGATGGCACCAGCAGGGTGGGCCCTGGTGCTGGGAAGGACAGTACAGGACGGTGGGTTCTCAACCTTCCTAGTGTTGTGACCCTTTAATACAGTTCCTGATGTTGTGGTGAACCCAACCTTACTGATTATTTTCATTGCTCATTCATGGCGAATGTTGCCACTGTTGTGGCTCATAATGTGAATATTTCTGGAGACAGAGGTCGGCCAAATGGGTTGCAACCCACAGGTTGAGAAACACTGGCATAGATGGCTTTGTAGAGGGTAGGAACACCTTCGCTAGGTTTGGTGGGGCTCTCCCGGGAGCCCCTGCTGGGGATGGGTCAGCTATACACCAGAAGGACTCTGGCATTCTGTTGTGACTAGCTTTGGTCATGCAGTGGTCAAGGCTCTCCCTTCTCTCTGCCCCACGCCCCATCTTCCCACAACTCCCCCATACTCACCTGAGGAAGTCAAAGCTGATGGTGGAGTACTGGTTCTGTATGAGTGCCCAGAGGGCCCAGAAGAAGTGGGAGGCCTGCAAACAGGCCGGAGAGGGTCAGCCCTACAAGGCCACACTTGTCACCACCGTCAGCAGGAGAGAAACAGTCACCTTGGGTGTCTTACAGAGCTAAACACTGGCCAGTGTGGGAGGAAGTGGAGCCCAGGCCACTGGGCAGCATTTGGGGGACTCATTACCCATAGGTTAAAAAAAAAAAAAAAAGCTAACAGATCCTATTCTCCCCAGATCTTAGCATCCAGGTGAGCAGAATGGGGGCTCCTAAGGACTTGAAGGGTCTCCCAGCATGCCTCTCTCCACCCCAGGCTCAAAGAGCCAGAAAGCCATGATTCCCAGTCACCCCTAGCAGCTACAACACTGTCACCTTCCCGGGCACAGGAAGCACACCCTTAGGGCTTCTCCCACCCCACCCCAAGCCTTGGCCACATAGTTGCTTTGGGGGTCCCTTCTACTTCCATCCCATAGCTTAGAAGGGGAGTAGGTGAGCAAGCTGATATGGGGTTGTTTTTGCTTAAAAGTTGAGAAGATGTGTTCTTAGTGCAATGAGGGAAGAAGAGGGTTGAGTTGGGGGCCAGTGTGAACCAGGACAGTCAGTCGATCACAGAAATGACAGATTCTCTAAGCTCTGCTATGAATTGTAAAGCCTGGAGTGGCTAGCTTGTCTCCCTGTGTGTTAGTAGTCCCCCTAGGCATGCACCAGTGGATACCCGGCACTGATCCATTTTCACTGGGGAAGCAGCATTCCCTCGTGAATGCCACAGCACAGAGCAGGGGAGAGGAGGAGCCTGGAAGGCAAGGCTGGCGGGTTGTGAGTTAGGTAGGGGTTACAAGGAAGGCCTTCCTGCAGCACGGAACGCTAAGATTAGCTAGCAGAGAGAAACTGCCCATCCAAAAGGTTTGCTGAGCAAGGAAGCTGAGGTCGTTCTTGGAAATACTCTTCTAGAGAGGTGAGTGTCCAGGCTGGCTAGCAGGGGCAGCAGGGACATTAGAGGGATACCCGAGATGGCTATTATCAGACCCTTTCTAGGTAGAGTACAGTCCTCAACTGGGCTGGCTAATTTTACATCAACTTGACACAAGCTAGAGTCGTCTTGGAAGAGGGGATCTAAATTGAGAAAATACCTCCACCAGACTGGCCTGTAGGTAAGTCTGTAGGACATTTTCATGACTGATTTGGGAGGGCCCAGTCCACTGTGGGCAGTGCTACTCCCTAGGCTGGTGGACCTGGACGGCATAAGAAAGCAGGCTGAGCAAGCTATGGGGAGCAAGCCAGTAAGCAGCACTCCTCCTAACCTGTACATCAGTTCCCGCCTCCAGGTTCCTGCCCTAAGTTCCTGCCTTGCCTTTCCTGGATGATGGACTTTACGCTGGTAAGGCAAAATAAACCCTTCTCTGCCCCAGGTGCTTTTGATCACGGTGTCTCATCACAGCATTAGGAGCCCTAACTAAGAACAACTGACCCTGGGCTCTGGGTGGGAGGCTGTGGCGGGTCCAAGCACTCACCAGAGCAAATTTGTTGACTTGCGCATAAAGCCGCTCCACCTCCTTGGGGGTCGCAGCTGTCCCCTTCTGTGCCTCAAGATAGTATCGCAGCCACTGCAGCTGGATCTCCCGAGCTGGATACCGGCAGTAATCAACCTCGTTCACACCTAGGAAGCAGACGAGACATATGACTGGCAAAGCTCCTCTCAGGTTTGAGCCAAGGAGTCTCCTACGTGGAGCTGTGGGCTGGCCTGAGGAGGAACCGCATGAAGATAACTCAGTTGGTGGAGGGGGGTCCTCTACCCAGCGGGGTACCACTTGCCTAGGGCTGAGGAAAGAGAGGCGGGCTGAGTGGCCAAGGACCAGGTACTGCCCTGCAAGTGGTGGCAATTTCAAGGCAAGTGCCACCATATGCCTATCCCTTTCTAAAGCGGTGCCTCACAGAAGGTCTCAGACTTGAGACCCCTTGATCTCAGCCGGCTCTTTCACCTCAGGGGCCTAATTCCATCACCTTTCAGACAAGGAGCTGGACTTAGCTGCCAACGTCAAATAGACAAGGAGCTGGACTTAGCCGCCAACGTTAAATACCGCTACTTGCACCAGCATTTCCCAAGGAACTGCCCCACTTCCTCTGCTCCCCATGCCAGACAGCTCCTTTTGTACCCTTGCCTGTCCTCAAGAGGCTTTCTAGCTCCTCTGGGCGTGTGCTTTGCACAGGGGAGGCCACAGGAAAGACGTGGTTGATTTAAGATGGGAGCAGAGCTGAGCCACCATCTCTAGGGTCTCTCCTTCCCCTTCTGGCACCCTTCCCATATGTCCCTTCTGCCCCCTAGAGAAACAGAGTTTCTGAGTTCCAAGCATGTGGGTAGGAAAGAATCTCCCCTTGCTGATGAGAAGGCCCAGGGCACAGAGCCAGTTAGAGGCGGGGCTGGGCTGGACCTGTATCTTCCTACTGCCCGGAGCCTGTTTGCCAGCTCCTAGAGGATACAGTCCACCCCCCTTTGGAGAAGCTCCAGCTGAACTTTGCTCTGTGCGCTGGATAAGGACTTAAACCTCTGCGGAGGCCTCCCATCAGCTGAGCACTGCCACGCATGTGCTCTGCAGGGCAGGCCTCTGCTTCAGCTCACTGCTGCTCAGCTGGGGCCCATCCCCCTCCCTCTGATCGCCCTAGAGTGCTGGACTCCTGGGTGCAAGCAACTGCACAGACCGGGTCCCCCTACTGTTCTAAAAGAGATGGGATTGGTCAACCCAGGATGGGTGGAGGACGTTGGGGGAGCAACCAAGCACTGACTCCACAATTGGTCAAGACACCTCAAGTTTCCTAAGCCTTAGAGGCCAGCCGTGTCACTCTGAGAAGCCCACATACCAGACCACAGATGTCCAAGGCCATCACGGAGCTGTCTCTCCATGGTCCTATCAAATTGTTTGGTTTTAGATTGATTGATTTATTTTATGTCTATGCTGGCCAGAAGAGGGCACCAGGCCTCATTACAGATGGTTGTGAGCCACCATGTGGTTGCTGGGAATTGAACTCAGGACCTCAGGAAGAGCAGACAGTGCTTTTAACTGCTGAGCCATCTCTCCAGCCTCCTATCAAACTGTCTTTAACAAGCCCTCAAGCTGGAAAACATCGCCCTGTTGTCCTTCCATGGATCTAGATTACCATACCTGTATGGTACAGCTGCCAAGGCTGGGGGAGAGGGGAGAGACATTTCTTTTTGGGTCGGGGGTGGGGGGTAGACAGGGTTTCTCTATTTAGTCCTGGCTGTTCTGGAACTCAGTATGTAGACCAGGCTGGCTTCAAGCTCACAAAAGATCTGCCTGCCTTGTTTTGCTTCCTGAGCACGAGATTAAAGTTATGCACCGCCACACCCAGCCTCGTGTGTGTGTGTGTGTGTGTGTGTGTGTGTGTGTGTACACTCAATAGTGTGACACCCAGCCTTGTGTATGTGTCTCAACTCCACGGTGTGATGTAGGCATTACACCATCTCCATTTCACAGCCACGGAGGGCAGTGACCCCCATCCCATCACTAGTAACAACAAAATCAGGATTGAAACTCCGGAACTCGAGTTGCAGAAACACTTTTAACTAGCTCTGCCTAGATTATTCGCCTCATGATACACTAAGAAAACAACTACTTAAAGCTTATCTAGTCACATACCTGCATTCAGCGTCTTCATGAGCAATTAATTGTACACGCTGTACTGGGCATGAAGTAGCACTAGCCAGGTGGTGGCGAGCTGTGCCTGTCCTGAGCAAGGGGAAGCCTCTTCTTTTCTTACACTGGATGTTGAATTCATGGCCCTACACATCCTAGACAAATGTTCTACCATTGAGATCTATCCATAACTATCTTTAATTTTAAGATGGGAGTCTCACTAAGTTGCCCAGGTTGGCCTTGAACCAGGAGCCTACTGCCTCAGCCTCCCAAGTAGCTGAGATTACAGGACATCGCTACTGGATGTCCTGGAAAGGGGTCAGGCTGAGTAACCCCCAGGACCCTACAGTGAATGCATTTTCCTTATTTGTACCAAACTGCCATGCAGACTGGCAGAGGTCAGCTCTGTGGAGGGAGTTCTTTTCTGTGAGATACGTTGGTCTTTAATAGGCTGTAGCCAGGCACACAACTATAATCCTAGCACTCAGGGAGGCAGAGGCAGGTGGACTGCTGTGAGTTCGAGGCCAGCTGGGTCTACAAAGCAAGTCCAGAACAGCCAAGGCTACACAGAGAAACTCTGTCTCAAAACACACACACACACACACACACACACACACACAAATAAATAACAAATAAACAAATAAGAGCTGGTTATGCCACCTCCCATCAAGTTTAGAGTCACCTGTGGTCCTCCACATAGACTTGGCACCCCACCATAAGGAGGGCAATGAAGTCAGAGTAATCCTCCCTACCTGCAAACTCATTGAAATGGTTGCCAATGTCAAAAGCCTGGTAGTTGTACCCTGCATATTCATAGTCGATGAACCGCACTTGGCCTGTGAGGAAGAGGAGAGGTGGTGAGAACTGGTCCCAGATCTAGAAATGGGGTGAGGTTAGACTTCCAGACCTCCAAGACATACTCTCTGCGGCAACCTCCCCAATATCCAAGGCAACCTTTTATCTGCGCTCCGATCTGTCCACTCGCCCTCCCCCATAGCTCCAGCACCCCCCCCCCCACTCAGCTGGGTCCTTGGATTCCCCATCTAAAGGTATCTGTCCACAGCATAGCTCAGGGTCAGGAGCAAAGCAATTGCCTCCTGCCCATCACGTCTGTGAGTCCCACAACCACGGATTCAACTAACTGTAGACTGAGAATCTTTACATTTTGATCTGAGGGCTAGAGACTCCGCTCAGTGGGTAGGAGCACAGGCTACTCTTGCCAAGGACCTGAGGTTCGAAGCCTAGCACCCACCATGTAGCTCACAACCAACCATAACTATAGGTCCATGGGATCCAACATCCTCTTCTGGCTTTTGTGGGCACTGCATGCATGTGGCACACAGGCATACATGTGGGCAAAATAACCATACATATAAAATACTAATTAAAAAACTCATATGCAGCTGGGCACGGTGGTGCACGCTTATAATCCCAGCACTTGAGGAAGCAGAGGCAGGCAGATCTCTGTGAGTTCCAGGCAAGCCTGGTCTACAAAGTGAGTCCAGGATAGCCAAAGCTACACAGAGAAACCCTGCCTCAAAAAAACAAATGAACAAAACATTTTTTAAAAATTCATATGCACTAAATATCTATAACTTTTGTCCTTTGTCATTCCTAAGACAACATGGCTTAATACCTATTTAGCTCATATTCCTGCTGTATTGGGTATGGTAGGTAGCCAGAAGGTACCAGAGGATGCTCTGTGGACGTCATACGCAAGTACTGTACTCTTTTATTTATTTTCACTTGTTTTCAGGGTCCTAGGGACAGGATTCTGGCTCTAACACACAGCTACTCTCCCTGCCGAGGAGGAGGAGGAGATGTGTGTGCACATGTGTGTTGACACACTCAGGTCCCCAATCAATCTGCAGTGTGTAATGAGGGACACCTGGGTTTCCAGGGGAGGCTGCATTCTCAGGAACACTCCCCTGGCCCTCTCAAGGCTTAGGGGAGCCATGACATCCTCAGAAGACCACCAAATTATCAGGATGCACGGTTTGGGTGTCCTAATGCAGAAGACCTTCCAGCTACGATCCTGAGTTCTTACGATCTGTTTGTCTAACTGTTGGACTTTCCTGTTCTCTTTTCGTCTTCTTTCTCACAGATCAAAATCAACATAAGGCGCGCCCATGTCGTCTATGAATAGGGACCGACCAACTGGCTCGTGACCTCTGCGTCAGGGGGGCTTGAGGGGCTGTACCTTTGGCACTGTCGTAGATGATATTCTTACAAAGCAGGTCGTTGTGACAGAACACCACAGGGGAATCCAGTTGGGACAGGTGTTCCTTCAGCCAGGCCAGCTCCTGTTCCAATACCTCCACCTTAGGGACATCTGCAGAAAGGCTGGACAGTGGGGGGGGAGGGGGGCAATGTTTCAGGGTGGGGAGGGCTGACTCAGAAAGGCAGGCCCTAAACTCTGGCCAAACCATTCCTTTGCTATAGAGACCTCAAACAAAAGGCTGGCCCAGCAAAGTCCCCACTTTTTCATCACACATGAGTGTGTCCTGGCCTTCTGGTCCCCATGGTTACACTGAGAAGCAGTTTAAAACCTGGTCATCAAAGTAGCTGGCAGAACATAAAAGCCACTAGCTAAATGGCATCCCGGCTACTTTGTGAAACAGACAGGGTGAGGAAGGGGGACCCAGGAGGAGACAGGAGAGGTGGCAACACGTGTCAGAGGCCGTGGCTCCAGAGGAAGAGAGAATGGGGCCCACGGGATCAATGGTGAGAAAACGGAAGAGACCTGGCCTAGGGTGCTGGGAACCCCCTAAGAGAGGTTGTGTTCCTCTAAGATGAGACTCCCCAGTAACAGAACCCCAGGAGAGGCTGGAGAAATGGCAGAGGGGTGTAGCTGACAATATCCTAGATTGTCATCTCCCAGACCTAGTAGGAAGACAGGCTGTGCACTGTGCAGTGTCAGAGAAACAGCAGCACCCCCACCCCCCCAAAAAAACACACGCTGTGTGCGAGATCTGTTTTGCCACTCCCAGCAACTAATTCCTGTCACCTTGAGCTATGAGTGCTTCCTGTCCCTGGCTCCCGCTAGACCAGCTTAAAGGCTGAGCAAAGCTGCAAGAGGCTACTTCCATCCCACCCCATCCCCACCCGCTGTGTCGCTCAGAAGTAGAAGTAGCGTTGTCTGCCAAGCATGCTAGGGAACGGACCCACCATGGATCAATTAGTGCGGATGTTGGGTGCAGACACCCTGTACTCGGGTGCTCTGAACTTTGACCCTTCGGGTACACAGGTCTGTGTACACTAAAAAAGCCAAACAGCAGAGTCTTTCAAAATTCAGAACTATCCACGAGAGGTGGGTGCTGGGCCTGCCCTCCACTCCTGCTTCTCTGGCCAGGAAAGCAAAGATTCACAGGGGAAGATGACAAGGAGATGGGCCCTGGTTCATCCTCCCTACCAGACAGAACTAAGATGTCCCCATGTCCTCTGCAGAAAAGGAAAGCCAAGGCTAGAGGGATCTTAGGGCTCCCATCTGCCACACCTGGGAAACGGAGGCTCCAGAAAAGAAGGAAGTCTTACTATCCCAGATGCCTCACAGCTTGAGCACACCACACCCAACACCTCAGCCCACCTGGGGTCCTCATCACAGGGCTGTGTCTCCCCCACCCCACCCCCCCCACCCCCACCACCTTTGCCCTCGTTGGTCTGTTTCCTCAGTCTCTGAGAAGGCATCAGTGAGCCAGGCAGCCCCCAGACAGAGAGGACGGCCAAGCCTCATCTGCAGCCATTTATTTGCCCTTCCTGAACAGCTACTTTTAAGACTCCCTTCTTCAGCCAGGGGCGTGGTGGCGCACGCCTTTAATCCTACTCGGTAGGCAGATCATTGTGAGTTCAAGGCCAGCCTGGTCTACAAAGCAAGTCTAGGACAGCCAAGGCTACACAGAGAAACCTTGTTTAAAAAAAAACCAAAAAACAAAAAACTCCCCTCTTATGCCTGGGCTATCTCAAGGGCCAAGGAGATTTGCCCAGGTCTCAGTCTCTGGCCTCAATCTCATGCCCGTGACTTCCAGATGCCCGCTCCCAGTCTCTGGCCTCAGTCTGACCTACCCTGCCATGCCAAGGCCGCTGGGATCTTTACTAGGAGAACAATCCAAGCCTATGTGCAGTGCCCACCCCCCCCCCCCCCGCCCCTGCCCGCACTTCGACTGCACCGTGTCCCTCCCTGAACATGTGGATCTCTGCCAGCTTTGCTGCCTTGACAACATCAAACTCCTCCACCTGTGCAGGGTTGGCAGCCGGGCAGCCATCACTGCCACCCAGAAACAGTCTCACCCCAGAAAGAACGAAGGGATGAGGGGCTGGAGCCCCTGGAAGGCCGGGGATTCCTGCCTGGGGAGTGCCTGCTGCTTGGCCATCTCCGTTCAGTTCTCACTGAAGGAACAAAAGTTCTTTCTCCGCTAAGGGATCAATCCTCTACTACTCCGGTCTCCAGGCCTTTCCACTTTTGTCTTGTCACCGGACCACCTACCAGTAGCTTCTCATGATGCCCCTATCCTTCCCCACCCAGGGCCAAACAGCCACCAGGGCCGGCAAGTCATTTTCCACAGCTTCTGACGTAGTCTATCCTCCATTCCCACCTACCCGCCAAGCCGTTCCAAGCAGTGTTGCGCAAATGTGTCTTATGCTTCAGGGAGGCCACCTAAATGCAGGCCTGGGTCCAATGGGAGCCCTCCCTGAGCTGGCCTGGCAAAGTGCACTCAGCAAGCACTCTGTGGAGGAGCTGGTTCTGCTAGCTTGGGTCTCCCAGACCTAGAACCTGTCTGTGCCTTATCTCCTTACCTCAAGTGCACAGCCAGCTCCTTCACTAACACTGTCCTTATGCCTGCTAGCCCTCTTCCTAAACCATATTTTGGCTCAGATCTCCTCATAACAGTGGGCATGGGGTACTCACTTGTAATCCTAGCACTTGGGAGACCGGGGGCAATAGGGTCATGAGTTCCTGACAGGTTAGCCTGGCCTACATGAGTTTGAAGCCAGTGTGGGTAACATAGTGAGACACCTTCCTGATGCTTGTACACTTCACTCCTGGCTCCTTCCTTGGCCTGGTACCCAAGCCCCGTTCCCTTAAGCTCCCATTCACCACTCCCATAGGCTCCTGAACATCTGTCTCAGACACATTCACCTACTTGGGAGCCTTGAGCAGACCTCCCCGGGCTGTCTCCCAAACTGGAGCAGCCCCTTTTCATCTTGCCCTGCCACTTCTGCCAAGATGACTTTACCTGCCCCTTCCTACGTCTGTGTATGCATTACACACCCTGCCTTCCCTTGTACCAAGTACAAGCATGCTCTGTTTACTTGGCTCCTACATTCCTCATGGGCAGGGCCTGTGTCACAACCACCGTCACTTTTCTACTGTTTTAATCCCAGTAAATCAATGTTTGTTTTGTGAAACGAAGGATTGAATAAGTCAGAGCCATGAGGTAACGCCTGGAGTCCAACAAGGCTGTTCAGCACTGTCCTGCTGAGGGACGTGCAGAACAGGGCAAAGGGTCAGGGGATAGTCCTCTTAAGACAGGCTCAAAGAAGTTAAATCTCAATTTCCCGGAGGCCAAAGGCATGAAAAGGACAAAGGAAGCTGGCCAGCTCTTCACCAAGGACCTCTTCCTTCCTGACAAGACTAGCCACCAAAGCTACAAAGGAAGCGTGGTGTCCAGTTGTGTGTGAGTGCCAGCCCTGCACCTAGTAACCAGAAAGTTCCATCCCCGCCTGTCAAATAATGGCGCTGGCTGAAGAGACATGCCACACTCTAGTCTTCAGAGACATGGCAGTCCTTGTCCCAGGATCTGAACATGGTCAGACAGCAGGCAGGCTAGAGCCATGCTGGGCACTCATAGCACAGTCACTGGGTGTGAGAGTTCAGATAAAGTCATGGGTGTGTGTGCAAGGACCACATAATGGGGTCAGAGTTAATGGCAGCCATTTCAGAGAGAACGAGAGTCCTCTGTCTCTCAGACCTCCCTCTCACCACCCTGCTCCTTTGACATTTCAGCAGAGGTGGTGTTCAAATTAACAGTTTGTTGTGGAATTTTCTAGGAGAGGACTTTGAATGCCCAGCACAAAGACATGATAAACATTTGCAGGGAAGACATGTGTCACCCTGATGGAATCAATGCACACTGTACATATAAGTACCTGTCAAGCAAATACATTTTAAAAGGCAATGCTTGCTGGGTAGGATAACATACATCTTTGGTTTTTTTGTTTTTTGGGTTTTTTGTTTTGTTTTTTGTTTTTTGAGACAGGGTTTCTCTGTGTAGCCCTGGCTGTCCTGGAGCTCACTCTGTAGACCAGGTTGGCCTCGAACTCACAGAGATCTGACTAGTTCTGCCTCTGCCTCTGGAGTGCTGGGATTAAAGGCATGTGCCACCATTGCCCGGCAATAACACACATCTTTAATCCCAGCTCTTGGGAGACAGAGGCAGGTAGCTCTCTGAGTTCAAAGCTAGCTTTGGTCCACATAATGAGTCCTAGGCCTCAGTGGGCTATGCTGTATCAAAAAAAAAAAAAAAAAAAAAAAAAAGTTGATATTTAATCTTTGCATGGAAAGCCAGAGACCGTGTTGTTGACTTTTTCCCCGTGCCTTGGTCTCTAACATGTGTCAAGGGGGTTGAGAACCCACAGGCCAGTGAGCAAAGGGGAAGTTTAGGAGATCCCATTTTGCTTCAAAGTAGAATCAGGACGGGAGGGGAACCTCGTCCTTGGTAAGAGCACCTCATGACGCAGTGGGTGTGAGAAGGAACAAAATAGGGGACATGGCCTCCGGAGGTACACAGGCATAAGAGGGGTCAGCCGGAAACCTTGCTATCCCCAGGGCTTGTCTGCTTTATGACCCTGCTGGCCTCAGCACCTCGGGTTCCCAGAGGCTCCACCCTCCTGTGTTCCAAAGGCAGAAGACAGCTCATGAAGAGCTAAGTCCTGGGATGGGAGACTAAAGCCGCACACTGTCAGCCTGACAGGAGAGCAGAGCTTCCTCCAGCAACCCTTTCTGTTCTAAGGAAAGTGGGAGTTGTCCTCCTAATCCTGCTGCCTGACACAGCCAGACAACTCAAAGAGAAATAAGTGCAGGTATCCCAAACTGCTGATCCTCCTTGCTGAGAGGCAGCTGAGGGCCTCCCTCTGCCTGGGCTGTGGCTCAGGATGGACAGTGCTCAGGAGAGAGTCTTCATGGGAACGGTATCCCTGAACCTCCTCTGAGAGTGGGCTGGAGCCAAAAGTAGGGGGCAGGGCAGAGGCGGTAGCAGCCTTGTGCTCTCTCAGATCTCTGTACCTGGGGTTGATCTCATCCTTGACCAGCGTGAAATAACGGTGCATCTTATGCCAGAGGGAGGGCTTAGGCAGGCTGCCATTGGCCTGGATGGCGTGAATCTTGGCCATTTCTAAGGCGATTAACCTACAACAGAAAGGGGAGGAGTACAGTGTCAGTCCTGGGCATGCCCTCCTGCTCAACTAAGAAAGATCTGAAAGCTTCTTCTGGGTTCTAGCCAGAAGGCCACATGTGGGGGTCATGACAGGAGCCCTTGGCCTCCCAAAGAGGGTCTCAGCAGAAGGCAGGAAAACGCAGGAAGACCCTTTAGCCATTTGTTTCTTTTCAAGTCCCAGAGCTGGGATAGAGAGAGACAGAGGGCCAGAAAGGTAGCTCTCTCCCAGCCTTCCCATAGGGGGTGGCCCCTGAACACACAGGGGCAAGCAAGCATAAGGGCAGTCCCCTTCCTCCCCTCTCCCCTGGACTTTGCCCCATCCTCCCAGGAGAGGTGGCAGCAGGTCCCTTTCTGTGATGAGATCAGTGGGTTGTCGATGCTAGGCAAGGAGGAAATGTTAGCCTCTTATCAGTCTGGCCAAGGTGGAGAGGCTGGCCCAGAGCGGGAGGGGATGGGGGCCCTTCCGATGCTGGTGGGCGGGGATTCCAAGGACGCAAAACAAACCAGCCTTCTGATTTTCAAGTTCTCCTACAGACATTATCCAAGGTCCTGGGGGAGGAGTGCGTGGCAGGGAGGTCTGCTGGGAGTGAGGAGGGATGAGGCGAGGACTGGCTACTGAAGAGGGAAGAAACATGATAAGAACCTAGCACCGAGGCCAGTGTCAAGGTCAGCATGGAGGCTGGGGTCCCAGCTGGGCTCTGCCAGCCCTCCCTTCTACAGTCCAACCCTAGTTGCCTGCCAAGCCTCCAGCATCCAAGCTTCTGAGCTTCCCTTGCCTCTGCCGGTTGCTTGAATAATAATCACCGAGAAGGACAACAAAGGCGCTGGTTGTTTGGAACCTTGTTACAGAGTTGTCCTAAGGATACTCCTCCCCTTGCCAGGCCTGGGAAGGGACCAGCAGCCATGCACCATCAGGACAGTGGCAACTTCAGGCTCCTCCCTAAGCCTCCCACTTCCTCCAGGGTGGAGGGGCTATGGGCAGGCAGCTGAGTAGGTGCCCGGAGGTCAGAGGTCGTGGGGTCGGAGGTGAGAGCCCACTACAGGGGAAAAGTAGACATGGGCCTGAGGCCCAGCCCTCAAGTCCCTTCGCTAGGAAGATTCTGAAAAGGATTTGTTCCTTGAATGTCAGTAGAGCTGCTGTGTGCATAACAATAGAAGTAAGTTCAGCACTCAGCAGTTTTACACTGCAGGGCTTTAGCACACCAGGCTGGGGGGTGGGCTCAAGGGATGGTGGTGGTGGTGTGTGGGGGAAACAGCACTTTCCTGCAGATACCCAGTCACTGTGACAGGTTGGGAAAAGCTCCATCCTGGGAAAGTCACCAAGGAAAGGCCTACTACCTCCTACACCCACCCCAATTTTCTGGCTCTCCCCCAAACGCCAACTTCTTACTTACGGCACCTAAATCCCCCTTCAATCTTCCTGACGGTGGTAATTGTTTCCAGAAAGAGGATGAGTGACGGCATGAGGTTCAGGGAGGTGGAGAGAGACTAGGAGTGGTGGGGACCTGCTTACTCACACAAGACTAAAGGAGGAGTGATGGGAAAGGCAGGGCAAGGTGTTCTCAGCTCCAACTCCAGTGACCCCTGCATCCTTCACCTCCTCTACCCCACACACAGCTCAAATGCAACGTCCTGGCCCCCGCCCCCCTCCCCTGGGAGTCTCAGAGGCAGCACTGAAGAGGGTGGAGGGCGAGCCACATAGGCAAAAAGAGCCCAGTGTTCTTACTTGGTTCTGACTGGTGGGCAGGTGAGGGTGCAGAGAAGAGGCTAGGCCCTACCTCTCAGTGAGTATCACTGCCCTCAGTATGCAAGAAGAGTCTCCTTCCTCTTGGCTTGGAGACTGCAGCTGCCAAGCAGAGACCCTAGGCAGACCCTGCACTGCTGTCCCCAGCCATCAGGGACAACCTTCAGCCTGCCCAGGCCTCACTATGATAGTTTGATGGCCTTGTGGGGGGGGGGGGCGGTGGAGGAAGGAAAAGGATACTGCTTGACTGCCCAGCCCTGGTCAGTCAGAACAGAGAGGGGAGTGCACTCACTGAGGGCTGTTTGGTTCTCCCCTGCTCAGGCGCTACAGCAGTATCCATGGGGGCTTGAAGGTTAAATGCAGCTCCTAAGCCCTACGTATCATATCGAGGAATTTACTAGAAACCGGGCTCAGTCTCTGTGGGCCTTCTGCATGGAGGCCCCAGCATTAACTCCAAACCTGGGTATTTATTGTCAGGGAACCCAAAGAGCACTCAGCTTAGGAGAAGGAAAGGTTATTCCAGGCTGCTAAAGTCAAGTTCACCCTGGATAGGCCTGTTTGCCTTCACACTTTCGCTCCCCGCAAAAGATAGGAGGGAAGACTGGGCAGGGTGACACACACCTTCAATCCCAACATTTGGGAGACAGAGACAGGTGAGTCTCTTTGAGTTTGAAACCAACCTGGTCTACATATGAATTTCTAGGGCAGCCAGTGCTACATCGAAAGACCCTATCTCCCATTTAAAAAATAAAATAAAATAAAATAAATGAAAAATAAAGATGGGAGAGGTAGAAATCCCGTGTTCCTTCAGAATTTGGCTCAGGTTTCATTCCCAGAGCTTCTGAGTGTTCCCACATCAGACATAGGGTGGAGGGAGGTTTGAGAAATGGTGTGTGTGTGTGTGTGTGTGTGTATGTGTGTGTGTATATGTGTGTGTGTATGTGTGTGTGTGTGTGTGTGTGTGTGTGTGTGTGTGTGTGTGTGTGTGTGTGTGTGTGTGTGTGAGAACCCTGATCTCTGCTATGTTCCCCTGGAACTCCTTCTTCTAGTAGTCACCACTAGAAGACCATGGAGTGTTGCAGCCTCTGAACAGAGCATCCCAACAGACATTTCAATGCAACTGCAAGCCTTACGACTCTTCCTCACGGACCCCATTTTTCGCCGAAGAAGCCAGCCAGGAACCCCAAAGCCATAGGCTTGCAGTACCCCGTGCCCTCCTCACCTGAAAAGCTGGGGCTGTCGGATGTGCTCTGGGCCCAGGGCCACACCCTGCACGTACTCATAGCACAGTCCGTTCCGAAAGGTGCAGTAGAGTTTGGGGGCGCAGCCGTGTGCTCGCAGCAGTTGGAAGTTCCTGACCTCGTTCTCTCGGTCCACGAGCAACTCCGTCCGCTCCCCGTACACTCGGACCAGCACGCAGTCCCGCATGTCCTCCTCCACATAGCAGGCCACTAGCTTGTTGGTGATGCCGTCTTTGAAGCGCTAGCATGGGGAGAAGCGCAGCCATGGGTGGGAGTGGGGGTGGGGTACGATGTTCCAGTCTCTTCCCAGAGCCAGCCAAAGCAGAGGGTGCTCATTTGAATGCTGAACATAACTCCACTCCAGCTAGCACTACATACTGCCTTGGAGTAAACTAAAACTCAAGGGTGTGTGTGTGTGTGTGTGTGTGTGTCCGTGCACGTCAGCCCAGGCACACTCACTCAGCCTAAGTCTGCTCCCACGTCATGAGACTCGTCAGAGTGGGCAATGTCCAAGCTGGGCAGTGGGGAGAGGCCCCCTCCCCTCCTTTCCCCACCCTGGCCCTGGAAGAGGCCACCACTAGAGAGAACGGGACTTAAGGACGGCTGGAAGTTGCCCAGCCAGCCACTCTGACCAGCTGCCTCTCATCAAGGCAGACAAGGGTTCTCAGCTGTATCTCTTGCTCCATCCAGTGGCGGACGGAAAGGAGGGTACTGAGCTTGGCACTCATCCCAGGGCTCTGGTGGCCTGAGTCCTTGAATCTCTGAATTCCACACCAGGAGAAACAAGAGACAACAGGAGTGGGAACAAAAACTCACTGGGCCGGGCAATGAGTAGGAAGAAACCATGAGCTACAGTTTTATGGATGTCGTCTGATGGAGCTGGATGTGTCTCTAGAGGCCACCTAAATCAGTTCTGGGTGAGGAAACAGGCCTAGTGGGAGTACAGATTAGCATCTGCCATGTTAGTGCTGGAATTAATCTCAGGTCTGCTTGATGCCTTCACTGCTTTTTGCTCCTGACTGTGTCTTGTGAAAATGGAACCCTACGTCTCTACAGGCTGCCCAGGGTGTGGGCTGCTAGGTAGGTTGTTGTTGTTTTGTTTGTTTTTCCCAGACAGGGTTTCTCTGTGTAGCCTTGGCTGTCCTGGACTAGCTTTGTAGACCAGGCTGGCCTCGAACTCACATTGATCCGCCTGCCTCTGCCTCCCTAGTGCTGGGATTAAAGGTGTGCGCCACCACGGCCCCGGCGCTAGATAGGTTTTTAAGAGAATGCAGGGCAGCTAAGGAGCAAGCTAGGGGCCAAGGTGGGCAGCTCTGCCCACAGGGGTGTGTGTGTGTGACAGAGAGAATTTATCCAACTGAAGTGGGAAGACAGTCGGGGGAGGGGGACGTGGGGACGGGGAGGATGCGGGGCGGGGGTGGGGGGGGCGTTACTCAGCTAGCCTGAGGCCTTGGTGACAGTCCCAGTGCTTAGCCAGAATTCCCAATTCCACAGGGCTGGTTCCGATGGTCACAGGGAATGCTCATATCCCCGAGGCTTGGATCACACGTTAGGGTGAAAGAACAGCACGGGTGTATGGGGAGGTTTCCTTAAAAGTTCGTGCCTCCTGGGGTTTCAGAGCGGCTGGGTACGCACTTCTGGGCAACTAAAGGACAAGCACGCAGCGACAGGGGGTGGGGCCCGCACGCGGAGCATGCTGACAGTGGGCAGGTGGACCTCCGGCTGCATGTTTGGGAACCCGAGAAACAGGCGAATGGGGAGGGTCCAGGGAAGCGTGAGCCCAGCTTTGCATAGGTATCAAAAGAGACGGAGAGCTAAACGCATATACAAACCACTCCTGCGCAACAGCCACGCAACCCTGGGACCCTCACTGGGAAGCATGTACTGACGGGCGTCCACGCAGCCCCTCTGCAGCCCAGGCAGGGCCCCATCCCCGGCCTCGCACCCGCTCGTCTACCTTAGTCCGAACTTGTTCCGGCTTCCAGTGCGGCCGCAGCTCCCGGATGAGGCGCAGGGCACCAGGGAGGATGTTGTCCTGGTCCACCGCGACGCCGTAGCACGGGACGGCGGCTCTCGGGGACCCTGGTGGTTCCCAGCAGCCGGCACTGGCCACCGCCTTTTCCTCCATGCCCCATGAGCACTGCGGGCAGGGCGCCTGCCTCCGCAGGTAAAAGGGCGAGCACGGCACAGGAGCTGAAGGGGGCACAGCCATTCCCAGCAGCCCCACCCCCTCGGAGCCGCCGCGCCCGCGTTAGCCCCTACGGGGGGGCCATGAGAGGGAGTGGGAGTGGTCGAGGAGGGGCCAGGGGAAGTCCATGACTCATGAGCGAGCTGCCCGCTCTGATCGCCGGCGCACAACCGAGCGACACTGCTGGCCGGGGATCACCGGGGTCCGCCGCGACAGTGACATCACAGGCCGCGGTAACGCCCCCTGCCCGCTCCGACCCCGCCTCCGCCTCCGGAGGAGTACTGCCGGTCATCTCCCGCTGCTAAGTCCGCGACTACCTGGAGCTCTGGGTGGGGGTGATGTCCCGCCTTAATGACGCAAAGGGAGGAGCCTTATCAGGCCCCGCCCCAGATCCCTGCTGAGGCATCCTAGTGCTGGATGACCTGTTTCCCACTGGGGACCACAGCTCTTTGCCAGCTCTTCCCTATAGCCTAGGTTAAGGATCTGGGGCTGGGCAGGAAGGGCTTGACTTCCTGGAATATGGAGATCAGCTGCTCCCATAGTGTGGGCTTTGGCTTGCATTCAAATCTCTGGACCCTTGGAAAAGGTTGGACTGTATTTCTAAGGCTTCCAGGCATCACCACCGATGGAAAGCCACATGGTGTGTGTGTGTGTGTGTGTGTGTGTGTGTGTGTGTGTGTGTGTGTGTGTGTGTGTGTGTGTGTGTGTGTGTGTGTGTCTCCCATAGGCAGACTGGACACTAATTGAACATTCCCAGATACTTTACGAGTACATGAGCACATTGTAAGCCAGGACTTTGAGCAAGACTGAGTTTGATTCACTAAATAATCCTTAAATCTTCCTGCCCTGAGAGGTGGACTGGACACTGCTTTGTTGAGCCAAGAGGTGATCAAAGGCCTAGCACAACCCATGGACCTAAGTGCGTGTGAGTGGTGGAAAAGATACGTCTCCTGGCAGAGAGTGGAGAGAAGACACATGGAAAGAGGCCATGCCAGCCTTTGGAGAGCCCCTCTCTTAGCCATATGTCCCCCTGGTCACCTCTAGAGCAAGACTTGTTAGCTGCCAGCCCTCTACCATAGAGAAACCTGGGCTTGCCTCGGGGTAGGGGAATGGGACACCTCACTGCACACTATCTCACACTGCCCCACTTGAAAATGCCTACAAAGTGGATGCGTTTCTGTGTCCCCAAGTTGTCCTTCTGACCTACTCAGGAACCCCTCAACCACAGGACCTTGATTCTTGCTGCTCAGAGCCTTGCGATACAGTTTCCTACAGTGGCCTCTAGCCCCACGTGGGCTACTCAGCACTTGAAATGTGGCCAACAGGACACTTTGTGCGACTTTAATCTTAATAAGGATGCAAATAACCACATGCAGCCACTGTAGCAGATGATAGGGGAGGGGCCACTGTAGCAGATGATAGGGGAGGGGCCACTGTAGCAGATGATTAGGGGAGGGGCCACTGTAGCAGATGATTAGGGGAGGGGCCACTGTAGCAGATGATAGGGGAGGAACCGCCGACTTAAGGCTGGGAAGCCCAGGATGTCAGAACTGGAAAGGACGTTGCCTCTAGCTCTTTCTTTTGCAATAGGCAAAGAAAACCATGCTGTGCAAGCTGACGTAACCAGTGGGAACGCAGGCTCTTGTTCTCAGCTCTGTGCCAGGACTCTGCAAGCAGCTCCGGCTACACAAATATCACCCCAGAGAAGCCCTGGGACTCTTAACCTCAGGAGAGTGAAATCCTGCAGCTATGAAGGGCGTGGTTGGGACACTCAGTACCTTACATTTTGGGGTCAAAAGAGGGATGAGAAGCTACTGGTAGATAGTTTCTCATCCTCTTAGCTACACACTCTCTGTGGACAGCTTGAGGGGAGAGTGGGAGAAGAGCCCTCAGCCTTTGACGTCCTCAGGCCTTGAGGTGGAAGACAGCCCACGTGTGCGCCAGACCCAAACCAAGGTGTCTGACGGTCTGTCTCTCTCACATGGTGGAAGCCCCCAGGAGCTGAGTCAGCTGGGCTGGATTCTAGGATAGTTTTTCAGGATTCTTGCCCCACCGCCCTTGATTCTTCCCCGTGTGATCTTGGGCAAATGCCCTTCTGTCTCTGTGAACGTCTTACATGTGAGGTAGGATTGTTGGGTATGTGATGTTCCCCAAGTTCTGTGTGAGGACCACTTAGATTGCTTGTGTGAATGGTAGCAGAAGGTGGGAGCACAAGGAGAAGGTGCAGAGCAAGCTGACAGGAGTTTTCCAGAGAATTCCATATAGGGTTGGATCGCTCGGCAGCACAGGGCCTGGGGTCAGAACTGGCTTCCATGAGCTGGAAGCATTTTTTTTTTAAGATTTATTTTATTTATTTATTATGTATACAGTGTTCTGCCTGCATGTATGCCTGCATGCCAGAAGAGGGCATTAGATCACATTATACATGGTTGTGAGCCACCATGTGGTTGCTGGGAATTGAACTTGAGACATTTGGAAGAACAAGACAGTGCTCTTAACCACTGAGCCATCTCTCCAGCTCTCTGAAAGCATCTTTCTGACTGGTTTAGTAAGGGTTTCTATTGCTGTGATGAAACACCATGGCCAAAAACAAAGTTGGGGAGGAAAGGGTTTGTTTTTACTTACAATTCCACAACATAGTTCATCTTCAGAGGAAGTCAGGATAGGAATTCAAGCAGGCCAGAAACCTGGAGGCAGGGCCCAATGGAGGGTGCTGCTTACTGACTTGCTCCCTTTGGCTTGCTCAGCCTGTTTTCTTATAGAACCCAAAACCACCAGCTCAGGAATGGAACCACCCACAATGGGCTGGGTTCTCCCTATCAATTAATCACTAATTTAAAAAATGGTCTATAGACTTGGCTACAACCCTATCTTATGGAGGCATTTTCTTAGTTGAGGTTCCTTCCTCTCAGATGACTTTAACTTGTGTCAAGTTGACATTAAGCTAGCCTGTACTTACCTGTACTCTACTGTCATATCCCTAAGGCTCTTTCCCTAGAGGGACATGGGACCTATTTCTTTGCAAACTCCCCAACCAAGGTTGTTGAATGAACAAGCGCTATGTGAATTTTGTTGCTAGTAGATAAAAGTCATCAACCTTACACACAAAAACATTGTGGGTGGGTGTCTATTTTGTCCCATTCTCTCTCTCTCTCTCTCTCTCTCTCTCTCTCTCTCTCTCCATCTCTCACTGTCCATCTTTCTGTGTGTGTGTCTCTGTAGCTCTCTGTGCCTCTGTCTCTGTCTCTCTGTCTCTCTCTGTCTGTCTCTGTCTCTCTGCCTGTGTCTGTGTCTCTGTCTCTCTCTCTCTCTCTCTCTCTCTCTCTCTCTCTCTGTGTGTGTGTGTGTGTGTGTGTGTGTGTGTGTGTGTGTGTGTAACTTTGGTTATCATTCCTCAGGTATCAAACCCCAGGGATCTACTTGTCTCTGTCCTCCTGGTTGCCAGGATTAAAAACAATTAGCCGAGCAGTGCTGGCGCATGTCTTTAATCCCAGCACCCGGGAGGCAGAGGCAGGCGGATCGCTGTGAGTTTGAGGCCAGCCTGGTCTACAAAGCGAGTCCAGGACAGCCAAGGTTAATACAGAGAGACCCTGTCTAGAAAAACCAAAACCAACCAACCAACCAAACAATTGTCATCATGCCTGGTTGTTAGCAGCAGCAGCAGCAGCAGCAGCAGCAGCAGCAGCAGCAGCAGCAATGTTCTGGGGACCGACTCGGGTTCTCACACTTTGCTAGCAGAGGTACATCTCCAGCCCTGTCTGTCATGCTCTGTCCTGTAAGTGACCATGCAACTCTTCCTCCTTCTGCTCCAAATTCAAAAGAACCCACCCCAGACAGGTTGTAAATACGAAGTCTTTATTCTGTTTTTTCCACAAAGCAGGGAAGGGTGAGTGCAGACAAAGGGGCATGCACTCATCAGAGGCTCTGTGTCCAGTGTCCCTATGTGGGGGCAAGCCCAGACAAAACAGCTCCCAGGAGTGCCAGCTTTGGCTCGATCTGAAAGTAGGGTCACTGGGTGGCAGAGGGCCTTAGCGGGCCAAGGCAAACCCAATGCGGTTGTTATGCCGATCAAACTCTGTATAGAACTTTCGGATGAAGGTGGCACCCAGGACCCAGACAGGCCCAGTGGGTGGTGGGATGTCAAGGCCATGGAGAGCCAATGTGCATAGGTCAGCATTCCTGTAGGGGTCCTGTCAAGAAGCAAGAGGCTTTCTCTAGTGCCTCTCACAGAACCCCTACCCGCCACCTGTCCCTAGCAACTGTCTTCAGTGTGCGCCTCCTCTCTCCTACCTCCTCCCAGAGCCATTTTAGCCCATCTTAAATTCCAACCTTCCTGAGGCAGGCAGGCTCGATAGTAGATATCAGACAAACAGTGTGTCTAACTCTGCTCACAGGCTCGCTTGGCTTCCGACCCAAAGCAATTCACTGAACTGCTCTCAGCCCGTGAGCATGAAAAAGACAGAGGGCTAAAAAGAGGGCCACTCAGAAACGGAGAGCGAGGGCCGTCATTGAGTCTCAGCGCGGCTGCACAGTGGCATCCACTGGGGAGTTTTAGAAACTCTGGTTCTGATCTGCTAGGTGAGGCATATGGCCTGGGTACTGGGACTGCTAAAAGTTCTCCAGATGACAGGAGCCGCATCAGTGAACCACTGGTCCACTAGGGGAGCCATACATTACAACTTGTCCCACCCTTCTCCTCGGGCCTCACCTGTAGCACGTAGTCCATACTGTTGAGTGTATAGGTTCTTCCTCCGAGATGGAAGGAGATGTCGGGGAGGGTGGGCACCTGGTTACAGTCCACAACATACTGGGGGAGTGAAGGGAGCTCTTTTCAGTGTGGAAGGCTTTAAGGAGGCCAGAGAGCCCTGGACACAGTCCCTTTAAAACCTCTGTGGGAGACATGCCACACATTCAGGGAGTGTGCGAGGTGAAGAGGAGGTGGCTTTGTTTGGGACCCGGTTTTGTTTGGATGGTTTGGAGGCTGGAGCCAGGTGGTGCTTATCCGCCCCCCCAACACACACACCCCACATCTCCCCATTCTCCCCACTTATTTCTTACTTCATCTATGCTCTGTTCCTTGGCTCCCAGAGTTTGCATGATCAACTTCAGGGAGCTCGTAGGACCCGAGATATAGGATGCACCAGTGTCCACCACTACCACGCAGCCCTCCTCACACAGCAAGGTGGCAGACCCCACAGATAACCTGTGGAGACTGCAGTTAGTAGACAGACAGACAGACAGACAAGAAGGCTGGTAGGCGGAAGCTGCCAGACAGACATCCTCGGCCTGCACGTCTTCCTCAATTTATGATATTTATAGGAGACCCTTCAAGTGGTCTGGTGGTGCACTGGGGAGAACTGAGGCAGAAAGGGAGGGACTGACTGTTTCTTGCCACCAACACCTCCACCTCCTCTCCCTGGGTCCCCTCCTTCTCACCCTCAAATCTTCATGCCCCCATCCTGGACAGAGCAAGCGGAAAGCAGATGGTGGCTGTGTCTTAAGGAGTGGCACCCCCTCACCCTGGCCCTCACCCCATCCCACCCCAATCCTGGTGACATCCATTTGGAGGGTTGGGAGGGTTACAATTGCTGACCCCTTCATTGTGATCTGCCAGGATCCAGTCTTGCTGATGCTCACATAGTGAAAATTGCCTTGGTAATGCTGAGGGTCGCTGCCCCCCAGCACCACTTCTCCCCCCAGCAGGTACGAATCCCTGAAGGAAAGAAAGATAAGAAGAAGTCAGAGACACACAACTTTGAAACCCACAACTTCGGGCATGAGGGAAAGTTGAGTGAGGTGCAGGGTAGGGCAGAGGGCTTTGGGGTAGAGGATGGGTTTAGGGGCCAGATGGCATGGCTATAAGCTGTCATTAGGAGACACGCAGAAACCATTGCTTCTCTCCTTTCATGACCCCCTCCCCAAATGCAACGGAACTATTTCTAGGGCCATCCAGCTGCCTCCAGAAAATCATCAAGCTCAAGGACACAGATGCAAATAAGTTGCAAATCATGCCTTTCCCAGCTGACTCTAGGGAGAAAGCAGACATCTAGGGGAGCTGCTGGGCCTGATGAGTGCAGTCTGTGTGGGTGGTGGGTGTGATTCTGGGGCAAGGATCCAGGAAGTATTGGAGTTCAGGGTCACATAGGGCTCCTGCCTCCTTAAGATTTCTGCTGAGGCAGAGAGGGACACAGAGAAGGGGCTTTCTTTGTAGGCAAGGTTCAGCAACCCTGTTGTTTGGTAGGGGCAGAAGTTAATTTTCACCCTCGGGCAACTGAGTCCCCAAATGGCCAAACCACCCAGACTTCGTGATAGCTGGAGCCATGCTCTCATCCCCCTCCCCACTGAAGCTGGCTGCCTTCTCTTTTCTCTCCATGTACCTGTTGTTACCTCAACCCATGCTGCCTTGCGTTGGTTTCCAAGGTACTCGTGTCTACAGGAAGGTGTTTCTCAGAATTTATGACCTATGCACATGTGTACACTTGTGTCCACAGGGTAGGTGTGCATGTGTTCTATGCAAGAGTCAGTCACATCTACAGTTCTTCCTTCTTCGCAGCCCAAGGTGGGGGAAGAGAGCCCCTGCTTACCAGGCCTGCTTGCTGCCTTGGCCGGATCCTCATTCCTCCCACAGTCCCCACTTCTGAGCCCCACGCATGTGCTCGCCACATTTCCATCTTCCCATCGGCTCTTCTTCCACCCACAGCAGTGCCTGAGCATCCTCCAGCATTTAGAACACCCCTTCCCTTTCCCTCATCCTCTCTGGGTCTAACCCCACACCCTGCCCCACATTCCCTTCCCTGTTGGATTTTCCAGAGTAGCCCACATTTTGTGACCTCCGCTTTCTGAACCCTCTTCCACTCTTTTTTTTTTTTTTTTTTTTTTTTTTTGGTTTTTCAAGACAGGGTCTCTCTGTGTAGCCTTGGCCATACTGGACTCACTTTGTAGACCAGGCTGGCCTCGAACTCACAGTGATCCGCCTGCCTCTTCCTCCCAAGTGCTGGGATTAAAGGCGTGCACCACCACGCCCGGCTCCCTCTTCCACTCTTAGCCCCGTCTTTCCTCTGCTCTTGCCTCCACCCTTTGAAACTCAGTCCTTCCCAAGACTGCAGGAGCCTCCAACCTGTGTGATTTGCTCAGCACCTCCATCGGCACACAAGTCTTCTGGAGTCACCATCCGGACACTCTTCCTCTGAGGTTACTCTATATCCCCCTCTCCCTTCCACTCTCATCCCTCCTGGCCTCTATTCTCGCCCATAATGCTTTTCCCTCCAGCTCAGACTGTCTTTCTACAGCTAGCCACTGGCAGCAGATCCCAGCCCTGCTGGGACACTGCCCACAGCTGCCTACAAGGCTGGCTGAACACCTGGCTCAGAACCGAAAACCATCTGCAGCTATCAGTACCCGGTGCCTGGCATGCCTGAGGCAATCATTGTGCACTTGTCTCCCCTGCTGGACAGTAAGCTCTGTGAGGATGGGGGGTAGGGATTGTCTTAGTTGCTGTGCACCCCTGGAGCCTACCACAGCACAGGGCACGGAGCACTGATGGGATCAATGAGAGAACAAATAAACAAAGGCATGAAGCTGGCTGTGTCTGTGTGGCCAGTCTCTGGGGACTGGGTGTTTGATTTCCCTTCATTTTAATTGGCTAGTGTGGTTCTAGATATGGATTGAGGTCTGCCAGTCAGGAGCATGTAAATCCTGCCCTGGGCTCTTGCCATCCTCCCAGCTCTCCACCCCTCCCTGCCTTGGCCTTGGAGACAAAGGCCCACCTGCTGTAGTAGACAGAAAAGACTTCCTCCCTCAGCACCCTCTGGGAGAGAATGTGGTCAAAGACCGGCGTGACCCCGCCAACGGCCTGAGCAGGGAAGCCCATGCCCAGAACTCCGTCAAATTTGGCCAGCATGAAGGGTATCAGGGGCAGCTCTGTGACCTCTCCAAATGTCTGGGTCACGATGATTCCACCCACCTGTGAGAGAAGAACCAGAAGGGATGGAGGTTAATACCCAACCCTGACTAGGGTCTGCTCTGACTTTCACACCACGGACCCCAGAGAGACACACGTTCTGTACAGCGGTTAGGGTAAGACTATGCCGTCCAGCCTGCACATACCCTCTCAACATGTCTATGCATGGGATCCAGAGAGGTGGAGTCTACTGGTACTGTAAAGACTGAGAAAGAGGTCCTGCCAGGCAGGTGATCTGCTCCCCTACCAGCCCAGGCTCAGGATTTTCTCATCATAACCAGAGCTCCCCTTTGGGCCCCTCCCCCAGATTTCACAGGCACAGTGAGAAGGAAGGGCTCACACTGATTTTCTGGTGGTGGGGAGTGTCCTTCCCTACCTCTGGCACAGCAGGGCTAAGAGATCCCAGAAGAGCAAGGGCTTAGACACTGGCAAAAAAAAAAAAAAAAAAGCAAACCACGCCCTGACACAAACCCCTGATCCCTGGCCTCAACACTCCAAGCCTGGTCTGAACTGGTACATCCAGGCAGGTTACTAGGCAGCAAACTGTGGGGTTTAGACACGCCCACATGCAGGTTAGATGCAAAGCCTTGCCCATTGGTGTCAGCCCGGTTGCTCTACTGCAACTTTAGTCTAGCTTTAGCTAGAAGCCGCCAAGAAGGCTGTACCCCAACTTCCCAAGCTCCAACAAGGGCATGAGCCCCATGGGTATAAGTAGGGGCACTCTACTTACAGTCACCATGTCCTGGCTGAGGAAACCTTTGACCTTCCCTGATCCATAGTGGATAGTAAATTCCGTGCCATTCTCCATGTAGCTGGAGGATTCCGAGGAGTCATAGAGGCTGTGAATCTCTAGCAGAGGGACACACACAGGCTCAGATCAGCACAGAGGGACACAGGCTCAGATCAGCACACAGGGACACAGGCTCAGATCAGCACACAGGGACACAGGCTCAGACCAGCACACAGGGACACAGGCTCAGATCAGCACACAGGGACACAGGCTCAGACCAGCACACAGGGACACAGGCTCAGATCAGCACAGAGGGACACAGGCTCAGATCAGCACACAGGGACACAGGTTCAGATCAGCACAGAGGGACACAGGCTCAGATCAGCACACAGGGACACAGGCTCAGATCAGCACACAGGGACACAGGTTCAGATCAGCACACAGGGACACAGGTTCAGATCAGCACACAGGGACACAGGCTCAGATCAGCACACAGGGACACAGGCTCAGATCAGCACACAGGGACACAGGCTCAGATCAGCACACAGGGACACAGGCGCAGATCAGCACAGAGGGACACAGGCTCAGATCAGCACACAGGGACACAGGCTCAGATAAGCACAAGAGATGTTGACCTCACCAGGAGGCTCAGAGGCAGGGCAAGTGGTAGTCATGGCTAGTATGGTTGAAGACTTGGCTCAGGTGTGTGTGTGCGTGGTATGTATGTGTTTGTATGTATGTGTGTGTTATGTCTCTGTGTTTGTGATGTGATGTGTGTGTGTGTGTGTGTGTGTGTGTGTGTGTGTGTGTGTGTGTGTGTTTCCTGAGTCTCCAGCTTGGAAAAAAAATGTACACTAGTCAAGGATGGTATTTCTTGGTTCTTTCTTATGTGCTTGTGAGACATTTGCTTCGAACAAAGAATTCTAAATTCTAATATTGACACGGTGCCAGAGAGGATTTTTGGGCACAGAATAAGTACTTAGCATGAGGGCACTTACTAAGGCTATCATTGAGAACGCCTCAGGAGTTGGAATGGGTTTGCCACTTTGTTCCTGTCTATACCCTAGGGATACTGGCAAATGGCCTTCCAGATGCCCAGGCACTTCCCAAATTCACCTTTGCTGCCAAGTCAGGAAGATGAGAAACACTTCCTCCCTCGTCCTAGGATCAGTGGCATGGAGCGGAGGGAAAACAGTCCGTAAGCACAGCGGGCAGGGCTTGGGAGAGGCACAAGGCCTGACTCTTACCACAGGCAGTGTAGAGAGGGCTGCACTTGGTGGAGGGTACCCAGAGGTTGGCTGAACCTGTGTCAAAGATGACTTTGAAGGTCTGGGGTGGGGTGCCAATGCCGATCTCACCGTAGTACTGAGTCTGTGGAGGTAGAAGGGAAGTGAGAACCCAGGGCTCAGGGGCTTGGGGTTTGGGGGTCTTGCCTGGTCCCCCTCTTGGCTCTTGGCTTCCATTTCGCTGAAGTCTGAGGGCTCTGCATTGTCCTCTGGTGTCCCAGGATCCAGGAGGCTCACTGGAGCGTGAAAGCCTAATACAAGCAGTTAAAATAGCTGGGCATGACGTCACACACCTTTAATCCCAGCACCTGGGAGGCAGAGGTGGGTAGATCTCTGAGAGTTCGAGGTCAGCCAGGGCTATACAGTAAGACCTTGTCTCAAAAACAAAATGAAACAAAAACAATAACAACAACAATAAACCCCCCCCCCAACACATACACTTCACAGCTGTAAGCAGCAGTTCTGTGGAGTGAGACTCAGAAACCCTTTGCCTCTGAGCCAAGCATGGCATGGAAAGAGTGGGCCCTGCGAGTCCCAGAGAGAAGTAGGCACTCACATCCAGGTAGTTGGTGAGGACCACGGGGGAGGTGCCGTTGCCAAGGGAAGGCCTCTTAGTGAACTCGCCCCACTCAGCACTGAGCCTGGTCATGTCCACTCCCCGTTGCTTCAGGATTTCCCGCACGGAGGGCATTTTCTTGAGCAAGATTCTGCTCCAGGGCAGAGGAAGGAAAACAGAAGAGTCATGTGCCCCACTGCCTTCCTCCCCACATCAGCAGAGGACCCACTTACCCTCTCCCCTGCACCTAAGAATCACTTCTTGTGCCCTGGGGTTTCTGCAGGAGAATGCACAAGCCTCTTGGAGTCATTTATCGGATGAATAATCCCCAAGTTCCTCCTGATGTCTCACTTTAGTTAGGTAATGCAATTTGTCCATCTATGGGTTCATCCATCCATCGATCCATCATCACACCGTCATCATCGTCATCGTTGTTGTTGTCATCATCAGGTGTTGAACACCTACTCTGTGCCTCACTGATCTGAATAGTGCCTCTTGCCTCTGATTGCCAGGGCAGGCAGTGTCATGTGGGGCCTGTAGGTGGCAGCAGATACCCACAACAGTCTGCTGGGACTTGGGGGGACCCTTGGGCTATCACAAAGCCAGGTGGCATGCACCTGCTGAATCCAGTCTGAACCACATAGCACAGTGTTTACAGATGGCCCGAGTACTTCAACTCAGGAGCGATGTCTCTTGGGCCCGAACCCCAGGCCCTTCGCCTCATATCAGCTGTCCTCCAATCACGTTTGACTGACAAAACTAAAGAGATGCATAGACAACAGGCAGCCCTCTGAGCTGCTCCTGGCTGCAGACCAGCTGCCTGGCACGCGCCTGCATACACACCACATGACAGCCAGCTCCCTGTTTCCCAGAGGAGACACTGACGGCTCATAGGGGGCAAAGATGACTCAGAAATGCCCAATAGAGACAATCCATGCTCTGTCTGGCGTCTTTTCTACCCAGGCCAGACAGGCATGAGGACTGTTTTGCAGCCCGAGGAAGGTACCTTGAGGCCTGGCCCCATCTCAGTGGCAGTGGGCTTCCCGGACGGACATTCAGAGAGGCTCTCGTTCCTCTCCAACGTGAGACCTAGCCTTTCTTCCTGTCACCCCATGCCCCCACCTCTCTGCTTTGCCCACATTTCACACCTATCTGTGTAATCTCTGGCAAAAATGATCACAGTTTACTCTTCACAAATATTTTCACACTTATTTTATTTGATCCCAGCCATCCCACCAGAGAGCTGCTTTTATGTTCCCGCTCTGAGGAGGAGAAGAAAGGGTATGTGTCCAAACAAGGTGTATTCCCTACCATTTCCTGAAAAGGCCCATACTTTGCTGAACTTTATGGCCCTTCCTCTTTTAGAAAACTATTCTGTGGTGTGGTGGTGTACGCCTTTAATTCTAGCACCCAGGAGGCAAGGGAAGGCCGGTCTCTGTGAATTTGAGGCCAGTCTGGTCTATATAGTGATTTCCAGGCTCCATAGTGAGGTCTTGTCTCAAAAAGAAAATATCTCCTTCTATTCCTCTCCTAGATCTTTAGTCCTTCAAGGCATGATCAGAGCCTGTACCTAGATGCCCACGGAGGACGCCAGCACATGGGGTCATTTCCCCTGAGGGTTCCTCACAAGCCTAGACTATGGGAATAGTGGAGATAAAGTGACATGGTGGCGAGAGCATGCTGTGTGATTCTGAGCACCCTCTACCCTCTCCAGCCTCTGGCACCTTGATGGTTGTCTTGCCTAGTCACAGCTCAAGCTAAGCTTCTGCTTGGAGGCTGGACATGTGTGTAAGGCAGTAACCTTGGAAAGAAAGCCCATTGCCTGCAAGGTCTCTCTGTGTAGCCTTGCTGTCCTGGACTTGCTTTGTTGACCAGGCTGGCCTCGAACTCACAGCAATCCGCCTGCCTCTGCCTCCCGAGTGCTGGGATTAAAGGCTTGCGCCACCGCTGCCCAGTTTCCCTCTGCCCTTTTGCTGAGTCCACTCTCCCTGCTTTGCCTTTCTTAGGCCTTTATCCTGGGTAGGATGCTAGAAAGCTTAACCCTTTACCACACCCCCACCGCAGCAGTTGCTCTCTGCAAACCTGGAAGCAAAGGGGAGAGGCTTTGGAAACAAAGGCCAAGGACCTCAGACCTTCCATGAGGACATCTGCAAAATGGGTGCTGAGATCTGGGGACACAATTTAGGATGAAATCGACCTATCAAATCCTAAGCACCAAATAAATTAGTAACTCTTACTGCCATGAGTCCTTCAGGACTTCTCCAGACCCCACATCGGTCCCCAGACTCGGATCGGTTCTGGGAGAGCCTTCTCCTAGCCTTGCCTCTTCCCTGCTTCCTGTCTTAAGAAACCCCGTCCTGCAGGCCAGGAACTTCACTAAATGAGTGTTTTATCCTCCCTGCATGGAACTGCCAGGAGCCATTCCTTTACTACACTCGGCGATAATCCATGCTGTAGCCACGGCTTCTTACAGCATGCCCGGCACTGCACAAGAGGCTTTGGATGTATCCTCTTGTCAACTCTTCAAAGCAGCCCCGTGAAACAAGCTCTGCTATGATTGTGATTTTAAAACGGCGCACAAGCCTTTAGCTTGCTGCCGGAGCTAGCTGTATCTGCCACCAGGGAAGCCGAATTCAGCCTGGAAAAAATCTATAAGACCTGGCAGCTGACCTCTTCATCACTCTACTGGTCTAGAAGAGTTTAACTTGCCCTATGCTCTCCTCCTCAGTCATTGCTTTGTGAGCTTAAGGGCCAGGGGTGTGTCTTCATCATCTGAGATCCCATCCTCTGGACGAGGATCCAAAGACAACTCTTCCAGGCCTAATTAGTTATGGTTGTGTAGCATTGGGGAAGCCATTCAAACTCTCAGAGCAGGGATCATGCATCTGTGACCCTCTGGCCGTAAGGACTGGGTAACCTGGCACATCTGAAAGCTGAGAGCACTGGTCCCCACACCCACCACTCCTTCTCTGCCCCAAGTTACCGTCCAAAGGTAGCTCTGTCTGTCGGAAGACTGAAGATACAAGAGGCCCAGACTGCCAACAAGAGTGCCCAGAGAGGCATCTTCCTCCCGTCCATCTGGTTCTGCCAAGGCTCTCTAAGAGTTGTGTAGCCCCAGACCCCCTGACCCTCCTTTTATACACACCCATGGGCCCTGCTCTGATTTACTACCCCAGGGCCCCTGGCAGGTCAGCGCCCATAAATCCTACCCCGTGGGACCACGCTAGGTGGGTGAGGGATAAACAGGACCTGGAGTCCCATGGAGCAGAGTGACTGGGGGTAGGGCTAGGGGCTGGGGAGCAGAGGAAGCATGCCTGAGCACAGTGATACCAGAGGCCATGTTTGGCATGGCCCTGCAACCTCCAGCTTAGGCAGAAGCTGATGACAACTGTGATGCTGAAAGCGTGAGGTCAGGGTACAGACAGCGTAGATCCTGGGCTTCCAACCTACCCCCTACCAGCCCACCTCCACCCCCACTCCTGATCAGAGACCACTGGCTATGCTCTTGAGGCTGTGCCCTCTACATTAACTTGTGCATTACCCCTGGATGGATCCTCCTAGGCCCCGCCCCAGTCCTCCATCTTGATCATAGGTGATTCCATTTGGCTGCTGCTTAGTGAGGAAAGTAACATCCCATCTAACCTCTGGCCTCAGGAAGCAGGGTGGTTGTCCCCTTCAGGGGTTACTGATGGTGCAGGGAAGGGTAGTGCTCAAGGATGGGGGGGGGTTCCAGAGCAGCTGGTTCCCAGCTCGCCCCCTCCTACTGGCCCTTCGCTCCCTTAGGCCTATCTCGCTAGCTCCTTCCTTTTGCCCTGTACCCTTGGTCCCATACTGGCAGTACTTGTTCTCCCTAAGATGCCCTCTGCCCTTCTCAATGCTTATTTCTCAGGAACCACTTCAAACAGCCCATCAGTTTGGCAAGGTAGATCGTGGCTGGCATGGACCATCTTCTGACCCTTTGAGAGATGTGACCTCCATCCCTTTGCAGCCAAGTCATGTGTATGCCCTCTGCCTGCCTCTTGGCCACAGTGGAGCTTGCTGCTTATCAAATGAAAGAACCAATGACTGGCAATAGGCACAGAAGAGCCCTGGATTCTCCCAAGAACACGCTAGGTGACACTGAGGTTGGGGCCCCACCGTCATTTCTCTGGGTCCCCTTGAAGTAGCTGAGTGGAGCTCGGAGGGCCAGTCCTGGCCCAGCTGTGTGTGTCATGAGTGCTGCTCTGCAGCCGTGGGCAACCATGACAATGAGAGGAACTGCTCTCTGTCTCTAGCTGTACACTAAGAAATCTGTTTTTAATCTCACAGACAACACCATCCCAAATGTGAGGCCCTTGAGAATTCTCAGATATCTGGAGACAGGGAAGGACATTTGAGAACTCCCCCAAAGGAGAAGATGCCTTGAATCAGAAGCATTGATTATGCACATCTCTAGGGCTCCAGAGGGCTTTTGTGCTCGCTCTATCTATCTATCTATCTATCGATCTATCTATCTATCTATCTATCTATCTCCAGCCTTGACAGCATTTGCTATATATCAGATTCTTGGCTAGAAGCTGGAGGTTTTTTGTTTTGTTCTGGTTTGTTTGCTTGTTTGTTTAAACAGGATCTCATTATGTAGCCCTGGCTGTCCTGGAACTCACTCTATAGACCAGACTGGCCTCAAACTCACAGAGATCCACCTGCCTCTCCCTCCTGAGTGCAGAGATTAAAGGCGTGCGCCATCACAGGTGGCTTAGATGCTAGCGTTGACGAACATTAATTTGTGCATGTAGAGCCGGGGGGCCTCTGAGGAAGGGCTCCAGGGTGCCATGGCCCATGTGATTAAGAAGGCCGTAGCCCTGGAGCTTGCCTGTGGGTGGGCTTAGAAATCAGAGGACTTGAGAGGAATTTAAGCAATAAAATCTACAAAGCCCATTGGGCGGGGGTGGGGGGGTAGGGGGGTGGTGGGTGTTGGGATCTGCGTGACAGTGTAGTGGGAAGGTAAGGAAGTTGGGGGAGATCATGGGTCTAGGGGGATCTTGGATGTAGGCTTTCTTTGAGACGTCTCAGAGGTGCTGGCAAATGACCTGGGCAAAAGCTTATGTATTATTTGTAGAGGATGTGCATGAGAGGAGTCTGGGAGAAAACAAAGTGAGACCGGGACTCAGACCAGCATGGAGGAGCAATCTGTAGCAGAGGTCACAATGGGGTGACCAGGTAGGTAATTGTTCTCTGTTTTTTAGAGTCAAGCTTTCTTTGTGTAACAGCCCTGGTTGTCCTGGAACTCACTCTATAGACTGAGCTGGCCTCGAACTCATGGAGATCTGCCTGCTTCTGCCTCCTGAGTGCTAGGATTAAAGGCGTGCACCACTACCACCTGGATTTTTTTTTTTTTTAAGATTTGTTTATATTTATTTTGTGTGGATTGGTAATTTTTCTGCAAGTATGTCTATGAGAGGGTGCCAGATCTTGTGACTTGCCATGTGGGTGCTGGGAATTGAACCTAGGTCCTCTGGAAGAATAGCCAGTGCTCTTAACTGCTGAGCCATCTCTCCAGCCTGGGAATTGTTCTTTAAGGTCATGTCCCCTTGCTTTTAGAGACAAAGTTTTTCACTGGCCTGATGCTTACCATGTAGGCTGGCTGGCCAGCAAGACTCGGAGAGCTGAGCTTGTCTCTGCCTCCTCAGTGCTGGAATTCCAGATCTGCGCTATGATGCCTGTTTTGGTTTTTTTATTTGTTTGTTTGTTTTGTTTTGTTTAATGTGGGTTCTGGAGCTCAAACTCATCTCCTTGCATTTGAATAGCAGGCAAGCATTTTACTGAGCTCCCTTCCCAACCGTGGGGGTGGGGGTGAGGGTGGGGGTAGGGGTGGGGGTAGGGGTGGGGGTGTGGAACTTTTCATGATTCAGAATAGTGTCAATCCACATAGGGAGGGGTTGAAATGGAAGGGGATATGGTGTGTGCTCCGCCCACTTCAATATTCACACTTATATAAATATCTGATTCTGTCAAATATAGACTTTGTTGTTGTTGTTTTAATTTTAGTTTTTTGAGACAGGGTCTCATTATGTAGCCCTGGCTGTCCTGACTCCATATGTAAACCAGACTGGCCTTGAACTCACAGAGATCCACTTGCCTCTGAGGCCTCCTGAGTGCTGGGATTAAAGAAGTAGATGGAGTCAGTATAGTTATAGCCACAACTCCACACCTCTACCCCCCTTGCATGCTTTCTTGATGAAAGGGAGAGGCAAGGCTAATTACTCCACACAGGAATGGATGACCCTGGGAGTGCCCCCTCCTCAGGGGCAGGAGGAAGGCAGGTTGGTATGTGAGAGTAGCTGGTTAGCTTGGTTTTAGGAGCTGATACCCCAGAGGCTGGTATTGTCTCCAGCTAGGAGTCAATGACTTGTGCTGAGGGCTGAGGATGTGCAGAAAGTGGAGGCAGGAGGACAGCGTCGTTGAAGGCTTTGAAATGCTTATGGGGGGCTGGAGAGATGGCTCAGCGGTTAAGAGCACGGTCCATTCTTCCATAAAGGTCCTGAGTTCAATTCCCAGCAACCACATGGTGGCTCACAACCATCTAGAACGAGGTCTGGTGCCCTCTTCTGGCACGCAGGCACACATGGGGCAGAATACTGTATAAATAATAAATAAATAAAATCTTTAAAAAAAAATGCTTATGGGGAGTAGAGAAGCTGACCGTGGAAGCCAGAGGATTGCAGAGGCTGAGGCTGGAGCCCTCGGCTCCACAGGAAGCCAGCCTGCCTGGTGCCTACTCCCCTAGGCCTACTGTCAAGCTCTGTTGTATGAACACAGTTGCCATTGTATCTTTATCGGAGTGGCTGTGGCTACTTGCAAGAGACTCTCAAGATTCAGCCTGTTCACCTTCCTTCACTAGACCCTCCCCTGAGATTCCAGCAGCTCTTCCTAGACCTCCCTCCCTCCCAGATGTGAGGGATTCTGCAGGTACTGGAATGCAGAGACTGTGGAAGGCTAACCGAAGGGGATGCTTGTCTGTGCTCTGGGCAGCTCTGGGTTGAGACCTTTTGATGGTGTGGCTTCTTTGGGATGGCTGGCGCTGTGTAAGTAAGCCCAAGAAATCCATCTGTTCGCCAGACTGGCCTTTAATGGAATCATACATAACTTTGGTATGTTGGTGGCTTATCTGGGGGGTGACGAGATGTTTGTTCCTGTCTCCCCAGAAAAAGATCATGTCACAGTTCCCAGCTTAGATGCAGACAGAACAGATACGTGGCTGGTTTTACCCTTGGGTTCAGCTGGTGGTAAGGAACAAAGGAATTTAGGGTCTTAGCAAAATTTTAGAAAGAGAGGTTTGAGACTGGCTCTCACTACGTAGTCCAGTCTGTCCTCAAAGCCATGTTCATCCTGCCTTAGTTCCTCGAGTGCTAGGGTTGCAGGTACTATTGACTAGAGAACTGTGGGTCTGTGGAGGGAAGTCAAGACAGGACAGGATAAGTCAAGGACATGGCTGATGACAAGACTGAGCAGGGGAACAGCTGAGTCACGGGCTGGGGTGGTGTTGGGGACTGTGGGGTATTTGATAATCTGAAGGTGGAGTGATGTCATGTGCTAAATGCAGCCTTGGATGTGGGTGATGGCTGAGAGGAGCAGAGGTGAGGCTGTTGAGAATGGTACGCCCAAGGAGGCGGAGAATTTAAAGGTATAGCCCATTTAAAGGTATAGCTTAAGCTAGCCTTGAACTTGTGATTCACTTGCCTCTGCTGCTCCTGCACTTCCTGCTGGCTATCACAGCCACTCAGAGAATTAGGAGGTCAGGGTACAGCCGGGTCACCATCTGCGTGGTTAATGACGTCATCGGGGAGGATTGCAGAAGGAACAGAGTGGGGGAAGTCTGCAAGTTGGGAGCCAAAGTCTGTAATAAATGACAGGGCAGGACCTACCAGTCCAGTAAACAACACAGCGAGTGAGTGGAGAGGGTCCAAGAAGAGAAGCAGGGCCGGAGGCCAAGGTCATCTCCTGCTGTCTGCATCTGTCTGGGAGGCAAATGGACCAGTGCCCCAGGGAAACCAAAACCCAGAAAGACAAGCAGCATGTCTGTGTCCTAACTCACAGACAGTGGGTGCAGCTCCCAGGTGATGGGGCCCTGCCCTTGAATTTCTCTTTCCACATATTGAGGCCCCTGCTGATATAGAGCCCCTCATGAATTTGAGGGGACTGACTTAAAACTGATGCTATCTCTTTTCCATCGTGGTTGTTATCGTCAACGGTGGAGAGAGTGGTTGGCTCACCTACCTTTTCTCTCCCTGTGTCCTGGGACCAGCAGTACATAGGCGTGAATGAGAAGGGTGAATGGTTTCACTAGGAAAGGGTCACCAAGTGACATGTGCTCACGCCTAGCTGGGAAGGCAGAGGGAACAGCAGAGCGAGGTCAGCTGCCAAGTGGGCAAGTGGCCCAGCAATGGCAATGTCTTTTACTTATTTTTTAAAATGAAAATAATTATTCTATGTGTCTGAGTATTTTTGCCTGCTTATAGCTATGTGCGCCACATACATGCAATGCTGGAAGCCAGTAGGGGGCGTCAGATCCCCTGGGGCTGGAATTACAGAGGGTTGTGAGCAGCTATGTAGGTGCTGGGAACTGAACCCAGGTCCTCTGCAAGAGCAAAGAGTGCTGATCCAGCTCTCCAGCTGGACAATGTCCCCTTTGTTCCTCCGGCCTCCACCTTGACACAGCACCTGGCAGTGGAGTGGACACTGGGCACCGTTCCATAAGCATGCTGTCAAGGAGGTGGAAGTGACATGAGCCAGGGTCCTGGAGACCAAGTCTGGATGATGAGCAAAACCTCCTGAGGAGCCACAGGGGAGGAGTTCTAGGGCGACCTGAAGCCGGTGCAGGACTTTGACAAGGGAAGCCAGGTCAGGCGCTCCTGTGCAGCCCAGCAAGGCAGAGTAGAGGCCTGGGAGTGGGGCAGGGAGGCATCTGTTTTGCTTCTGAAGGAGCATGGCTTCCGGGAGCCATGTGAGGGTCTTAGTGAGGCTGGTGCCCACAGGCTAGGTGGGAGGGGGGAGCTGACCCAGAGCCTTCCAGAAATCCAGCTGGCTCTCTCCGTCTCAACTCAGCCCACTGGCCTGCCTGACCCTCTGACATTTCCATTATTGGAGAGGTGGATATTCACACAGGCCCTCCTCCCTCTAGACTTGGACCTTCTGGGATCATGGGACAGAGAGTGTTCAAGACCCTTATTAGGTCATCTCCCAGGCCCTTAGTCCAGGGGTCCACTTCTTCTCATAGAGACTCCCCCATGATGCCATTTCTAGGATCAGGCTGTACCACGTCACCTCAAAGCCGAGGTCAAGGAAGCAGAGCAGAGCAGGGGCAGAGGAGAGGATTTTGTTGACCCACCCTCTACCCATGGGGCAGAGTGGATGTGAGAACCGCGCAGGAGAAGCATAAATCTAGCTGAGCCCAGCCTTCCCATCTGGGTTCGGCGGCTGTGGTCAGTACGTCTGGGGAGTCTGGGGATGGGGCTTGGATAGCCAAGGAATCTCTCCAGAGACGATGATGTCAAGAGCTGGCCTTAACTTGGCTTCTAATCCCACCCACCTCCGTGATAATGATAGCTGGGTGGTTAGATGGGAGCTGGGGTGGCCTGGGAAGATTGGGGTGGAGGGAGGGAAGGCTGAGTGATATCAAAAGTCTAGTTTGTGGTTTCACTCCTGGCCATCAGTGGGTAACATGACACCTGCTCCGGTGTAGTGTTTGGTAGTCAAACATCTCTGGGCCAGCCCTGTTCATAAATAGCAAATGGACACACAGAAGAGAGATGGGAAAGTGGATGCGCTTCCTCCTTGTGCCCCCTCCCTGTGCCTCTGTCCCAACTGCCTGCTTTATTTCCCATCCTTGAAAGGACCCAGCTGGCTCTTGAGAAATTTTTCAATCAGATACGGATGCTGAACTCAGAAGAGATGAGCAACAAGAGCCTTGAGAGAGAAAAGGCCCAGAATAGAGTTGAATAGCCACCCAGGGTTGCCTTGTGTGGGTGGCTGCAAGGACAATTACTCAGAACCTCAGGCAAGATGTTATGGTTGGGGCAGAACCTTGGGGGACTGGGATGGAGGTGGGGGAGGAAAGAACCCGGTGTTCTGATCTATTCATGGTGAGGTCCTTGGTGGGGGCAGGGATCATCACAACCTTAGACTTGGTGAAGCAGTGACTGGCTAAAGGCCTCAGGAGCTATAGGCTTTGAGAGGAGGAAAGGGTTGGTGAGAGAGAGAGAGAGAGCAAGGAAGTAGTGGGGGATCCTGGTGGAAGGTTCCTGAGACAAAATGCGTTCAGTGTAATGAAGCCTGGCACTGCACTCCGACACATGAAAGATGGAAACACAAACTTTCCAAGCTCCACTGCGAGTGTTTGGTATTGAAGGAGCTGGGGGCCAGTTTACAGAGGAGGGTGTGGCAGAAAGCCACCAGTGTCTGCATAGAGGCCAGTGGGTGATGCAGGGTGGATCTGTGGGGAGGGAGTTGGGGTGTCAGTTGAGCTTCACCAAGCAGGAGCACAGCCAGGGAAAGAATAGAAAAACTGCTCTAATATAAAACGAACCCCCCCCCAAAAAAAAACCAGATGGTCCGGAGAGCTGGCCCCAAGGGCATGAGAGCGGAAGAGCTGACCCTGACTCCTGCCGGTGCTGGCAGCATTGGGTGGCCTAGCCTGAACACTGCAGAAAAGCTTGGCCCAGTGGTGCAGATAAGGCAGAGCTGATGTACTGACCAGCTCAGCTGCCACCCTGGCCCAGATCCAGGGCTCTTGAGTTGGCCCATCCTCAGATCTTTATCATCTGTGAATAACTGGGACCCGTGAAAGGGCCCGGTCCTGCTGATCCAAAGCTGCAGAATCTCCACGACACAGAGCAACAACAGGGTAACCAAGAGAAGGCCCAGTGAGGGTCAAGTATTGATGGCGTCACAGAAGCCAGAGGCCTCGAACCAGCCCAGTGACTCATTGCAATGAACGTTTGCAAGTGAAGATGTGTGGACAGAGGGGTGTACTGTTGGACACACAGGTACACACTGCAGCTTCCACAATGAGATGTTTTCTATGCTTTGTTTGTTTGTTTGTATGAGCGTGTTTTTTATTTTGGGGGGAGGTTGCAAGGGCGAAGAGTGGATATGAGGGGACGAGGAGATGAGCAGGACTAGGGCACATGATGTGACACTCACAAAGAATCAATAAAACGTTTTTAAAAGTTAAGATGAAACCCAGCTTTTTTTTTTTTTGGTCCTGTCCATGCTCCCAGCCCTGCTCCCTAAGGACCGTTGCCACCCTCAACACACACCCCTCCATGGCCATTCTGCCCTAGTTGGTCGTGGGGCATCTATTCTCCTGAATGTTGTTACATGCATTCTACCCTTTTCTCGTGTTAATGTTCATGATTTTCAATTGACCTCTCACTGTAGAAGAGGCTCTCTCTCTCTCTCTCTCTCTCTCTCTCTCTCTCTCTCTCTCTCTCTCTCTCTCTCTCTCTCTCATATTCCTCCAGGTTTTGACAGGACAAACCCTCGAGGGCTTGTTGATGTGGTTGGTTGTTTTGTTCTTTGAGACAGTCTCTCTGTGGTTTCTTGGCTCTCCTAGAACTCACTGAAGCAACCAGGCTGGCTCTGCATTCATGGGGGCAGAGTTCACAGGGCCATGGAAAACCCAGAGGGGCATCAGCAATGGACCTAAGGAGCAGCATACACACAGAGATAACCATAATACACCAGGGGGATGGGGGACCACAATTTTAACCAGGACATTGGTCCACACCTTTAATTCCAGCATTCGAGAGACAGAGGCAGACAGATCCCTGTTGCAGAAAATATATAGGCTATTGATTTTTATTACTAAGAGCCTAAAATAATTACGGCGGTATTTTCTAACCCGCTATCATAATCAATAAAAGACACAGACACCTGATAGATTTTAGAATAAGCCTTATTTTACCTGGGGCTGGGCAGATGTGTCCACCTAAGCTATCTCCTTATCTTCCAGCCCCCATGCCAGGCCATCTGCTCTAATCAGTCCTATCTGGGCTGCTTCCTACCCATAATCCCCCAATACTAGCTTGTTCCTCTCATCTGGGCCGCTTCTCTCCAGCTTCCTGCAGGTTCCATTCTCAGCTGCTTCTACTGATCCAGTTGGTTCAGCCTTTCCAACTGTTCCAAACAGGACTTTATCTAAGCCCGTATCTCTCAACATTCAGAGACCGGACCACAAATGTTGTTCTTTGCTTGGGGACTTCCTCGGTTTCCACCCTGGCCTAAGCTGGGCGCAGAGTCTCAGACCTTCATGAAAAGGGCTCACAAGAAGTAAACATTTCTTGGCCCGCGGTCCAAACATCTCCGCACTGCCTGCACTTTCTAGGTAGTTTGGATGAAAACTGAAAGGTTGGAGCTGGTTTTCTGGAGGCTGAAGGTTTTCCAGTCTGTTTTGCTAGAACAAGTCCAACTCCCGATTCTCTTATGATGGTTTATTGTTCCTGGTGACCGTCTTTGGCCTTCGTTACACCTGGACAAGGCCCGCCCCCATGACCCGGACGCTCTATAATCCCCTCCAGTCGGCTGACCGCACTTCTCTTTGTGGAGTCTTCTTGGAGTCAGGTGTGTGTTGTTCTATTCCTTTCTTTCTTTCTTTCTTTCTTTCTTTCTTTCTTTCTTTCTTTCTTTCTTTTCTCTTCTCAGAACTCAGGGTATTTGCAATTTTTGCTTTTTTAAGAATTTGTACTTTATTTCCTGGTTTCTCTTTGTTCATCCTGCCTAGTGTTCCTTAACTCTAAGTTCTAACTCTTTTTTAAAATTATTTATTTATTACATACACAGTGTTCTGTCTCCATATACACCTGCACATCAGAAGAGGGCATCAGATCTCATTATAGATGGTCGTGAGCCACCCTGTAGTTGCTGGGAATTGAACTCAGGACCCCTGGAAGAACAGACAGTGCTCTTAACCTCTGAGCCATCTCTCCAGCCCCCTCCAACTCTTTTTTTTTTTTTAACTTTGCTGTTATGTGTTTAACTTTCCAAGTTTTTCAATCTGCCTCTTTCTATTTTTATTGCATCTTCTATATTTTTATAGATGCAAATTTTTCTATCTCTCCTCAGTAAGATATTAATTATAGAATTATTTTAAATGCTATCTTTGAGAGGAAAAGCTTCATTTCACAAAATTGGAAATATATTTAATACTATTGAGCTGTCCTCTTACCAACAGTTATGATGGTAAATGTCATGTTTTAGTTATACATTAAAAATGTCCACTGGGCAGTGGTGCTGCATCCCTCCCATCCCAGTGCTCGGGAAGCAGAGGCAGTTGGATCTCTGAGTTCAAGGCCAGCCTGGTCTACAGAGTGAGTTCCAGGACAGCCAGAGCTATGTAGAAAGACCCTGTCTCAAAAAAACCAAAAAAGTCCTCTACACTTTCTGCAACATCTATTTTCTCTGTTTGCTTTGGGCTCCTTGGGTCTCCCATGCCACCTGGAAACTGCACAGATGGGTGTGGCCACTGTACGCTCTGTGCTCGCATTCTCTGGGGCACACTCCAAGAGTGGAAGATCTTTTCTCTGGGACTTGTCATCTCCTGTCAGGGGATGTAAACCTTGCTGCCTGCTTAGCTTCCTGGAGCAGAGAGAGGAAAGGCCTGGCCTAAGGAGCCACACAGTCCCTCTCCACAGCCATATTATCTCAGTCCAGACAGGGCCTCTCCCCTCTCTCCTGCACTCCTCAGGAGAGGAAGCTTCACCTCTTTCACACAGGGTGCCTAGCTAGCAGGAGAGGCTGGGCATGTTGGCTGGGGGTAAGCGGAGAGGGTGACACACTCAGGAAGTCTGACAACTGTGGATGGGATTTTCACCCTTGTTCCTTGTGGTGTTTTTTGTCAACTATTAGCACTGCACAAGCAACGTGGCCAATGCAATGGTTTACACCATTTTTCTTCCTTTACTGATTTTTTCCCCCGAGGACTAAGTAGCCAGTGGGTACAAGTGGCTCGATGGTCCTACTTTTTACCTTCTTGTGATGTAACATGCTAAAAGGATAGTTGTAGACTGCATCAGGCTGATATTAAGGAAATCACAACCTGAAGTGATGACTGTGTGACTGCTTGTCATGTCTTCCCCTCCTACAAGGGGAAGAAGGAGAAACCAGCCCCACCCTAGCTATCCCATTTTGAGCTAAGCAAGGAACATGTTGGTCTCTGCTTACTTAGAAGACAAAAGTTGGGAATCAGAGGCAGGCAGGGAAGAACACAGTAGCTGTTGGGACTGGATGTGCTTAGCCACCTTGTGACCACATCTGGGCCCAGGCAAGCTGCTGACAGAGAAAGAGAGAAGGCAGACAAGGCAAATGGCAGGTCTGAGACTCTCCTGCTCTAGGGACCAGAAACCTTATCTATGTTGTCACTCTGGTTTCTGGATCTGCATCCTAAGCAAGTCTTTGGGCAGACAGGAGTGGGGTGGGGTGGGGGTGCTACTTCAAAGGGTGAGGGCTGGAGAAGGAGAGACTGCAGGAGGATGACCTTGTCTCAGTTAGAAGGTGGACATGTGGAAATTTGTCTTCCTCTTGCCTCTTTACCTTTCCAGGAACATCATGTGGGCACATTTCCTCTACTTCCCTGAGCCTGTTTCCTAGTCTATGCAATGGCACTTATACTGCCCATCTCATTTGCTACTGGGAGGATAACATGAGGCAAGCCTGTGCTTGACGAACCAGGTGCTCAACATTGTTGGGAACATATTAAGGATACTAGAGGCCAAACTCTCCCTGTTCCCCTCCTGCCTCTGGCTACTGTATTTCTTTCCTTGGGAATGGGAGACTACTCAAGAGAGATGGAGCCTGGGGCAGACTTTTCCCCACCCCCACCCCACCCCCGGTAATGGATGCCCTTGCCCCCTAGGTCCCTTACCTCTGGGCACTTTAGGTTTGAGAACCCCTGTGCATCCCTGCCTCCAAGCCTTTGGGCTCTGGAGAGGATTCTGGGAACCCCTGGAGGCGTGTAATATATTCTCTCACTGCTCCCTCTTGCTCTTGCCTGCCCTTCTATTATCTGAAGAGCAGGTCAAATGTAAGACTGAAGCCACCACATGAAGCCAAAGAGCTCTTGTGTACCAGGGAGACCCCATCCTTTGCAGAGACATGGGGCCAAGAACTGGGCAGCCCAGAGTCTGGCAGGTGGCAGTTTGGGGTCAAGAGGCATGGGACATAGATTCAGATCCCCCTTTCAACTGTTTGCTGAAATGGACCTCTGGGTCCGTTACAACAGAGAGCTCGGGATGCACTTGGTTGTACTGAGAGCTGGCAAGGCCTAAAATGTGGTGGTGGGGAGCGGGGCTTGCACCACACTCAAGGTCACACAGGGACACACACATGTACCTGCATGAAGTTTCTCTCACCTACTCCAGTTCCACACACAGAGGCCTGCTTCTCATAGCAGAGGACACACTGCACTGTCCTCTCCCTTAATGTGGCAATCCTTCTCTCTGCCTCAACAACAGGAACAGAGGGGACCAAGGGGTTTCATAAAAATTGGGCAGAGCTCAGAGATCCACAGTCTCTCCTTACCCATAATCCTCACCAGAGAAAGGACTGGCTTCCAGGTCTACGAGGGGAAAAAATGCTGATGGAAATAGGTGTTGAGTTTTTTTTGTTTGTTTGTTTGTTTTTTGTTTTTGTTTTTCCTTTCCAGGAGGTATAGCAACACACCCATGCTTTTGGTGTGCCCTTTCCAGTATCAACAGTGTCACGCTGATGGCGCAACATGCTTCAACACAAGCTCAAAGCAGATCCTGAAGGGCAGTTTCAAGGATAAAGATTGGGAGGCGGGGCAGGTTGTCTTGTTCCCATGACAGCCTATTGTGTTGCCATAGCAACATGGCTCTGCCTCCATCCTGTGTAGTCCTAGTTTCTGTGATGTACAGAACTTTAGGATGCTTCACAGCCTTGGGGTTGGAGAGATCCTATCATCCCTGGGGAAGTGAACTAGGGAACCCCAAGGCTGCCAGCTTAGGCTGAGGCATCTTGTAGGCAGGAAGGTAGATTTCTTGGAGTTTCCTAATGATGAGCTCTACTATTTTTTTTTTTTTAACCTATTTCTCTTCCCCAGCTATTAGGCTCCCAGGAGTTGACGCAGTCGGAAGCCTGTCCTCTTAAAGAGGCTTGAAGGCTCAGCTGTGCATGAGGGTGAGAACCATTAGGCTCACTGTCACTGGCTTGTACTCCATGAGTCACTTATCTTTCAGGTCCTTGTCATTCTACTACAAAGATGGGAAGAAGCCATGGTCTGGGGTGGTGACAAGCAAAGAGCAGTGGTAGAGTGGCCTTCCCTGGGAGGGATGGGTTTTGTAGATGTCCCTTGCCCTTCCAAGCCCAGGGGCCAGGCAGCCCTACAGAGAAGCCTGGCAGGCTCCGGTTAATCCTCTGTGAACGGGGGCAGCAATTGGCATCGTCTTTCGGATCATTCTGTCCCATTCTGTCCAAATGGCTTATTTGTGGAAATTGAACGGAAGGCACTTATTGGGCCTGTGTCCCACCCCACCACCACTCAGGGTGAGCTGCAAAACCTCCACCAGGAAAGAAGGGAGGTCTCAGAACTGGGAGGGCCGCTTCAGAATGTCTTAGAGAAACTTGATCTTGGGGTTGGCAGTGGTGGAGCACGCCTTTAATTCCAGAATTTGAGAGGCAGAGGCGGGCAGATCTCTGCCAGTTCAAAGTCAGCCTGGTCTAGTACCAGGACAGCCAGAGCTATATAGCGAAACCCTGTCTCAAAACAAAGAAAGAGGCCTGGAGAGATGGCTCAGAGGTTAAGAGTACTGTCTGCTCTTCCAGAGGTCCTGAATTCAATTCCCAGGAACCACATGATATCTCACAACCATCTATAATGTAATCTAATGCCCTCTTGTGGCATGCAGGCATACATACAGGTGGAACATTGTATACATTATAAATAAATCTAAAACACACACACACACAGGAAGAGCCCTATTCTAATAAATACATAGTTTTGCCTGGCCTGGTGGTGCATGCCTTTAATCCCAGCACTCAGGAGGCAGAGGCAGGTGGATTGCTGTAAGTTCAAGGCCAGCCTGGTCTCCAAAGTGAGTTTAGGACAGCCAAAGCTACACAGAGAAACCCTGTCTTAAAAAAACAAAAAACAAACAAACAAAAAAAAAAAAAAAAAACCCAACCAACCAAAAATAAATAAATACATAGTTTTTAAAAGAAAGAAACAATCTTGATGATGCATTCAAGTGGTATCCTCTTTAGGTTTTAAAGTTTTCAGCAATTAAATTTTTATTTAAAGATTTATTTTTATTTTTAAATTAATGTGTGCATGTCTGTCTGTCTGTCTGTCTGTCTGTCTAAGAGTATGTGCATGTAAGCATAGATGCCCAAGAAGCCAGAAGAGGGTTTTGGATCCCCTGGAGTTGGAGTTACAGGTGGCTGTGTCTCCTGGGTGTTGGAAACCAAACTCGAATCCTCTGGAAGAGGTACAAGTACCCTTAACGGCTGAGTCATTTCTCCAGCCCCATAATTTTTTTATTTTGTGTTTTAAAGCATTGCGCTGCAACAGAGTGAGGAAGAGCCAGGGCCTTCCTTAACTATTAGTTTAAAAAAGCACTGACTTTGGGGCTGGAGAGAAGCTCAGTGTTTAGGAGCACTGGCTGCTCTTCCAGCGGTCCTGAGTTCAATTCCCAGCAACCATATGGTGGCTCACAACCATCCGTAATGAGATCTGGTGCCCTCTTCTGGCCTGCAGATGTACATGCAGGTAGAACACTATACATAATAAATAAACAATTCTTTAAAAAGAGGGGGGTGGGGGAAGCACCGACTTTGGCTCCAAAGACATCTTAAAACCAGATGAGAAGAGGACCTGCCTTCCTCGCAGAAGTCAGGGAAAGAATCACACACGGCGAGACGCAGCATTCATTGCTTTTTATTGCCCCAGTCCAGAAGTTCCCTCTCCTGGCCCATTGTGCTAGCGGGCTAGGCTTGCAATCCACCCGTGGCCCTGCTCTCAACCCCGCATGGCCGGTGCTGCCCGCGCCGCCTGCCTCCTGCCGTAGCGCAGACCGAAGGAGTTCCAGTTGTAGGCTGGCAGGTCCTTCTCGCGCTGCACCAGCACCGCTCCTCGGGGCGCGGGGATCAGGCGGCTGCCTGAGGCGCACAGGGGCCGCTGGCCTCCCGCGGAGCTCTCGCCGGGCGGGCACGGCAAGGTCCTACGTGCGCGCAGCCCTGCGGCCCCAGGCTTCCTCTCTGCACATAGCGGCCGCTTTTCCCAGGCATTCATGAGTTCCTGCAGTCCGGGCCGCCCGTCTAGGACAGAGAGCACAGGAAGGTGAGCCGGGGCAGCAAGGCTTGCTGGTGCATGGCTCAGACCTCCCTCCCACCCGGATGCTGGCTCTGGGTCCTCAACCTGAGAAACTCAACTCTGACCTCAGTGTTGAGTCAGGGTGCTGCTTAGGGGTGGTTGGGCTGTTGGCTCCTCCATCAATAATAGCTTTACTCTCAGGAGCTTGCCAGAATTCTCCTAAGTACTTTCTCATTAAACTACTTCCTTTGAGGAAGGAAACAGTTCGGAGAAAGAAAACAAGTATGTGTGTGGTGGGGGTTGGGGGGCGGCACTCTATGGGGGGTGGCACTCTTCTCTGTCCCTCTTGTGGCCTCTCTGCCTTGTCCCTAAGTTTAGTGTCTGCATCTGGAGTCTGAGTGGTCCGGGAGCCCCTGGGCACGGTGGGGGGTGGGGGGGACGGGGTATGGTGGTGCGGGATGGGGTGGGGTGGGCACATAGTATGGCCTTAATAAGTGCTCATTAAGCGAAGCCCAGGCTGTTGTTCCCACACACACCTGCGCCCTGACTCTGGCCTTTGAGACAACTGAGAGTATCGAGACTCAGTGAGGACCAGACAGAACCTACGTCACCCTAACAGGCTCGGCTCCCCCAGGCCAGGTGCAACGCCTTTCCTTCCTGTTGGAGGTTAACAAGACTCACCCTAAAAGCACTTCACAGACAAGGCTCATTAAATTTTCTCTCTCTCTCTCTCTCTCTCTTTTTTTTTTTTTTTTTTCTTTTGGCAGTGAAATGGGGCAAGCTGCTCTGAGTACACAATAAGTCTAGTCAATTACGGTGAGAGATTAGTGGAAAAGAAGCCTGGTGTGAGTGGGTGTTGGGGCGGAGGATGGCATTGAGCTTAGCTCCTCAATACCCTGGCACTCTTTGGAGATCAGTGTGGCCACGGTCCAAGGTTAATAATAATCATCTGGCAAGTCCCTCCTACCTTCTCTGGATGACTGGTGTGGGAGAGGAGATCTCAGTTCCACACACAAAGCACAATGTGTGGCCAGAAAGAGCCCCATAGCCAGTGTCTCTGGACAGTGATGGGGTTAATGGTGACACTATTGGTGAAGTGTCTGGGTCCCTTAGCTTTGGTTACGTATAATGACACCAAGTTTGCAGGACGTGTCCTGCATTCCAGGCTTAGAAAGCTCTACTATGTACAGAAAGCGAACGACCTGGAATTCAAACCCACACCGTGACTCAGAAGCTATGCTCTTAGGGGGTAGATCCCCTGGCGCTTGCTGGGGTTTGTCAGCATTTGGCGGAGTAACTTTGGAGAGCACTTTGCCCCTTTGGGACTTAGTTGCTCCAGTTCATCAACTTCTTCAGAGAAACTATAAAGCTGTAAAGTTGACAGGCATTAAGGTCTGGCTTTGTGCTGAGGTTTTTGTTTGTTTGTTTTTTGTTTTTGTTTGTTGTTGTTGTTTTGTTTTGTTTTCAAGCTCCCTTAAGGGATATGGGGCATCACAAATAAAAATAACTTACACATTAAGATTCTTCCCAGCATCCACAGAGAGAAGCGTTTGGTGTAGAGCATAGCAGGAGGGCCGGGGGCTAACAGACCCCTGAACCTACATGAGCCTCCTGTGCTCATAGCAGACCGCCCCCCTCCCCCCATCTATCAAGTGCTGTAACTGAATCATGTCAGTAGCCTGGCTACAGTCTGAAAATTATGGTAAGTCTCGTGTGCAATGACTCCTGTGCCTCCTTTTCCTGGACAGTGCGTACCTGTGGGTCCAGGGTTCACCACAGGTGCCACCTTTGTTAGCGGCTTCCCAAAGGTGGCAACCCAGAGGAGCAGCAGCAGCTGCCAAGAAGCCAATAAGATCATGCTGGCAGGAAGAGGCAGGTCCGCAGTGTGTCTAGAGGCTGAGACAGAGAGAGGCAGTAAGGACTAGGTCAGAGTTAATACTTCACCAGAGCCTAGGTGGAAGGGAGCCTGGGGGAGAGGAGGAAAGCCCCCCCCCATTATCGGGATAAACCTGGTGCAAGGTCACATGGAAGAGGACTGAAGGAGGGAGGGGGGAAAGGGAAAAGGTAGGGCCTGGAGCTTAGGCTGGATGATGGTGGGGCCCTGGGGGGTAGGTTTGCTGAAGGAGTAAGATGCCACGCATGGGGGTCATCAGGGAAGGGGACGAAGGGGAGGTCAGGCAGGCGTGTGCCCAGAGGTTCAGCTACTCCCTTGGGAGCCTGGAACCGAGGCCTTCTCCCTTCCTGCTGGGTTCTGTGCTCAGCTCTCCCAGGTGGTACTCACTGTTCCCAATCTGGCCTTGTCCCTCCTGCTACATAGAAACTCCTTATCTCTTCCAGGAAGAAAGGAAGAAAGAGGCAATCGTCTTGCTCGTTCTCAGACCATCATCAAGTTGCCTCATTGCCTATACATTTAGGACAGGACAAGCCTTGCTCTCACCCAGCCCATCGGTTGCTTCTGTTCTTATGGCTCCCCCACCCCCACCCCCGGGGGAGGCTGTGAGCTAAGTTGGCCTCATCGCTTTGCTGAGACAGGTAGCCTCGTGGCCTGACCCTCATCTAGCCACATTGCCTTTCCCCTCTTGCGCTCCCCACTGGCCCCCACATCTCCTCCAGCTCCCAAGTCTGATTTCCCTTTGAAAAAGTCATCAAGCGCTTTGAAACTGCCCCACACATGGGAATAAGGACAAAGTGTCCCGGAGGCTGGCGGCACAGCAGGCTCAACCTGGGACTTCTGCCCAACGACAGGAGTGGGAAGTATCATTGGGACCACCTGGGAGGCGTGGTTTCTCAGCACCAGGCATCCTGCCACCGTGCACCCACCTCACCCCCCACTCCACCCAACTGCAGACCCACATACGAATGCTCATTTGAAATGCGCCAGCTCTGTCCTCATCCCATGGGATATGAGCAGGCCACGCCCATCTCCAGGAACCATTGGTTAACCTGGCCACCAACTGCCTACTCAGATGCCTACTAAGACTACTAAAGCCAGACACTTTCTACAGCTGCCTCAAGGCCTGAATAGGACATGGAGTAGAGTCCAAAACCACTAGTAGGCAGAGCCTTGGTTACAAGGGAAGTCTTGGTTTTTTTTTTTGTTTTTTTTTGTTTTTTTTTAATTAGAAACTATCTATATACTAGTACTGTATAGGAACTGGGGTACTAAGGATGCCGACACAGGGGACCCCCTTATCTCAAGTCTAGTGTAAGAAGGTGACGCATAGGCAGCGGCTTATATAAGTAGATCATTCCAAAATAACACCAGACACATGTTAAAATGCAGGTGATGACAGCTGGGGAGCCCAACCTGGAGGGAGGGTCCAGACTGGTGGTGCCAACTGAGCATGTGTGTGCACTGGATGAAGAAGGCTCACAGAAGCCACTCCCCCAGGGGATCTGCCCGGACTGGTGGCAGGGTGCTGGAATGCCAGGCAGGGCTGGGTATGGGGGCTGCTGGATACAAAGCTAGAGGTTTGTATGGAAAGAAAGCCATCCTGGTTATATCCCAAAGGGGTCTGAGGAAGGCAGGACTGTATCCGCCCACTCTGTTAATGGTGCCTCCTAATTTCTCTAAACCAGAGCAAGATGGTATGGGAGGAGGGGGAGAGGAGGTTAGGAGTTTGGCGGTCCTGACTTCTGCTTCTCTGTCCCTTTAGTACTCCACTCTATCACGGACAGCATTTCTCAAGTGTACCATGGGAAAACTCTGCCTACCCCCAACACACCCTCACCCCACATATATACACATGCCACACACACAACACACTTCATATTATGATACGTCATGGCCTAGTGAGATGGCTCAGCAGATAAATGTGCTTGCTACCAAATCTGACGATCTGAGTTTGAATCCCTTGGACCCACAAGATGAAAGGAGAAAACCAACTCCCAAAAGTTGTTCTCTGACTTAGATATGTACTCTGTGGGCACACGCACACACGCACACATACACACACACAGACACAGAGACAGACAGACAGACAGAGACAGAGAGAGAGACACACATACACACACACACACACAGACAGAGACAGATAGAGAGAGACAGAGAGACAGACAGAGAGATAGAGACAGAGAATAAGTAAATGTAATAACAAAAATGCCTCACATACCCCAAACACATACCATACATATCCCATGCTTATTGTACATGTTACACGTATGTCACACGTACAGACACCCCAGACCCCAATAACTCTCAGCTGCTTAGTCTACAGGGAATTGTATACATTTGAATTGAACTGTTTGAAAATCAAAATGAACACCCCTCCCCACCACCCCCACCTCCCAGGATGTAGGAAACCAGAAGAGGCTTAGCTGCCGTAGACAATCTTCATGGTTGCTCTCACCCCAGAAAGTTTCAGATCTAGCAAACAGCAGAGAAATTCTAGGCATGGTCAGAAAGTCTTTGAACTAAGGCGGCTCCTTCCAGGAGTGCCCCACCCCCACCAGTTCTTAGCAAGGAGCTGGCAGCATATCTGTGTAGTTAGTTTTGTGTTGGGGGAATTGACTCAGATAAGCCCTGGTGAGACCATGAACCCAAAGGGCTCCCCCAGGTCCCTTCAAGCAGAACCCACAAAGAGTCTCTTCACTGCATTTATTCCTCACACAGCAGAAGTGGGCTCCTAGAACAGGCAGCCTCTTATTTTTACACACAAAACACAAGCTGGCGTATTAACCCAGGCATCCCAGGACACTTCGGCCCAGGCTGGCAATCAGGAGTGATCAGTGTTCTTAGCTTTCTGCTTCCTTCATGCTTCAGCTGGCCTTGGGTTGAAGGCCTGCTGGCCTAGATTCCCAAGTCCTGTGGGCAGCGTACCTACCTTGGCTGGGTCCCGACTTGAGGGCTGGAGGGAGCAGAGCCACTTGGGTAGTTGAACACACGGAGGGAAGCCGCTGCCTCCTGGACTCACTCTCTCTGGCTCCCTGCTCACGGCCCCTTTTATGAAGTCTGGATGGGTGACGTCTCCAGGCATAATCCCACCTCTGCCCTTCCAGACCCTCCTCAGGGCTCCATGCCCCACCGCGGGCTTTTGCCTCCTGGCTCTCGTGTCTGGAGCCGGCGACTTCCTCGCCCCCAGAAACCATCCAAGGCTGCTCTCATGAGCTCACTAATTCTTCCATCATCTCCAGACTCTTGACCCCCTCTCCCTCGCAGCTGGAGACTCATTCTGCCCCAACAATGAAGGGAAAGTGCCTGAGGAATGTGTGTGGTGTGGTCTTGCCCCTCACTGCCAACACACACACACACACACACACACACACACACCCCTGAGGAGTGTGTGATCTTGCCCCTCTCTGCCAACACACACACATACACACACACACACACACACACACACACACACACACACACATACCCCTGAGGAGTGTGTGATCTTGCCCCTCTCTGCCAACACACACACACACACACACACACACACACACACACACACACACACACACACACCCTGAAGTGAATACGATGATGGCAGAGGCTGGAGGAGGAGGGGGAGGGCACAGTCTGACCCAGAGGCTCCTCAATGCCCACATGCTGCCCTCTAAGAGAGAAAGTCAGGTCAGATTGGCCTCCACCAAGTGCAGGTCCTGGGCTGTGAGCTGAGACTTGGGGAGGGGGTAGACTGGGGGAGTGTCTCCTCCCCTCCTTTGTCCCTTAATTACCGAGCACCTGCATGACACAGGGTTTGTCACACATGTTATATGACATGGCCAGATATGCTGGACAGTTATGTCAGCCACTGGCTGTCAGGAAGGAGATTAAAGCAGCCCACACATGTAATTCAACCTCCGGGGTGGTTGAGGCAGAAGGATGGGAATTTTAAGGCCAGTCTGGGATACTCAGAAAGTTCCAGGCCAGGCTAGACGGTAGAGTAAGATTATGTCTCAAAAAATAAAAAAGTGAAGCCAGGCGTGGTGGTGCACGCCTTTAATCCCAGCACTCGGGAGGAAGAGGCAGGCAGATTGCTGTGAGTTCAAGGCCAACCAGGTCTACAAAGTGAGTCCAGGACAGTCAAGGCTAACACAGAGAGACCATGTATCAAAAAACCAAAATAATAATAATAATAATAATGATAATGATAATAATAATAATAAATTTAAAAGTGGCATATTCTTTTAACCTCAGTGTTTAGGAGGCATAGGTAGGCAGATCCCTGAGTTTACAGACAGCCTGTTCTACATAGTGAGCCTTGTTTCAAAAATAAAATAAAATAAAATAAAAAATAGTAATAAAAATACAATAGGAAGGGAGGAGTGGGGAATACCTATTTTGTACTTGCTATTACTGAGCCGGGGTTGAGAAGGCCCATGTGGGTAGTGGCAGCTCCCAGTAGCTTAAGGGCAGGGGCAGGCCTCCCCATCATATCCCTGATACCCCTCCACTGCTGGGCATGAAAAGAAAGGGGCTTAATGGATGCTCACAGTGACTCCAATCCTTCTTCCCTCCCTCCTTTCTGCCCACAACGGTTTTGTTGTTGTTATTATCATTTTATTTGAGACAAGGTCTCAACCGTAATTTTGGCTGGCCTTGAGCTCACAGAGATAAGTTTGATTCTGCTTCCCAAGTGCTGGGATTAAAAGCGCATGCCACAAAGCCTGGCCTATGTACCCTTCCTTTTGTCTGTGCGAACTCCTCCTGAGCCACTGTAGTGTATCCTGCATATGATCCTACCACTAGTGACGCCTGAAGCAGGATGATTATGAGTTCCAGGCCAACCTTAGACCTTGTTTCAGAAAAAGAAAACAAGTACTCTTTCTACCACGAGGGGAGGGGCTCCCCCAGAGCAAGGAGCAACTCCTCTGTCAGGCTGGGTTCTCTGAAAACAGTGGCACCCCCACCCTCATGCACAAGGCCGTTTCTGCACCAGCTCTACTTGCTGTGTCCTGTGTGGGGGCTGTCACCTCGAGGCTGAGATACTCTCACTGATACTACCTGGCGTTAGTGCCCATTGGTGCTTAATGTTGATGGAGGCTTAGAGCCCTTGGGGACATTAAATGCCAGCACGAATGAATGAACTTTACACCAAGGACAGGGTCTGACTCTGAAAGGTTGCAATTATGTCCTGCGGGATCAGGGATGGGGGGTGGGGAAGGGTTATGTTGCAGGCTCTCCTTAGGACTCCGGTGGAGATCCTGGGCTGCAGACATCAACTCCCAATCTCAAACATATTCACAGCTTGGGGATTTAATCTTCACACCCCCCCTCGACCCCCTGCATAAATTCAGGTTGGGGAATGTTGCTTCCAGCCCCAACTAGATATCAGGGCCAGGATTTCCGGCCCTGGCAGCTTCTTGAGGTGACTTGGGGGTTTACAACCAGTTGCTCGGCTCCATCTTTCTTTCTGGACTCCGAGATGCCCATGAGTGATGGGAAGGAAGTCAGTGCTGGGGAGGGGGTACATGGAGATAGCCCCCATTCCCCCTCCAGCCCCTCTACCAACAATCCAAGTTCAAGGAGCTCATGTCGGCAATTTAGACCATGGAGCTGGAGCCTTGAAGCCTCTGCGACAGCTGTGGGAGCCAAGAGTCATTATTCAAGACAAAGAATGAGAAGCAGACTCAGTATCCAGGCTATTACCCAACTGGCCTTGAGACGCAGAGTTTTGCTTATGCTGCCGCAACACAGAGAGAGTGTGCCCAGCTGGCAGGCGCTCCAAGAGGTGGGCTCTGGCCCCTTCCTAGGTGTCTCAGTGTGCTCCTGGGAGGGACTTCACAGATGAGTGTGGGGCCCAGAACAGGCTCTGCTCCTTGCTTTTCTTGATGTCACCAGCTGTCATAGATGCCTGTGACCCACACTTAACCAAGTGTACCAGAAGTCTCAGGCACACATCGCCTGGGTCACCTAGCGTTTTCTTTTCTTCGGATGGGAAGCCGCCTTCTCTCCACCCACACCTTAGCCACTCCAGCCTACCTATGGGAGCCCTCGCTTTTGATCTCATCAAATGGAGAAGGAGCAGAGCGGGGGGTGGTGGGGGTGGTGGTGGTGGTGGTGGAGATAGTGAAGCTGGGGTGGGTGTGTCTCAGTGAATCAAGGGGAAGGGGGAGGTGCTGCACCTAGGATGACACCTTAACCAGTTCCACGTGCTCTCTCACCCACCCAGGATACTGCAGCCCAGCCCAGGCTCCATCTACTCACCGTGCTCAGGAAGGGGATGTTAGACGCACTGCCCAGAAAGCCAAAGGCCACAGGGAAAAAGCCCCTAGGAATAGGAGAGATGATAAGGGTCAGAAGTGGTCTGGTGGGGGGGGGGGCGGGGCGGAGGGAGCCCTACTCAAAGGCTCAGACTTTGGCTGCTGGGAGAATGGCCACTGGGCCCTGGGGACAGACATGCTCTGGGTTCTGTTGAGTAGAGTATCAGCAGAACAGAATGGTTGGGAAGCAGGGCCGGAGGCCAGATGTTTTACAGTCACATGGTGGCGCACCTGTGTTCACACTGAACACAGCCCTCACTTCTCAGAACCCACGGCCAGTTTTCAAACATGCTTAGCGGTATTTGTACCGATGTTGTAGGGTCGCACATAAAGCCAAGCTCCAAGGATACACATTTTTGTGACTTACACTCTTGGTTATTATTATCCTGACCTGATTGCCTTCTCTTTGCTCTATGGGGTGGGGGTGGGGGGACGTCTGCATCAGCGGCTGAGCCCCTGGCATGGATGGTGGCTGCAGGGTGCATTCATGTGGGCACAGCCTTGTGCCTCAGCATCCTCCCTGCTTCCCTCCCCCTCCCGCTTTGCCTTTGCCTTTCAGACTGGCTAAGCCTGACAGGGGATGGATGCCTGAGATTTCATGGGGCATGGAGGAAGCCAGGCTGGGAAGTGAACCCCCAGTGCCTTGGATAAGTGAGGAGATTAGAGACTTAAACCTTGGCTGGGCCACTTCTCCCCAGACCCTAAACTTACTGAGGCTGGTACCGGCATGGTACTCACTTGAAGAGGCTAACAAATCCATAGGCCTCCAGGAGCATGCCCAGCAGGGGCCAGCGCAGCAACACGATGGTTATACCCCCCAGGAAGAAGCTGGTCCCCTTGAGCTTGTGTCGTTGGAAGAAGAAGGAAAACGTCCTCTTCAGGCCGATGATGAGGGAGAGGCCAGTCAGGAACAGCAGCTGCAGACCCAGGGATGTGAGGACAGCGTGTGCAAGTTCTACTCCATCCCCGGGGCTCGGGGGTGGGGGGGTGACCCAGCAGTGGGGCAGAATCCCAGAGCTGGGAATGACCCTAGCCGGTATGGAACAAAAATGCCTTGAGGCAGAGGGATGGACTTGAAGGTCTTTAGTTTGCCACCCAGTTCCTCAGTTCTAGGTTCCTTCCTCATATAGACTCAGGGAGGCTGCTGTGGAGTGGTAACTCCCCTTTTACAGACAAGAAGTTGTACACAAAGTTCCTGAAAAGAGTCCCCACTATGTGGCCTTCAGCACAGTTCCCAGTGGTCCCTCTACGGGGGCCCAGACTTCCATAAAATTGAACTCATTAGCTTTCTTCTAGTATATTCTATGCCCCTACTCACACCTCCACCATGCCTTTTCTCTCAATGTGACAGCCACCTGTGAGAGCTTGATCCTCCATTTCCTTCCCCAGTATCTTTCACCCACTCCTTCCTCACAGGCCCTTGCTTATCTCACTCTGGCTTTCCCACAGCTCCTCTGCCATGTAGGTACCAGTTGTATCCTTGTCCCCAGATGCAGGGATCCATTGGTGGGGGCAAGGTCTAATTCATCATGGGAAGCCCAGGACCTCACAAAGAGCTTGGTATAATGATCTCAGGTTCTCCATGCCTACAGGCCCTGCTGCTGCCTATCCCCTGAAGTCCTCGTCTACCCTGAATGGTCGTGATGTGAATGAACTAGGGGCTGACCCTCCTGGCCATCCAGGAGAGGTTCCTAGAGCTGGTGCTGGGGGCGGGGCGGCGGGGAGGCGGGGGGGGGGGGAACACAAGACACTCACGTTTCCGAAAGCCAGGAGTACAGAATCAAAGTATAGGAGTATCCCAAAGAGGATGAAGAAGACGCCGAAGCCAGTGATGCCCACGCCGATTTCTGCAAAAGGCAAGGAGACCCTCAGCTTTCCTACCACACAGGGCAGGGGTTCTGTGTAGGCTCTCTGGGGGAGGAAAGGCTGCCCAGGGCATGGAAGATGGGCAGGAGCGGTGGGCCTTCTAGGAAGTCTTCACACTGCTTTGCCCTCATGTTTTTGTCAATGCACCTTCCTGCTGCTGCCTGCAACACATTGTTGGGGCTCTGGTTAAACACGGCAAGCTGCCTATTCTGTTCCTACACCTGAGATCTCTGGGGTTGCACCCAGTTGGGAAAACAGAGTAGCTGAAAGCTCAGGACCACAGGCTCCAGGCCCTTGCTGGCTCCATGATGTCTCTATGCTCTCTCCTTCCTCCCTGGCTTTCAACGCTGCCTCCCACAGGGGACTGGGAAGATAGAAGCCACCAGTTAGAAGCATGCTTGCCCATCCTGTGACAGTGGCCTAGGTACCTCCCTACCCCCTGGTCTCTTTTAACTTCAACTCAGTAGAGTCATTAGCTTACGGGGTTGACTGCCACTAATAGTGTCCCTACCCATTAGCAATGTCCCACGGGCATCATTGAAGACCATGGGAGTTAACAAAGCCAAGCCAAGGCAGAAATGAAGGGTAGTCAGAACCCCTTGTTTGGTCAAGGATTATGCTGTGGGCACATGATGGACAACGTCTGACCATTTCCTCCAGGAATAATAGACAGATATGTGGGTTCTCTGATCTGAAGTCCTCACCAAATTTGCAAGTATGAATTTGACTCTCTGCCCCTGTGATAGGCAACAAATGAGGAGTCATTAAGCTGCTATGTTTTAAAACTAAGTTGAAAATTGGGCTGGAGATAGCCAGTGCTGCATGCCTGTAATCCCAGTTCCCAGGGAGGCAGAGGCAGGTGGATCTCTATGAGTTGGAGGCCAGCCTGGTCTACAAAGCAAGTCCAGGATAGCCAGAGCTACACAGAGAAACCCTGTCTTGAAACAACAACAATAAAATCCAACAGCAAAAACAAAACAAAAAAACTTGGCCTAGAGAGATGGCTCAGAGATTAAGAACACTGGCTGCTCTTCCAGAGGACCTGGGTTCAATTCCTGGCACCCACATGGCAGCTCACAACTGTTTGTAATTCCAGTTCCAGGGAACTTGGCACCCTCAGACAGACATACATACAGGCAAAACACCAATGTACATAAAGTAAAACCAACGAAAAGAAAATGTAAAAAGTTAATTCTGTTTGAGATATGCATGCGCGCGCGCATGTGCACACACACACACACCACTTGCTTTCAAAGCTGAGCACGGCAAGCAGGTCTGTAATCCTGACACTTGGGAGGCAGAGTGAGAAGGACCACGAGTTTGTGTCATCTTAGCCATCTGAGACCACTGTGGGCTACAGAGCGCCTATCGCAACAACCAAATACTCCCTGCTTTTAGGTCTTTTATTTACTTCCTGAAGTGGGGTTGCTGGGTCACGTGATCTCTCCCTTTCTGACATTTGAGAAGCTGCAGTGCGGTCTTCCACGGTGGCTCCTTCCTCTCACTTGCCTGTCTCCACATCCTTGCCAACACTTGATTTCCAACTTAAAAAACAATATTTAATTTTGTTTTCATTTTCATTTGTGTGTGTGTGTGTGTGTGTGTGTGTGTGTGTGTGTGTTGGCATGCCATGTGTGTGGGCACCTGCAGAAGGTACCAGAAGAGGCAGGCAGATAGCCCAGAGCTGGAGTCACAGGCAGCTATGAGCCTTCTGGTCTAGAGGCTGGGGCACTGATCTTCATGAAGATCCGCCTGCCTTTGCCTCCCGAGTGCTGGGATTAAAGGCATGTACCGCCCCGGCTGCCAGCACCCCCCATCTTATTTTGAACTTTTTGAGACTTAATGTTACTATGTAGCCCAGGTCCCCCTGCCTCACTTTCCCCAGTGCTGGTATCACAGGTGTGGCCCCCACCCCCAACACCACCCCCCGCAGAATGCAACTCATTTCTCTTATGTCAGACATCTTCTCCAATAGCGGTTTGCACAATGATCGCTTTCTAGTTTGTTCTGTACTCTCTTCACAGGCTGGTGCAATCCCAGAATTTTCCTCTGCTGGGATCAGCCTTCTTATAGACCACATTTAGTTGCTTTCAGCATCCAGGCAGGGTCACACAGACGCTCATAGACAAGTGTTGGGAAGTGTGCTTCTTACACAGTTTCAGAATGTTCCTGTCTCACTGCTTCTACTGTAGTTCAGTGGCTCAGTCAAATTTGGGGGCTGCGGTGGGGTGGGGGTGGGAATGGGGGGGGGCTGTGCATCTAAAGTTCCTTTCAGGATAGCAGCCACAGCAGAGAAGGTGGTGGGTTTGGGCGAGCATGCCATACAGGTATACACACATGACATATGTGCTTGTAGGTGATGATGGTCTGGTCATCCAAACAGAGGTCGCAGCGCCCCCTGCTGCACAAATTACAAAGCAGAAAGCAGTGAGTAAAAGTGAATGCTTCAGGATGGCCTGGCTCCAGGGCACTGCCTAGCAACCAGTGAGACCACCACTGGCTTCTAGGTGTCCAGTTTGGAGTCTCCCCGCGTCACACGTCATCTTGCATTGAGTCCCGACTCTCCAGCCTCTGGTCCCTAAGTCCTGCAGTTCCCAAATTGCTGTCCTGCAGTCCAAAGCCAGGTGACCAGGGCACAGCCTTTCAGGATGCATCAGGCAGAGCCAGCTTCCATGTCTTTTTTTTTTTTTTTCTGCTGTAGGGCATTATCATCTGGAGCGAGGGAATGGGTCTCTTTTTCCCAAGCCTGTGTAAGGTGTAGTACATTCATTCTTTCTTAAGTTCCCCATCTCTCTTCTCCAATTCATGTGGTCCTCCTGCCTCAGCCTGCTGGGTAGCTGGGACTACAAGTGTAAGACACCCTGTGTCCCTTTTCTCTTTATACAATTACAAATGTACCAAAAGTTATAGGTACCCTGTTAAGAAGTACTCTATCTTTTGTCCTTACCTACTTGAGAGTGGGTGTCACCCCTGAACTGTTTGGAGTGCCCTTCCTTGAGCCTTCAGATACACAGGATACAGGTGTCAAAACAAAATTAACACTTGTATATTTCTATTGCTTAGCTCTCAGACCCCAATCAAGTTTTACCCATGAGTGCCGGCAATACCACTCAAAGGAAAAGAACGCAACTAGTCAGCATGTGCTACCTTCACTGTGCCTGTCTGGAGGACTCCCACAGTCAGTCCTCAACATGACCTTGATTTTTTTGCAGATTCAGGCCATTTATTTTGTAGCCGGCCCCCTCATAAGGTTTGTCTAAGACTTTCTTATGACAGAGCTCACTGGCGGAGCCATCTGCCAGATGTTACCATGTACACACACCTAGTGGCGAACTTGCTTCTAGCCTACCTTCCTCTGATGATGTACCTTTACTCTCAGGTGACATCCTGGGCCCTCCTGTGTGAGGGCCCTGCCTCCACCCCACGGGAACAGCCTACACACCTCATCTTGGCTACCCACGGAACACTCTGCCCTCAGCCTGGGGCTCTGACACGCTGCTTTGAGTACTCCTCTGTGTTCTGTCAAGTGGCTTTTGGACAGAATTGTTCCAGATGAAGGAGAGTTGACAGAAGCGATGGACAGTTGATGCTCATGCCCATAGAGGTCACAGCTCACACCTTAACTTGACACAACCGCCCTCGAAGGGGCTGCGGTTAACTCCCCTTAACAAACAAAATGGAACACTAACGGGGTTTGCTGCCCGTCCAGCCCTTGAATGCACTCGAGACTCAGAAAAGTAGCCTTAACCCACGCAGTCATGTCTGCTTCTGCAAAAAGTGTTCTTGCTTTGGCCATTGATAACTTTCAGGTAACCAAATCTCCAAGCAGGTGTCACTCCTTGGCAGCGGGCAGCAGGCTGGAATCTGGTTGGAATCACTTCTCTTGGCTCCCAGGATATTTTCTGATTTCTCCCTGGTGGCTAGCTGTCTCCCCCTCCCCTTTGCCATCACCCTACTTTCTTTCTTATTTATTTATTTATTTATTTATTTATTTATTTCCTACTTTCTTTTGTGATTTGGCTCTCTCAGGGTTTGGGCCCAGCTCCCCTCTCTCCTCAATCTATTCTCCCTGTGTCTTTAATGTGCTGACAATGTCGACATTTATCTCCCTCGCCCAGGACGCATGAGATCTCCTGCTTGCTTGGCTGTTGGCTTGATTTTTCTCTCGGGGCACGCCGCATGCCACCAGTCCGAAGCTGTGACCAGACTTCCTTTCTTTTTTTCTTTTTTCTCTTTTCTTTTTTTATTTTTCAGACTTCCTTTCTTTATCCTGTGCCTCCTGCAGTAGGTGCTCATCACCTTCCCTGTCTAATCCAGTGTCAGGCGGCCGCTCTCTCCTGGACACTTCACCCACCGCACAGTCTCCACCAGTCTCTTATTTCCTGTTTGTCACCACTCCCATGCCCAGTCCTCCTCCACATAGCGCGCGAGGACTGAAAATGTACCTGCTGGTCATAGCATCCTGTCCAATCCACCTGCTTGGAATGAAGCAGGCACCCTTTTCTATACATGCTCTGTGTGTGTGTGTGTGTGTGTGTGTGTGTGTGTGTGTGTGTGTGTGTGTTGGGGAGGTGCTCTCAAGGTTCTCCTTCCAGTTTTCTCTCGAACTCACCACACTCCTCTTACACCACCTGCCTTTGGTTTTCTACAATGCCCAGACTTTCCTGCCCCAGAATGTTTGTAATGTGAGGTTTCTTGCTGTGTGGAAGAATTCCAGCTCCTCGGGGAAGCCTGTCCCTGTGTCTGTGCTCTCACAGCAATCTGTTATTTCTCCCTCTCACAGGACTGAGCGTCATTCTTCATAGGATGGACTTGTCAAGGCCTCTAACAGTGCATTATCACACTTGAAAGCTAATGTGCTCAATACCACCCCAGCACGCCCCTGGCTCAGGGCTCTGTACCCCCAGCATGCTCCTGGCTCGGGGCTCTGCCCCCCCAGCATGCCCCTGGCTCCGGGCTTTGCCATCCTTTGTCTTTTTATTCCCTGAGTTGCGAGGTGGGAATGCAGGGGAGCAGTTTTGGTGAGGTATGGTACAAAGCTATTTTGATTGTCACAAGGTATCAAAGGGTTGGCTACTGCCACCTGGTGGGTGGCTAGAGGTACTGCAGAAATTCCACAGTGCCTAGGATAGCTCCCACAATGGTATCTGTACCCAAAGGCTCAGGACATTGGGGAGGCCGAGAGGTTGTGCCCCTGGGATCTACAGACTCTCGTGGCTTTTAAGCACCAGCTATCCACACGTTGTTGACCCCTACATTTCTCTTTGCAGACAAATCTCTCTCTTGAAGCTCAGACCTCTCCCCTCCCCTCCCTGCTTGAAGTCTGACCTGGATGTATGTCTGAGGCAGACACACCCAGCCTGTTCAGCTCTGGCTCTGGCTTCCCACTCTCCCACTCCCCACTTCCGCATCCTTTCCAGTACATTCCTCAGGTACCAGGGAGCTATTCTTGACTCTTTATTCCTTCATATCTCACATCCCATCTTCCAGCAAATTCCTCCAAACATATCCCCCAGGACCACTTCCCATCTCTGCACTGCCCACACCCTGCCTCTCCATTGCTGCCCCGCCCTTTACAGTCTGTTCTCATTCTAGCAAGCAGAGTGAGCTTTTAAGATGCAAAGAGGCCAGGCCTGGTGGCACACACCTTTAATCCCAGCACTCCAGAGGCAGAGGCAGGTGGATCGCTGTGAGTTCGAGGCCAGCCTGGTCTACAAAGTGAGTCTAGGACAGCCAAGGCTACACAGAGAGACCCTGTCTCAAAAAACAAAACAAAACAAGATGCAAAGAGGTCACACCTCTTGCACGCAGCACCTTCCGGACTCTGCCTTCTCCACAGTGGTCCACTGTCGGTGCTTTTCAGGGACTTCTTTCACCCAAGTCCTCCCTTCCGCCTATGATGTTTCTGCCACACCAGCCTCTCTGTTGGGCCTCATACACCTCAGGACCTTTCTGCTGACTGTTCCCTCTTCCTGGAACATTTTCCCTGCAGATGGCGGCATACCTTACCATCTCACTTCTTGCAATCTTCCGCACTTAGGGCCCTTTCCAGGAAAGCCTTCCCCAGCCAACAGATATAAAACTGCTCCCCACTCCCCCCCTCCCCCCCAGCACACACACACTTCAGACTCCAAGGCCTCTTTACTCGGTCTTGCTTTAGGCTGGGAGGAAGGTTCTTATTACTATCTGACCTGCTACACTCTTGGTATTCTGTTCTGTGTTGGCACAGTGTGTGGCATACAGCAGACAGTGACCATAGGTTCACTGAGGAGATAGCAGGCTCAGAAGCTAAGCCACTTACCCAGTGACACCTACGGCTCTCCTTCCTCTGTGGAGGACCTACTCTTCCCAGGCAGTAGGCTGCCTCCTACCTACTCCCCTAAAGGGAAAGTAGGGATGTTTGGTGTAAGGATACAGACCCAGGCCCACAGGAGACCTTGAGGTTTGGGGGAAATGTCTGAGTGGGCAGAGTCATCCTAGTTCTCAGAACTGTGGGTGAGAGGGCCTCAGCCTGCCTTTTGAATTTGCCTCTGGTAGCCTGAGTGCCTGGGCGGGCCCCGCCCTTGACAAGGCAGAGGTGGCACTCTGACCCCGAAGCTTCGAGGATGCCAACATAGCAGCTTCCAACTACAGGCTCCAGAGGTCACATTTGTAGGTCCCAGTGAAAGAGCCAGGTTGGGACGAGCACGTGTTTCCTCACCCTAGTGGGGACCTCCTCCAAAACCCCACATGCTCCCACCAGGCGCTCCACTCACTCTGCCACTCGTTGATGGAGATCATTCTGCAGTCCGCGGGTGGGCCTTTCTGGTCAGTTGGCTAGTCGTGAGCCACAGGACCAGTCCTGAGCATGTTCCCAGAAAGCTGACCCTTGGCAACAGTGAAATAGCCTCTGGTAAATCATTAACTCTTGTCCTTCCGTGTTCCCCACACACAGTTGGCTACTTAAAGATATAGCCCTGTCCTGAAACTAGCATTCCCAAGGCCCCTTTCTGGCCCACCTCCTCCAAACAGCTTGGACTGGATACGGAAAGGAAAGGGTCTGGGTGTGCCTGCATTTTCTCACTTGTTTTGGTAGAGTACGGAAAGAATTGGAATGGTGCCTTACCTTGTTGTTGTTGCTTGTTTGTTTGTTTTTTTGTTTGTTTTTAAGATATTCTCCTGGCTAGACTGGAACTTACTACCAGGCTGGCCTTGAACTCACACTGTAGACCAGACAGGCCTTGAACTCACAGAGATCCACCTGCCTCTGCCTCCTGAGTGCTGGGATTACAGACATGCACCGTCATGCCCAGTTATTTTTTTTGTTGTTGTTTTTTGTTTTGGTTTAAAAATCCTTGTTAAAAAGAGAAGACGTGTCCGAGCATGGTAGTGCACACCTTTAATCCCAACACTCGGGAGGCAGAGGCAGGCAGATCACTGTGAATTCGAGGCCAGCCTGGTCTACAAAGTGAGTCCAGGACAGCTAAGGCTACACAGAGAACCTGTCTTGAAAAACCAAAGAGAGAGAGAGGGAGAGACAGAATAAGAGAATAGGCAGGTGGTTTCTGATGACGTTCCCCCATTTCAGTGGGAACTGTGTGACCAGCTCCTTTTTGTAATGTGCCCCTGATTCCAGCATGAAGCTCTCAGGTGACATGACACCCAAATGCCATATGCAAATGGAAAGCCACACCAAAGAGGAACAGAAGAACAATTTATGAGACAAGGTGTCTGTCAGGATACAAAAGCTCGGACAAGACCTCCAAGGAGATGCACACGGGGCTGGAGAGATGGCTCCGTGGTTAAGAGCACTTCCTGCTCTCCCAGAGGACCTGGGTTTGGTTCTCAGCACCCATGTCAGGCAATTCACAACTGCCAGTAACTCCATGTAGCACAGACAGACAGAGACACACACACTAAATAAATTCATTAAAAAAAAAAAAAAAAAAAAGATGCACACAGAACAGGCAGACACTTGTACTATGCATAAAAACAAGAGTCTCTCACGTACTCTGGTGCCTCACATTTGACCATGTCCCCTGGAGGGGGAGACCTGGTGGCACTCAGAGGAAGGACAGCAAGTAGCCAAGAAGAGACTTGATACCCTATGAGAATATATAGGGGGACGTAATCCCCCTCAGGAACAGTCATAGGGGAGGGGAATAATGGGAAAATGGGGGGGGGGGGGAGGAATGGGAGGATACAAGGGATGGGATAAACATTGAGATGTAAAAGAATAAATTAAAAAAAAAAAAAAAAAAAGAAACGTGGGACAATTGAAAAAAAAAAAAAAGAGTCTGAATTTAAAAGAAATAGAAAACAGGGGCCAAGCTGGGTGTGGTGGCACCTACCTTTAATTCCATCACTCAGGAGTCAGAGGCAGGCTAATCTCTTTGAATTGGAGTCTAGCCTGGTCTACATAGTGGGTGCCAGGTCATTTAAGAGTACTTACTGAGACCTTGTCTCAAGTACGAAAACAACAAATAACCTTTGAGACATTTTATGCAGAAACAAAATCCAACCCACATGTTCATAAGTAAACAGGCCAGCCATGGTGGTACAGGTTGTACACCTAGGTCATACAGCCCAAGGAAATGCCTGAGTAAAACCTAGATCAGACCTAAGGGGAGTCATATTTATATAAACCAAGGGCATAGGGGCCACATGGAGTTGGGCAGGAGGAGCTCAAGTTTAAGGCCAGCCTGGGCTACACAGTGACTTTGGGGTCAACCTGTTCTATCTAGTAAGATCCTTTCTTCAAAAACGCTAGACCAAAACCTGATACTAGGCACCATGCTGACCTGCCATCCAGCTACCCCGAGGGCTGAATCACAAATTCAAGCCTTCCAGGATTAGAGTTCAAGGTCAGTCTGAACCATTTAATGAGACCACACCTCAAGATGAAATTTTGAAAAGAATCCTTCTCCAGGGTCTAGCACAGGAAATGTAGGCCTCACTGTGAGTCTCTTTGCAACAGATGGAGACCATTGCAGAAACCCACAACCAACCAACCATATGCTGAGCTGTGAAGTCCAGTCCAAACGGATGAATCTCCAGAACAACTCCACAACTCCTAAACCTTAAGGCTCAGGGAATATTTGGGAAGTGGTGTGTAAGATCAGGGAGTTGGCTCTGAGTAATGCCTGCTAAGAATGTCAGAAGCCACACCCATGAAGTCTGGCCCACTTGAGCTGAACAAGGACCACACTAACTCAGATGGAAGTGGAAAGCCCAGAAGGCCTCAGCCCTAGACTAAGAACTACAGGCAACTGAGAAATGCTGAGGAAGAATGGGAATAATAGTCTTCGCCAGGGAAGAGCGCACCAGTGGATTAATCAATACCAAATAGTCACCCCTGAAAACACATATGCAAGTAACATTATGCAGACTGAGTGGGCTGTATTTGTGTGTGTCAGTGTGTGTGTGTGTGTGTGTGTGTGTGTGTGTGTGTGTGTGTGTGTGTGTTTGGTTTTTTTTTTGTATCCCTGGCTGTCCTGGACTTCCTTTGTAGACCAGGTTGGCCTCAAACTCAAAGAGATCCACCCACCTCTGCCTCCTGAGTGCTAGGATTAAAGGCATGGGTCACCACACCCAATACTGTGCATGTATTTTTATACATTTAACATTTATGCATTTTATACATATATACATATATATGTATATATTTGTGTGTAACAACAATTGTTGGAAAAGATCATGAATTTTTAAAAATAGCAAGGAAAGAATTATGGGAGGATTTAGAGGGAAGAAAGGAAAGGGGGTAGGGTAGGGATGATGTAACTATAATCTCAAAAATAAATATATAAAAATTTAAAAGGGTTAGATCTGGGACTGGAGAGATGGCTCAGCAGTTAAGAGCACTGACTGCTTTTCTAGAGGACCTGGGTTCATATCCCAGCACCCATACGGTAACTCACAACTGTCTGTAACTCCAGTTCCAGGGGATTCAATACTCTCTTCTGGCTTCTGCACACACATGGTGCATGGCTATACACATATGCAAAGCTTTCATACACATAAAATAATAAAAATTAAAAATAATGAATTTAAAATGGCTTTAATTACACAATGGTAGAAGAATGCTTTCCTAGCATGCCTGGGGTTGGTTTCTGCCTCTAGATTCCACTCCCCAGTCCTTCTAAAGAAAGAAAGAAAGAAAAAAACCCCACAAAATATCTACGTCGGATAATCAACAAATCCAGGCAATTGTATATAACAAGAGAAACAGGGACATGCGGCCTTGACTGAAGCAGGAATGGCGTAGATCAGAGAGACAAGGTAGAGTGAGGACACACGTGGCTCCTGCAGGGCACGCGAGTCCTGTGAGGCCATTGTCAGGACACTGAATGGGCTTATGATGTATGTCAGACTCATATCTGCCAGGAGATGCCAGCCCGCGGTGTGAAGTCCACCATGACATGATTTTAAATGGCCTCAGTGGATCTACATTTCCAGAGATCAGTGAGCAACAGTGGATGGACCGAGAAAAGCAGTCACCAGTGGATCCTCTGGGAAAGAGAGAAACCAGCATTTATACAACACTTAAAAATGTCCAGAATCAGGCCGGGTGTGTTGGCGCACGCCTTTCATCCCAGCACTTGGGAGGCAGAGGCAGGTGCATCGCTGCAAGTTCAAGGCCAGCCTGATCTACAAAGTGAGTCCAGGACAGCCAAGGCTACACAGAGAAACCCTGTCTCAAAAAACTAAAAAAAAAAAAAAAAAAAAAAAAAGTCCAGAATCAGGCTGGAAAGATGACTCAGCAGATAAGGTTGTGGGGCGGGGGGAGGAGGTGGGGGGGGGTAGGAGGGTAGAGATCCAACTCCACAAAACTGTCCTCTGACCTCCACACATAACAGGAAAGTTTACCATTAAAGAAAAATGTAAAGAATGGCAAAAATACAAAATAGTTTTTTAGTACTTTCTTTTTTCTTTTGAGACACAGTCATGCTATATAGCGCTGGCTGTCCTCGAACTTGGTATGTAGAGCAGGCTGACCTGGAACAAGGATTCTCTGGCCTCTGCCTCCTGAGTGCTGGAGGCTTTAAAAAAAAAATTGTGTGTATGCCAATGGGTGCGTCTGTGTGTGTCGGGGGCGGGGAGGGGGGGGGGGGAGAGGGGGATGTGCACATGACTGCAGGTGCCTGTTAACAGGATGCCTGGGAGCTGGAGTTACAGGTGTTGTGAGCTGTCTGGTGCGGGTGCCAGGAACCCAATCTTGGTCCTCTGAAAGAGCAATCCGAGCTCTGTCCTGCCGAGCCATCTCTTTGGCCTCTGAAATAGTGTCTCAACGCTTTTGTTCCAGAGAGTCTCTGTTCGAGGCAGCGGTCCTCAGTCTCCTTACGTGCGACCCTTTCGTACAGCTCCGCTGGTTGTGCCGACCCCCAACCACATAATTATTTTTGTTGCTGCCTCATCACTGTAATTTTGCTACAGTTATGATTCATAATGTGAATAACTGATAAATGACCCCAGAGGGGTCATGACCCAAGGGTTAGAAAACACCGGCGTACGGGTTCGCTTCACTGATTTCCAGGTACTTGGCTCACCTCGGGCAGCTCACCTCACACTTGCAGCTCCTTTGCTCTTCAGCAGCACAGCCTGGCAACACTAAACTGTTATGTGTTGCCAAAACACGGGATAGGTTATTTGATAATTTGATAATTTCGAGGCTGTGTCATATTCCGGTTATGTTTGTTTTTGGGTTTTTTTTTTTTTTTTTTCCAAAATAACCTTACTGAGCTGTTCATGAAGCTTATTCTGAAAAGCTTAAAGCTCCACACAAACGTTTTAATGTTGTGATGAACGGACAAATGAGCTTATGCGTGAGAATACGCTCCCAGGCGTACACTGTAAAGCGATTTGCAGCGGACTGGGGCAAGTCTTGTTTTGGAAGTCGGCCTTGTGCATAAGGGCTCACCAGAGCTTTATGACCCATATGTGAGATAACCTAAGACTCTCTTGCAAATTTCCTAAACCCCCACTAGGGGGCAGTATGAAAGCAATTGAAATCTGTAATGTCTTGCCCCAGCGATTAGGCTTTCTATTTAAAATTTCTGTGCCTCAATTTCTTCGCTAAGACTATACGGGGGTATAATGAGCATTACTGAGTAGCTATATACAAGTGCATTGGTCTGGCTACCTGTCCCAGTGTAAGCCCTTAGTGAGCTATCGCTATTAATATTTTGTATAGTTTATTAATGACTATTACTATTATTAGTCTTCTATCAATATGCTGTCATTAATAGTCTATTTATTAGTCTTCTATTAACAGGCTGTTATACCTAAAAATTGATCCTTTAAACTGCTCCCACAAGGTATCAGAGGTCACCTAGTTCTCTCTTCCATCATCCCCACCTGGGACCTGGGAAAAAACTCTGGAGTGGACTTCATGGCGTGATTTCCTAGACACTGGAGCTGGTGTCCACAGTCCTTCCTCCTGGGGAGGAGCCTCCACAAGGTCAGCCTTAGGAAGGAGTCTGCCCATAGAAGACCAGGCTGGTCCTCAGCCTGTGGCTGCCTTCTCAACTGGCCACCATGGGAAAGAGTGATGGGGCTCTTGCTCTCTGGGGCTGCAAACCTCTGTGTGAGCGGGAGAGGGCACCTTAGAGGCTGCCTGGCTGGCCAGCGTGTCTTTCAACAAGAAGCCATAGCCAGTGAGGAGGAACCTTATTAAACATTTACCCTTGCTGTCATTACGCCCTGCAGGCAGCTGGGGGACCTTCTCAATGTCACCACTACACTCTGTCGTGAGTGTAAATGAATTCAAGTTTTCAGAGTGCTTTTTTCATCTTTTTTTCTCTGTTGAGAACTTCTTAGGAATAGTCACTATTGTCAGATGAGGAACCCAAGGCTGCAGAACCCAGTCACCTGTCCAGATCCCTTAGCCCTGTGCCACACTGGAGGCTCTAGGGCGGGAGTTCTCAACCTGTGGGTTGTGACCCCCTGATGGGAAAGAGGGGAATGTCCTAATAATTATTTTGCATGGTTGCCTAAGACCATCTGCATATCAGATATCAACATTATAGTTCATACATGTAGCAAAATTACAGTTAGCAGTAGCAACAAAAATGATTGTATGGCTGGGGATCACCCCCAACATGAAGAACTGTATTAAAGGGTCACAGCATTAGGAAGGTTGAGAACCACTGCTCTAGACTCTAGACTTGGAGCCTTGGTCCCTCTAGACAAGTGTTTCCCAACCTTCCTAATGCTGTGACCACAACAGTTCCTCAAGTTGTGGTGACTCCCAACTATAGAATTATTTTTGTTGCTACTTCATAACTGTTATTTTGCTACTGTTATGAATCATAATGTGAATCTCTGTGTTTTCCCGATGATCATAGGTGATCCCTGTGAAACGGTCCTTTGACACCCAAAGGGGTCGTGACCCACAGGTTGAGAACTGCTGCTCTAGAGTCTAGCAGAACCAAGTGGTGGAGCATGGGCCAACAGGGTCTGGCTCCTGCCTGACCTCCCATGCCTAAGAAATAAGCAATCAGACATACAGCTCCAGAGCAGCTCTCTGCAGGGGCATACTGCCAAGGCTTTCATTCCATTTCTGGACTGTAACCCTTTATTCATCCAACCTGGCTGGGTGTTGATCTGAGGACACTTTCATCCCATGAGTAGGGGCACTCTTGTTCGTAGAGCCAGAGATACTGCGTGGCACTTCATGGCTGCATAGTTCTCAGCAGGCACCTGCCATGGGCTCTGGTCTAATGAGGGCTGCCTCCTCAAAGATGTTTTCCTTTTGGTCTGAATTAAAAAAAAAAAAAAAAAAAAAAAAAAAAATATATATATATATATATATATATATATATATTATTCTCGTGTGTGTGCAAAAGTGTGTACGTGTGTGTGTGGCCATGCGCGCGTGTGCCAGTGCATGCGTGCATGCAGCCACATGTACATGAGTGCAGGTGATGCCTGCAGAGGCTACAGGACAGCACTGAATTGCCTGAAGGTGGAGTGACAGGCCACTGTGAGCCATCTGATGTAGGTCTTCTGGAAGAACAGCTCTTAACTATGGAGCTATCACTCCTGTTTGAATTGTTTTGTTGTTTAAGGTTTCTTTTTATTTTGGTGCATGAGTGTTTTGCTTGTATGTGTGAGCACTGTAGGCATGCCTGGTGCCCTTGGAGGCTAGAAGAGGGCATTTGATTGTTTTGAACAGTCTTGTGGGTTCGAGAAACTGAACCTGGGTTCTCTACAAGAACAGCAAGGGCTCTTAACTGCTGGGTCGTCTCTCCAGTTGTGGTGGTAATATATATGGCCCCCATATATATTTTGAATGCTTGGCCCATAGGGAGTGGCACCATTAGGAGATATGGCCTTATTGGAAGAAGTGTGTCACTTCGGAGATGGGCTTTGAGGGCTTATACGTACTCAAGCTACGCCCAGTATGACAGTCTCCCTCTGCTGCCTTTGGGTCAAGATGTAGAACTCTCAGCATGCTGCCGTGTTTCCCACCATGATGATAGTGGACTAAAGCTCTGAACTGCAAGCCAGCTCCAGTTAAATGTTTTCCTTTATAAGAGTTGCCAGCTCATGGTGTCTCTTCACAAGAATAAAGCCCTAAGCCACCAGTCCCATGATTCTTCCCCCAAGCTGAATTCCACCTCATCATTCTTCTGCCTCAGTTTTCCAAGTGCTGTGACAATAGGCACGTGCTACCTGCCTAAAGGCTGCCTTAAGTCCATGGTTCACAGCTCTCTTGGGGATGTCACTAAATTGTTAAAAATAACATCTTCACTCATACTGCAGGGATGAGGACAGGGTCTGACTACCTTAAAGGTAAATTCTCATTCTCTCTCTCTCTCTCTCTCTCTCTCTCTCTCTCTCTCTCTCTCTCTCTCTCTCTCTCACATTTTTTTGATACAGGGTTTCTCACTATAACATCCTTGGCTATCTTGGATTCTCTTTGTAGACCAGGCTAGCCTTGAACTCACAAAGATCCACTTGCCTCCACCTCCCAAGTGCTGGGATCAAAGGCGTGCATCACCATGCCCGGCTTGGCCTGGAATTTTCAGTCCTCCCACCTCTGCTTCCATGTGCTGGGATCACAGGTGTGTGCCATGCCTAGCTTGATTTGGCTTCTTGAGCCATTCCTCACAGATTTCCAGTGGAGCAGGTCTAAGAGAGTCCTGCACTCTCCACAAATGCCTGCTAAGAGAAGCCAAAGGGCTCAGCCTGGGTGAGAGCTGAGGTGGTCTTTCTGGTCCTCCATCAACCACTCACCCACATACCTTCGTGTCCAGAAACAGCCACAGAGCACTGTGTAGCAATTGAGACAAGGTGGAACTTCTTTTCTTTTTCTGTGATCTTACCGTCCATGTCAGAGGCAGATGAAAGAAAGTGCCGTTGGAGCTCCTGGTGCTTCCGTTATACAACCTGAGTGTGTGCTGACCACGCCCAGCTCCAGGCTGAGGACACTACCGTGAACTCTGAATACTTGTTTTAGAAGGAAGTGCAGTCAAGGTGGTGGCAGGGAAAAACTGTCACTGGTGTTGTGCCTACGCCAGCTCCCACCCCCACCTCAGGCCCTGTTCCTCTTTCCTGTCTGTAACAATTCAGAGGTAACCTGTGGGACCCCCGCCCCCCCCCCCCCCCCGCCCGTTGAGGACAGGGCAGCAAAAAAGGCCGACACTGACACAGAGAGGGACACACACGCCATAGGTACAAACCATTCGTTTTATTTCCGGTATTGGTTTATACAAACTTGCAAGATACAAACGCAGAGCTCACTGGGGTTCCTCAGTACCTAATCTAGTAAGATTGCTGCTGAAAAGGAGGGAGTTCTCACCTACCTCAGCCAGGCGCCCCCTTTTACAGGAGAGGACGCTCAGGGGGTGCTACAGCGGTATGGTCTCAACAGAGGTGCTGTCCATCTAAGCTTTAACTCTTTGTCTAAGGGTCACTTTCATACTAAAGACACTGAGATCATAGATTTTCTCATATGGTTTATTGTCTAACACCAGCAAATCAAATTGGCCCCAAATATGTGCATAAATAGATATGTATATATATTTATATTTATATATAGTATTTTTCCTTAGTTTGCAGTAGTAGCCCTGCCCCAAGAACATGCCTTTCACAAAGGCAGGCAAGCATGCCTGCTGCTTGCAAGCTTGCTTCCTCAAGAAAAATCTTTAAAGTGACAGTAGCAATATTTGCCCGCAGCCTCTTGGTTTTTGGTGGAGGAGGTAATGTGTTCATTGGGAAGGCCCTATGTTGGTGGCCAGGACTTTCCCCAGATGGGCCCTGTTCATTCACAGCAAGAGGCTCCAGGCTGGGAAGGGGGCCAAAGAATGCCAGAGTTGGAGGGCAGGATTCAAAAGCTGGCCAGAAATGCTGTAAAATTCCTAAAGACATCATTTCAGATCTGGGGGGGAGAGGTCGCCACCCTGCCCAAATCCTTGCTCATGTCACCTGTCAGAAAGCAAGTTTGGAGAGCCGAGCTGCCGCAGGCAGAACTCCAGCCCACGGCATGAGGAAGCACCGAGGGCTTCTTCTTGGGGAAGTCTAAGCTTTGACATTGACTATGGGGCCCTCCCCAGCCAAGAACGAGGCTTCGAGTCTGGATGCCAGACCAATGTGCTAGGATAACTCCCAGAAAGAAAAGTCCTAGAGGGAAAGAAGTGTGACACAGAGTGGGCACAATAAAAGTGTGGGTGAGGCCCTGGGAGCTCACGGTATTCACCAAAGAACACAGAGGGCCCCAAGCCACTCTCTCTGGGCTTCACCTTGTGTCTTGGGGCCTGTCAGGGAGCAGACCGGCATCCTTCGAGCTGGCTAGCCTAGGCTGCCGGCAACCTGTTTGCCTTTTTCCACCAAGGGATGAGGGGAGGTGGTCCAGGGGCCCGTGTGACGACTGCATGTCTGCAGCTGTAAACATTTCCTTCAAGGAGACTCACACGCTTGACAACCCTTGGGCTGCTTCCTAAAGTTGACAATGAAGTCAAATTCTTAGACCAGGATTTTCAGGGGAATGTCCTGCCCCTGCAGGAAGCCGCCCACCCCAGGTGAGCCTAGGGACCAGCCCTTTACGATGACTGGGTAATGTGAAGGAAGCCACTGGGGCAGAGGGAAGGGTGTAGGATGGGACTAGGGACAGCCACCCCAGTCTCCTCACACAGTGCCAATCCCTTTCAGACATTGCACACTTTGAAAATAGATCTGCTTTTTAAACAAAAGCATAAAATAGGTCTGCCTTAAAATAAATCTTTCCTCTCCCCTTCTTTGGATCAAAAAGGCTAGGGGTGTGGTCTCAACAAGCTAAGAATGGCGTGGACAGAAAACAGGTCTGGGCAGGAGCTGAGGAAAGAACTGACATCCAGACAAATTTTATATATATAACACACATGGGTATCCATGACATGATCACTTCCATAAAACATATATTAAGGCATGTAAAGCAACATAAAGAGCCAGCTTTATGAAATACAGGATGAGAGGGGTGGAAGAAGTGCAGACATTTCTTGGTATTTTACGTGTCTTTCTAAAAATACCACTTTTTTAAAAAAGGAGAGACAGAGACAGGGAAAGCCCTAAAATTTCATTTCTGGTGGAAGAGGGTATAGGGAGAAAGGGGAACCTGGGAGCTAACCCCCCTACCAGTATTTAAGGAAGAAAGGACAGGTTTGGGGTGCTTGAACTATACAGATAGGGCTCACTTTCCAGAAGCCTGGTAGAGGTGAGGCAGGTGGACTCCTCCTGACCCAAAGCCAGACAATATCCTAAGCACCCAAAACAGAACCTGATACACAAAAAGTGCTTGACTAGTATTTGTTGAAGGAACTGTCATCTTTACTTGCATATAAACCAGTAACTGTCCCAACCATGAAGGAGTGGCGATGGATTGATGGGAGTTGACACAGTTGTTTCCTGGGGCCACCGATGTTCAGGCTGAAGTGTCTGGGCAGCAAGTGTGGCAGGCCAGGCCTGAGAGATGGTGTCTGTGGCTGGCCTTCCTTCTCTGCTCTCTGGTTCCGTTCACTCACAGTAGATGGAACACAGGAAGACATTCCTCGGCTCCCGGCTCTCCCTGTCCTGTCCTCCTTGGATAGATGGGTTGCAAAAAAGCCCAGCCTGTGGTCCTGCTCTAGATGCCTGAGAGGAGGAGTAAAGCCCTAGAATTCGGCCTCACAGTTAAGTCCTCATCCCCCGCCCCCCTCCATCCCAGGGCAAACCCTCAGCTGGCCCACAGTACTTCCCAGGTTTGAAGGGGTCAAGAAACTGGCTAGATAAGGCCCCACGGCTGATAGACTTTATGTCAGACAGTCTTCTCTCTGCTCAGGAGACAGACAGACAGCAGGCCTGGACACAGGTGGAACCATCTCACAGGCCATCTCGTGCTAACATCCCCTTACTCCATACTTTGCTACCAAGCACCTCATCTGGGGCTGATGTGTGCCTGGTGAGTCCTCCTGGGGCCACCTGCCCCTGAGGAAGACGTGAAGTACATAGGTCACAGTCAGGCCCTCTGCTTGGCACTAACCTAAGGCTCCACGCGAGAGAAGCCATTCCTATCCTCCCTTCCCATTTCCCTCCTTCTTGACATCCCAGCTGCTTGTGACTCGCACCCCGCTTTCCCTCCCTTCACTCTCTGAGCCTCTCCCCTCCTCCATCTGCTCCTGCTTCCAACATGCCCTCAGATCCTGCGCAGACCTGCTGTCGTCTATCCATAATGCCCGACCCCTCCGGGAGCCCAGGAGCCTCTCCCTATCACTCATCGTCTTCTTTGGCTCAAGCAGGGCAGCTGGTCTCGAGGGAACTCTGGGAAACCCATCAGCAGAGCCGTGCCAAAGCCGTGGGCATCGCTGAGGCAGCTGGGACCAAAGGAGGAAGAAGATGGCAAGCGTTGGCCTCTCACTGTGTTGTGTGGGTTCCAAGGGATGGAAGGTCTCTCTTGTCTTAACTTCTGGTCCTCATCCATAGCTGAGGGCAATGCTCCCCGCCAGGACACGGTTGCCATCAGGAGATGGTGCAGGAGGGCCACACAGTGCCATCCAGAACGGCAGTTGAGCTCCCTGTGACTAGGGCATCCTGGCCTTGACATCCCAGTCTTGCCTTAGAACCATGGCATGACAGTGCAGGCTTCAGGGCGAGGGTAGCAGATGTGAATTTGAAGGCATCCATGCTCCTTTCTGAAGCAGCCCTGGTCCCCAGCCTGGCTCTCTGAGGCATCCCATGGTGGGTGCAAGGGCAGGAGGCCAGGATGAGAAGCTGGAGCCTGCCCGGTGTGCAGTGGATGCTATCAGAAGGTGGCTCTGTGGAGCTTCACGGCATTGGCCTCAGCCAGGGCTTGCACTACAAAAAAGAGAAGCGGGTGAGAAGGGCACACAGGCTGGTGGCACCTCCAATCAGCTCCTCTAGGGAGTAAGACGCTTTGTTACAAAGAGCTGGGGGGCCATCCCTTCCCCAACCTGGAAAGAGCAGAGAGGAGGGTGAGAAGCCAGGTTCTTTCTCGTTCCTAGCCCATGGCTATGTGCTGCCAGGGGAGGGAAGAGCAAGGCCAGGGCTATGGTGCTTTAGCGCTGCTCTCAGTCACATTAATGTCTGGGAGTAGAGACACAGCATCTAGGAGCTTCTTAGGGTTCTGTGGCGGGACTTCCGTGGATCTCAAGAGACGGAAGCTGGTTAGCAGACCGGAAGTATAGGGTGGCAGGTACGGAGGTTGGGGAGCCAGGGAAGTACCTTCCCCCGAGCAGCAGATGGGTGTGGCATTAACACCATTAACTTCTGCTTGCAAAGAAGCAGAGTCATCGTCACTGCCATATCTATGAAGCAGGATTGCCAGCCACCTGCAGCCAGTACTGCTTGGAGACACTGGTGGCTCAAGCGGACAAATGGAGGGGGGACATTGCGCACAGGGTACCAGAGTAGGGAGAAGCAATGAGAGAGCATATATGACTCAGTAGGGTGGGGGAAAGAGGCCCCCCCTTCCCTGGGGTGCATGAAATACAGTAACAACAACAACAAAAAGTGCTTACGTCAGAGCTCAGACCCGCATGGTATGGCTGCTGTCGGCGCCCCGTGGGCTGTCAGACGTTAGGGGGTTGACTGGTGGAGTCGGGGAAGCAGGGGAGGTGGGAGGGCTTGGGGTGGCACATTGCACTGGAAACAAAAATGAACAGGGGAGTGAATAGAAGACAAAGGGTGCTAGGGGAGGAGACTGGGCACCCAGAGCAAGCGAGGCCACTCCCCGGGGCAGGGAGCAAGGCAGGGAGGCAAGCTGAGAGAGAGAGAGAGAGAGAGAGAGAGAGAGAGAGAGAGAGAGAGAGAGAGAGAGAGAGAGAGAAGAGCTGGGTGGGGGCTTGCTCAAGCAGAGGCAGAGCTGTCCTTAGTTCCCAGGAAGCAATGGAGAATAGCGAGGCTCCTGAGGAGACCTGGCCAAACCCAGGCTCTGTTAAGAAGCAGGGTGATGGTGTATGAGGCTGCACCCCATTCTGGGATAAAGACTCCCTTCCCATCCACACTGGGAGATTCATGCTCCACTCTGTGCAGACAGAATGAGGGAGTGTCACTCTGTAGTTTCACTCATGATAATGATTAATAGTGCAGTAAAATCACACCAGTCCACACAGGGTCAGGCCCCCCGCTTAACAGAGAAGTAGGACAGTCGGCAGATAATCATTTTCAAAGAACACGGATTCCCGTTGGGCATCAAGTCAGCCCAAGGGCTCAGAAGCCACTCCCATGATCAGGAGACCCTGTTGTGACCAGACCAGCAGAGGACCTTCAGTCCACTCTTGAAAAACTGTTTTTAACTTTAAGATGGTGGTGTTTGGACTGATGAGATTTTAGTTTATCATCATTTTGTGTGAAGAACAGCAAAAGGGAAAGACAGCGACCAGGAGAGTCCTCTGAGTGGCCACCAGACCCTTGCACATCCTCAGTGTAGCCAAGGCAGAGAGAACATTCTCACTTGGGCTCAGAGAAGAACCAGACCTCAGCCAGGGGTCACACTGCATTTCCAAGACGTGACATTAAACTTCCAAGGCCTTGCTCCCCACCCCGGCATGGGCCTCATCAACCTCCTCTGACCTCTGTGCAACTCAGGGCCAGTGTGACCCTTACTGTTGCTATGGTAATATCCTCAGTGTGTCCATAGCCTAGGTTGTACAAGTGCACATGGGGTGATGGCCACTTCCCATAATGCCATTTGTGGGATCTGACCCCACCACACGGTTACACTCATTTTACACAACTAAAACATGCGCTTGTGCTCTTTCAGGCCTCAATACTTCCATATGATCTGACATACTTTGTCACATCCTAAGCAAAAGCACTCACAAATGCCTTCCAACACACCCACGTGCATGTCTATATGGCCAAAGGAGGGTTACTCATGGGCCACGTGCAGACTCTAAAACAGTCAAAACCCCAACAAGTCAGCAAGGAGGTTCCCCGGGAAGCCAAAACAAAGGTTATAGCATCTACCCAGAGATTAGAAGCACAGTACTGGGGCTAGAAAAGGGAGAGAGAGCGGGGAGTCAAAAGGCCCTGCGTAGCTCTCTAAGATGGCACAAGTGAATGAGGTGTAAGTGGGGAGGGGACCACATGTGGATGCAGAGTCAGTCACATGGAGGGTGCAGCTCTTCAGGGCATGCTTTCAACGGAAGTCAAGAGCCTAAGGTATTAACTGAGGGAGGAAAAGGCAGTTATACAACTGTTATCTCTTTAAGGAAACAGACATGCTTGACTATACCCACTGAACCAAGTTAACTTCAAATGTGCAGCAAGTGCACACGGGGCAAATGTGGTGCTACAATGCACGCACATCTGCATGCGTGAGCAGCCACGCACATTTACGAGTGCATCCGCCTCTTGCCTCACCTTGTGCATAGACATTTTTCCAAGTGCCACAGAGTGTACACTGAGCACAACAAACAGGCTAGGCCTCAGTATTCCTGATTCACAAAAAGCCAGTCACACATAATATGCACATTCATAGAAGTTACACACACACACACACACACACACACACACACACGCTCAAACATCCCTTTCACCCACATACTGATCATTTATACGCAGATACATACCTGCAAACATTACCAGATATGTGACATCTGTGCCAGGTACACAGACTCAGAAATGCCACATCTTGTCATATGGTACATGCTGAACCAGCACATAGCAGCCAGGTAAACTTACAAACAGAGCATTCCTCACAGATTATGTTGTCTGTGACACTCTACACGCCAAGCCTGCTGTTCTTGGGACCTGTCCCAGCCGCTCTCCCTCCCAGTGTTCTGGGTATGAGCCTACGCCCACACTGCATGTGCCTAGGACTAGCTCTTGCTCTGAGGCTTCCGGGCCATGGGCCAAGGATAGCGGCACAGTGGGCTAGGTCTGAGGTCTGGCCCTATCATAGCCATTTTTTGAATTGTTGGGGGTTTTGGCAAAAGCACGATGACCATTTGCTTTCTGCACACAGACCCTGAAATGTAAGCTCATGTGTTGTCGGGGGAAATCTGATAGGCCCCAGAGGTTTGTCTTCATGAAACCTGGACTGTTGGGTAACAAGGGAGAGAAAGTGAAGTCCACGGCAGGGCAGAGGGGAGTTTTTAGTTTTTAAATAAAAGAATTTATGTATTTATTTGTGTACAGTGCTCTGCCTGTATGCACACCTGCAGGCCATAAGAGGGCATCAAATCACACTGTAGATGGTTGTGAGCCACCATGTGGTTGCTGGGAACTGAACTCAGGACCTCTGGAAGAGCAGGCAGTGTTCTTAACCTCTGAACCATCTCTCCAGGCCCCAAGAGGGGAGTTTTTAAGCATCATATGTGCTGCTCTCTTGAAATAGGAAGTGCCTTTTACCCAAAGCATGTGGAATTTGATTCAGCTTCAATTTTCATTCAAGTTCCTTTTGTAAGTAAAGTCAAGAGAGGTCACAGGAAGCCTCCTACCTGAGGCCAAACTGGTTCTGCGACCTTAGCTGCAGAAAGGGCTGTGGTCCCTCCTCCCTCTCGGGATGCTGGGTGGCACCTGAAACCTCCAGCGCTTCCCTAGCCCTCCCTCCTGAGCTCCATCCTTCTCCAAACCAGTTCCTCTCTCAGGTTTAACTGCTACCCTCTTTGCTGTGACCCACCACCCTCTGGCTGTACTGTGCATATAGAGAATAAGAAGCAGGGCGGGGCGGTTCACATTTCAACTTCAGCTCTCACTGGTTCAAGTGTCTCCACCCACCCAGCGTCACAGTGCTGACTGCCTGGCACTGTGCGAGGGGCTGCGGTCTGCTGCTTCCAACCTTTACACCCACTGAACTGAAGGCAGGTGTTTTGAATTCTACCAAAGAGGAAATGGAGGCTCAGAGTGCCATTTGTCACCAAACGCAAAGCACCATCCCTTCCTGGGACGCTCGGCCTTCCATTTTTATCTGCTTGCTCCTGCCTCATTGTGACCACCCTGCTGTGGCCTGTAATATGGTCTCTCTCCCTTCTACTGGTCACCTTAAGCCTCCTAACTGTGGCCACAAAAGTTCACACCTTGTAGGCATGGTGGTACACACCAATAATCCCAGCAGTCAGAGGATTAAACAGGAAGATGGAGAGTCCCAGGCCAGGCTGGGTTGACAGAGCCAAACTCTGTCTCAAAAACAAAACAAAATAAAATGATGCCACCGTGCGTGGATGAGCTAACCACTGCCTTACTTTCCCCTCCCACTCACACAGACTCCCCTTCATTCAAAGCCCAGCCACATCCCCCCTCCTCCAGGATGCTGCCCTAGCCTGTGGATGTTGACCCTGGTGACGTTAACACTATGCTATCTAACTGGGACCCTCGGTGTGAGGCCACTCCCTCTTCATCGCCTCTTCTTGGTGGGAAAGCTAATTTGGATCAGAAGCCAAGGTAGAGATGAAATGTCTCTTAAGTCCTTGGCTGCCATGTCTTTTGTGTGTGTGTGTGTGTGTTCTCTTCGCGTGTAGCAAGGAGGAAAAAAGCAGAAGGAAACCTGAACCCCTGGCCTCGTCACCCATGGTGGCAAACACGCCTGTGCTTCCTGAGGAAGGTGCCACCATCGTCCTCCCTTCTCTGTGGCTTTTCAGAGGGCAGATGTGGCTCCGGGTCCCCTGCAGCTTCTGACCAGGTCCCCTACAAAGTGGCTGTGAGCATCATGACAGCTGAGCCCCTGGAGGTCACAGCCACTCTGGCCCCTTCGTGTTGAGCCCAGCACAGACCCAGTTAGTGCTTAGCGAATGCTTAGTCTGACCTTTAGTCTGACCCTGAGAACCATCTCCTTGGCCTGGCATCTCTCTGAGCCTGACCCTCCCCTGGCAGTACTACATTTCCTCCCCTACACCTGGTCAGCTGGTGTCCCTGGCGGAGCGAGGCCCAGCCCCTCTCACCAGACAGCATGCGGCCCCTGCGGGAGGCCTCGGTCGCCAGGGCACAGGAGATTTCAATCCGCTTCTCCTGCTCCTGCAGCTGGCTCTCTGAGTCCTGGGGCACGTCCACAGAGTCCCCCTCGCCGATGGGCACCACGTTCTGCATACTGAAGAGGCACAGACACACAGACATGGAGGGAGGGACAGACTGGTCCAATTGGCTCGGGGTGGCCTGCAGCTGAGGTTGGTGGGGGAGGGCCAGGGGCCTTTGAGTATGCAGGCTCTGGTGCCCAGCAAGGCTGCCCCTAGGAGCGAGGGAGACCCTGGCAAGACTGTTGGGATCCCCTACCCTTCATGTTTGCCAATGAATCGTCAGCGGTTCAGGTGACCACGTGGGGCAGCCTTGAAGGGGAGGAGGATGAGCAGAGGCGCCCACCACTTTGTGCACAAGCCCAGCAGGTCTTTCTAGGACCCAGAGGCAGCACCCTCATTCCTACCAGACGCCTGGGTATGTCTGCTGCCTCTGGCCACTGCTTCCATTTTCTCTACCCTGGGGAGGCAAGGTGCCTCCAAGATGTCTAGTGCCCAAGGAACCTGAGTGCAGAGAGGGTCTTCCTAGACCTATTACCTGGATTTGGCAATGAGTGTCTTGATCCTCTCTACTTTCTTCTGCTTCTCCTTCAACTCCTCGGGGCTCAAGGGGGCATCGGGTTCCAGATCAATGTATCGTTCAGGAATGAGGACTTTGTCTGGAGTGGAGAGCTGTGGAGGGCCTGAGGTCACCACCTACATCCCCTCCCCGTCCTCCTCCTGCCCCCCCCCCCACGCACTCACTCCCTCCCTCAGCCCCGTCCTGGATCCACTCACCTCCTTATTGATGTCAACATCGTAGTGTTGGGGCTCCAGTTCCATTTTGCGAAGCCGGGCGATTTCTTCTCGCGGTGTCTCATACGCCTGGCCGCCAGGTTCCTCTGCCCTCAGGGCTGCCTCCAGGTTGGAGATGTCCACTTCGTGGATGCTGCGGTGACGGCGCACCTGAGGGACAGCACTGTCAGGACCAAATCACTTCTACCCGTGACTCCCCCCCAGGCAGTTCTTACCGGTCCTGTATCCCTGCTCCCCTCCCCCACCAGCATCATCTGATCAGGCTCCCACTGTCGCTGTCCTGCACTGCAGAGCCACCCTCTTCCCCTCTGCTTCCCTGACACCAGCCTAGAGCAAGGCCCAGAGGCACAATCTCATCAGTGTATCTTGTCAGTGCTCGCTCCTCTAGTCACAGGCTAAACTGCACACCTCGGGCAGGAGACGCAGGATGCCCCATATTGCTTTCTAATAGTTTTATGCTACGGAAGTTCTGACCTATTGGCTTGAGCAAAACTATACGAAGGCAGGGTTTGCATCATGTTTCTTCTCTCTTTCTGGAACTTACTGTAGAGAAAAGCTAAATAGGTGCCTTGGCCCCACCCACCCTCGCACGTGGAGCCGTGCGGCCCAGAAAGCCCTTGGTTTCTCTTGACTGTTTCCCTAGCTATAACATAGGGGTGATAAATTTGAAATCCTTGCTGTCACTGATGGGGCTTAAATGAAGGAATATGGGAGCCAGTATGGCTGTCTTCAGGCCACCCAGGCCAGTGCGCAACACACAGAAGGCACATCATAGTCACATGAAAGGGATGACTCTTGGGGCTGGAGAGATGGCTCAGAGGTTAAGAGCACTGACTGCTCTTCCAGAGGTCCTGAGTTCAATTCCCAGCAACCACATGGTGGCTCACAACCAGCTATAATGTGATCTGATGCCCTCTTCTGGCCTGCAGGTGTACATCCAGGGAGAGTACTGTATACATAATAATAAATAAATCTTTTTTTAAAAAAAGTGATGACTCTTTCCAAAGGATGAATTTTGCACTATTCTCTACCAACTTAGCTTTTGTTTTTAATTTTCTGTGTGTGTGTGTGGGGGGGGGGGCGCATGTGCGTGTGTACACATGTATGTATGTGGGTGCCTGCTGAGGCCAGTAGGGGATGTTTGATGTCTTGTAGCTAGAATTACAGGCAGTTGTGAACCATCTGATGTGCCAGGAACTGAAGTCCAGTCCTCTGCAAGTTGCTCTTAACGCTAAATGAGGTTTTGAAAACTTCATTTCAACAAAGACATTCATCATTCTTTTGGGGGCATTGCTTTTCATTAAACAGAAACAGGAAACACACGCTGAAGTGCTTTATGCGGTGGGGTACTCCAGGCTGCCCGTGGCCTGTGAGCAGCTGTGTGGACAGAGGGCAGACGGAGGCCTCTGGACAGCTGGGAGGACATTACCACTTTGTAGGTGGGCCGGGTGCTAGGTTCAGGGGCTGGGCTGGCTGGGAGCTGCAGGCTCCTCCGCTTCTCCTTCATGGAGCCGCTCTGATGGCGCCTCATCCGGTCGATCTGCTCCTCCACACTCATCTTCACCTTGCCCTCTCCGGAGAACACAGCACTCTTGGGGCGCTCCTGCTGTAATGGGAAACAAGGCTCTGGCTCCTCACCCCACCAGGTGTCCCAAACATCCCTTCTGTGAGGTAGCCCGCCCTAGAGGGCTGAACAATGGTTCCGGAGAGGCGTCAAATTTATTCTGACCCCTGGTGCCTGCAAATATGATTTTTATTTGGAAACACGATGCCATCTGAATCAGACCTGATTCGGAGCCAATAGCAACTGTCCTTGTAAAAGACAGAAAAGATGACAACACAGAGCAGATGTGGAGATGGAGGCAGAGATTAGAAAGATTCATCTACCACAAACAAGTCCCACGTCCAGCTGGCTGGATCCACACCTGGGGGGAAGGCTGGGGCAGTCCCCTACTTAGCCCCATCAGCAGGGATGAACCTTGCCAGCACCTTCACTTTGGATTCCACATATCATGAATTCCACACGCTTCTATTGTGTTAAGCTACATGGTACATGATACTTTGTTTTAGGAGCCTTGGGAAGCCTAGAAAGACTGGGACATTAGGAAATGAGTTGCATAAGAAATACTTAGCATAGAGCTGGAGAGATGGCTCAGTGGTTAAGAGTGCCGCCTGCTCTTCCAGAGGTCCTGAGTTCAGTTCCCAGCAACCATATGATGGATCACAACCATCTATAATGTGATCTGTTGCCCTCTTTTACGGATAAAATACTCATATACAATAAATAAAAAAAAATTTAAAATTAAAAAAAAAAAGAAATACTTAGCACAGTGAAAGAGACTTCAGAACCAAGAAATGAGTAGAGGCTGGGAAAATTTTGAGGTGAATGATGGGGTAAAAGAATCCTAGATTTCATTGGTAGAACTGCGGACTTCAAAAGTGACTCTGGTGAAGGACAGAGGAGGTTAAAAGTAGAGACGCTGGGAGCGCACACCTTTAATCCCAGAACCCAGGACACAGAGGCAGGAGGAGCTCTGTGAGTTTGAGGCCAGCCTGGTGTGCACAGCAAATTCCAGGTGATCAAGGATAAAAAATAAAGCCGGGCGTGGTGGCACACGCCTTTAATCCCAGCACTTGGGAGGCAGAGGCAGGCGGATCACTGTGAGTTCGAGGCCAGCCTGGTCTACAAAGCAAGTCTAGGACAGCCAAGATAACATAGAGAAACCCTGTCTTGAAAAGCCAAATAAATAAATAAATAAATAAATATAAAATAAAATAAAAAATAAAAACAAGAGAGGAAAATCAGAAGAAAAGGTTTCTCTTAGAAAGAATTCGTATCACCAACAGAACCCTGGCAGAGGAGCTGGAGGGACGGCTCAGCAGGACAGCAACTGAGTGAAGACTTGAGTTTGAATGCCCAGAACCCACACATGCATGACACCCCAGTGCTCCTGTGGGAACCCACACATGCACGACACCCCAGTGCTCCTGTGGGAACCCACACATGTACGATACCCCAGTGCTCCTGTGGTGAGATGGGACGCAGGCAGGGGAACCTCTAGGGGCTCGAGGACTGGCCAGCCTGGAGTGTGTGGAACCAAACCGGAAACTCCGTCTCAAACAGCATGGAAGGCACGGGTCAACACCCAAATCCTCTGACTTCTACATGTGGAATGCAGGGTGTGTGTTGTGTGCCTGTGCTTACACACACACATCACACACACATGCACATCACACAGACACACATTCTCTCTCTTATTCTCTTTCTCACAACACACACACATCTCCACACATCACACAGACACACATCCCCTATACATCTCCACACATATCTCACACACACACACACACACACACACACACACACACACACACACACTGGTATAAAAGTGAATGGTAAAGTACCTCCAGTGACGTTGCAGGAGGAAACAAGGGCATGTTATTGGATAACAGACTCTTTGCCATAAACTGGCATAAACTTGGCTAAAGGCGCTTGGTTGTGGGATGGAGAGTGGAACTGGTAAGTAGTTGGCTAAGATATTTAGCTGGAAAGATTTCCAAGCACACTTTAAGAAAAAGGGGGGGGGGGACCGAAAAGAAACCAGCAATTCGCTGTTGGGGAAAAAAACACCCTTTAAGAGCTTCTTAGCTACAAATGTCAGCTACCCCTTTGAGAAAGAGGTGTGCCGACCCTGAGAGAAAAGCCCTGGCTACAGACCATGAGGCAGAGAGACAGTCTGCCAACAAGGGCTGGTGAAGCCTTGCCCCACCCATAGCCAGCACAGTGAACCGCAGAAGGCTAGCCTCAGGCTGTAGGACCTGAGGCTATACCTTAGAGGTACAGCATTCGGCCAGTGTGCACAAGGCTCCAGAGTTTGATTCCCAGCATTGGGAGGAAAAAAAAAAAAAAAACTTACTTGAGGCTGGAGATGCCTTTATTCCTTCTAATTTCTCCTTTAGGGACAAGAATGATTATCTTGGGGCCAGGGAGATAGCTCAGTAGGTGAAAGTGCAAGACCAGTGACCCAAGTTTGATCCCTGAAACCCACGTAAAAAGCTAGATGAAACGACACCAACCTATAAGCCCAGCACCACTCCCCTGACATGGGAGGCAGAGACGGGGGCATCACCTGCAGGTTCACAGGCCAGTTAGCCTGGATCATATACTGCACCAACCGAGTCAAGAGAGACTCCCACCTAACAAGGTGAAAGGGAGAACTGATGCCCAAAAGTTGTCCTCTGACCTCCACATATGTACTATGGCCCACGCACACCACCATCCACACACACACAATGAACAACAAGTAACTTTTCCCCCCCTAAACAGGGTTTCTCTGTGTAGCCTTGGCTGTCCTGGACTCGCATTGTAGACCAGACTGCCCTCGAACTCACAGGATCCATCTGCCTCTGCCTCGAGAGTGCTGGGATTAAAGGCATGTGCCACTACCGCCCGGCATTAACAAGTAACTTTTAAGAAGAAAGATTATCTCATGTCATTGTGTTTTAGAAAGCAGATCAACCCATTTACGAGTTGCATCTATAGAGGAATTCTGCCCCATAATAAACTTTATCTAGAGCCCATGCATACCTGCTGGAGACAATTCAGAGGATGAGTTAGGGGACTTGCTTTCTTTGTGTGGGGGGTAGAAGTTATGAGCCATCATGTGTTGCTGGAAATTGAACTCAGGACCTTTGGAAGAGCAGGTAGAGCTCTTAACCTCTGAGCCATCTCTCCAGCCCCCTTGCCTTACTTCTTGAGACAGGGTCTCTCACTGAACCTGGAGCTCTGCTTTGGCTAGATTGGCTGACAGTGGGGCTCCTGCATATGCCCCAAAGATGGGGTTACAGGAAAATGCCTTTGTGCCTGGCTTTCACATGAGTATTCAAAGGCTTGTACAGCAAGAACTTTACCTGCTGAGCCATCTGTCTTTGTTGACATAAGATCTCATTCTGTAATCTAGGCTGGCCTTGAACTCACTATGTAGCCCCAGCTTCTCGAGTCCTGGGGTCACAGGTATGAGCCACCAGGCCTGGCTGGAGATGTGGACGTTGATGGCAAGTCTGAGCTAATAATAGTGAGATGAGGGCTGGAGAGATGGCTCAGAGGTTAGGAGCACGCACTGCTCTTCCTGAGGTCCTGAGTTCAATTTCCAGACCACATGGTGGCTCACAGCCATCTAAAATGAGATCTGGTGCCCTCTTCTGGCCTGCAGGTGTGTATGCAGACAGAGCACTGTATACATAATAATAAATAAAGTACTTTTAAAAATAATAGTCAGATGAGATTTTAATGATGTCATGAGTTGAGATTTTGGCATTCCTGGACTAGAATGAGCTCTTTTCAACTAGAATGGCATGAAATTTGTCACTATAGCTGTTGAACAGCAAACTCCAGGAGACATGCCTGATAGTATGCCCTCCCCCCTCTTTTGGAAATAGGGTTTCTACAGTTGTAATTAAGGTTATCATGAATTTAAGAACTCAAAATACAAAGAGGAGTGTCCTTACAAGAAGAGGAGTGGACATACAGAATAAGAGATGTAAAGGCAGAGTGGTCTGGGCGATGCTGAGCACTATAAGGAGCCACTGTTCAGCAGGACAGAGGCATGGACAGAGTCGCCCACAGGTTCCCAAAGGAGTCAACATTGGCAGAACCTTGGCCTTGTGTAGTAGAAGCTTTGGTTTCTTTAAAACCAGGTTTTTGTTTCACTCCCAAGTGTTGATATGGAGCTACTTTTAGTTTGTCCACAGCTGATAATTGCTTCTTTCCGCCTGGAGAGGGGTGTGGTCATTGCCAGTTGGAGTTGGAATTCCAAGAATTCAGAGAGGGATTAATATAAGAGCCTAGAGAGAGGAGGATGCTTCGGGAAGACAGGTGAGGAAGAAGGCTGCTGGTTTGTTGGACTGCTGGGTATCCTGAAGACGGAGACTAATATTGCCCCCGAAAGAACCCTATGACCCTCACCAGCCAAAAGTAGCTAAAGAGAATTCCGCCACTGCCCCTTTTAACCTTCTTTCTCTATCACCTAGGGTCAGAGGGTTGGAAGGGAAGAAGAGGTATAAGATAACTCAAATAAAGAGTTTAAAAGCCGCCCCCTCAAGATAGCATCTACAAAATTGTGTTGTTTTAAGTCACTAATGTGTGTGGTAATGTGTTAATTCCCCAGAGCTCTGGGGACATAACACTGCGTGCTTCACTCTGACCTCTGTCCTCCCTGTTACATCCTGCCAACAGCATGCTATCACACTGTTAAACATTCTCATGCATTTACAGTGCTCATTGTCCTTGACCCCTGATATGGCCAGTAAGGACCATTCCTCCCACGTGTGCTACCTTCCTCCCTAGTTCTGGGTCTTGAGTGGTTATGACCACTAGGCACAAGCCCTCAGAGCCTGCAGTTGGGCACTTACCCGTGAGGAGAGGCCATTGGTGAGGCCATTGGTGGTCCTCCTCACCACTGCTGACGGGGTCATCTCTTCCTCGGCAGGAGATTTTGTTCGAGGGGGCACAATGCCAACTGCAGGGAGACAGAGCAGTCAGTGGCCTTGTGGGAAGCACCCTTGGGGGAGAGGCCTGGTTGCTTGAATCACTGAGGTCTAGGGTGGGGGAGTACATTCATCCAGCATAAGGGAGCATGTAGCCTTACTTAGGCAAAGTATGGGCTGAAACAAACCTTTGTTGAGAGCTGCCTGCTTCTCTGCCTCCAGCTCTTGTCTGCTGGGCACAAGACTAACGTCTCTAGGGGAATGCCGGGGTGATGTCTGGTCGAGGTCTTTCTTGCTTGGCTCAAAGCCTGTTTGGGGCTGGGAAAATGGCTGGTGTTAGGGTGAATGCTAGCGGTTTGGCCACCTTAATGCCTTCCTTCAAGTCCTTTAAGATATAGAGAGCAGGGAATTGCATGGGAGCTGGCTGGCGGTAAACAAGGATGGCTCTCACCTATGCATCACAGGCTACGTCCTCTTGGGAACGAGAGGCAAGGAGGGCTCCACTCTGGGCTAATGAGAGAGGCCTTTTGCCCAACCCAGGTAACTTGGAAAGCCTGAAGAAGTACAGACTGTTTGGGGGCTCTGGATGATAGAGGGAGTCACCGGAGGGGGCTACAAATCCTAGAGACTCTGAGGCCTCTGCTGGAATCTGTGCAGACTAGCCAAAAAAGAATCATGTTGGCCTTGATACCAGGGTTCTTAGGGATCTGGAAAAGGCATTTACTTCTGGTTTTGCAAAGCCATGAGGTCTCAGATAGTCTATGAAGAACATATTGTACAGCTGAAGGTCCTAAGCCTCATAGAAAATTCAGCAAATAAGAAATAAGGCTAGAATCTGAAACCTCAGCACTTGCTCAGCCAGAGGCCTGGGCAGCAGGGGAGTCTTGTCTCCTTCTTGGTGTAACAGCTACAGGTGATGCCAACTATTCTGCCTGTCTCACTGGCAAGGCCTCGGCTACACAAACCCCATATAGGCAAACCCGGAAATAACATGGGTCTCCCAATAACATACAATCAAGGCTAAGTTTAATTATATATCTGTTTGTCATAAGGAGCCAGATGAGAAGTTAGAGCAGACAAGGATCTATGTCCATATGCACAAGAGGCCCATGAGACCCGGTAAGAACAAGGCAGAGGCAGAATTAGAACACAAGAGGACTGGAGTCTAAGGTGAGCAAGGGACAGGAGGGACTGGGATGGCACTGGGGAAGGCATCACCCCATTTTCTTTTGGTTTAGTCACGTTGGTAGGGATCCCTACCCACAATCATCAGATGCTAATGAGCCGGTGTTGGGTAGGATTGTAATACCTTTTTTCCCCATTGTTCAGAAAGCAAAAAGGAAGATGGCCCATGAGACTGTTACCCTGGGGCCCAAAAGAAATAGAGCCTTGTGGGAAACAACCCCAGTGCCCTATCCTGCCCCTTGCCTGGGTCTTTGTCCCACCCTCCAAAACCCAAGGATGCTGGGTACCTGACCCCTGGCTGTCTCGCCACTGTGATGCCAGGAAGGGGAGTTGGGGTATGGCCAGAAGCGGCTCTCATTGGGGAGTGGAGGGACGGTGGGAGGAGATTCCAGGGGGACGTAGGCTTTTGGGGAGGGGCGGCCGAGGTGGGCCAGGTTCCTGAGGCAGAGAGAAGCCAGAGCATTAGGCGGAAGAAGAGCAGCCACTGTGAGAGCAGAAGAGACAGTTAGCAGGAGCCAGATAATCTTATCCCACGAAGCATGCCCAAGGCCTGGGCACTGCACCCCAACCCTGGCCTAGCAGAGTTCCAGATCTTCCAGCAGCCCTCTGCCTGGCCGGTAGCCCCTCTTCCACTGAGCTCCTCCTGCCCCCCTTCACATTGTTCCCCACTATTCCAAATCTCCCTCAGTACTGCCTCTCCATCATGCCAGGATTTCCCCATCCTGTATCTTTGCCTTTCTCTTGCCTATACTCCATTTGGCCCCTCCCTGTCCACGGCCCTATTTAAGTTCCACCATCTCTTCCTTTGGAGTTCCAGAGTCTTTACAGTCTGAACCATGAGGCTCATTATTGAGATACACCTGATGTCTCCTGTAGGTTGCAGCCTACTATATACTGGTCCCTGTTGGATGCTGACTCATTGAAAAAAGGGCCCTGGGGCCTGCCTGGGCTGCTTTCTGAGAGCATCATTCCATCCCATGAGCACTTGCTGACTGACTAATTGACTAGCAAACTGCTCCCTACACTGACCCTCAACCCTTTCGCCTCAGCACACATTTGGTTTGAATTCCCATCAAGTCTAGGGGGATCTTTGCTAACCATCTTGGGGCTCAGGAAGACTTCCTTGTGAGGCAGCTAAAGAGGACGGACGGAGATGGGAAGTGGGTACAGGGGAAACCCCAGGGAAGGTCATAAAACCAGTATGAGAATGGTTTGCAGATACCATGAACCAAACCCCAGGGAAGAGATGGCCGACTATGTGTTCTTTCAGGCGATCGGAATCTGGCCTTCTTGCCCCCATCAACCTTGTACTGTTTTCACAGCTTACCTCACTGGACCCTGGCTTGGTCGGAGAGCCCTGAGACCCAGACACCATTGAAAAGGGGCTCAGGGGACTGGTAAGGCTGGCAGAGCTGAGAGGGCTGGCTGGGCTGTTGGAGCTGTAGGTGGCTGAGGTACCGAGGCCTCCTGGGGAAACAGAATAGGGGGTGAGGAGCAGAGCAAGGAGCTACGGTGTGGTGTACACACAGGTACAAGGAGTGAAGGAAGTAGGGGAGGCATCTGCAAGGGTTAGGGACACAGGCTGGCTGCTAAGAGGTACTCTAGACCATGAAGATGGCACAGAAGAGTTGACACTGTGGCCGGGCATGGTGGCACATGCCTTTAATCTCAGCTCTCTGGAGGCAGAGACCAGGCCAGCCTGGTCTATAAAGCGAGTCTAGGACAGCCAGGGCTAAAAGAGAAAGCCTGTCTTGAAAAAAACCAAACCAAACCAAACCAAAACAAAAAGAGTTGACACTGCAGCCTCTGAAAGCCAGCCTGAAGACCTGGGCTCAAGGGTATTTCTAAAGTCACCCCTGAGTCCTTTGGTGTGAGTTGGCAGGGATGTGGCAGAGTTCAGGGGTGCAGGAGGCACTGACCTCTGTGCTTGGCTGTGTCAGTGCCCCGAGAGGGATTGTTCTTCCTCAGCCCTTCCATCACATCCTGGATCCTCCAGATCTCCTTCTGAATTTGCCGATTGAGCGCCTCATTCTGAAATAGAGGCAGAGCGACTCAAGGATGGGCCAGCCGTGCCCTAAGCCCGCCCCTCCCATCAGGCGGCTTCGGAACCCCTGAGTTCCTGCCTACACACACTCCGCCACCACCAACACAGATATCTTCCTTATGGGAAGTCTTTGCCTCTTTAACATAATCTTGTGCCCTCAGAAAAGCCAATGCCCCAGAAGCAAGAGAAGCCCCTATGGAGCCTCCATGGGGCATAGGGACTCACCCTCTTTTCTACGGGGCAAGACTTTTCAGTGTTTTTGCCTTACTCTCCCTCCCATCCTAACACCCTGGACATGAGCTACCTTCTACCTCAGCCACCTCACATTCTGAACTCTAGCAGCTGCCATTTAGCCTGTGTGCCATAGTCCCAGATGCCACTCCGAATGCCTTGTATGCACTAACTCATCTTAGCCACAGGACTCACACCAAGGTGTGAGAGGCAGCGGCTCCCACTTCCGAGAGAGGAGACTGTTCAGGGCCATCCACTGAGTAAGGCACACAGCCAGTGTCTAAGAATGGCTCTTTCTGATTCAGAAGCTGGGGGCGCTTGCCCACGGCCTTCCTCCCTCCTAAAATGTGCACATGTAAAGTGCAGCTGGCCCATGGGATGTAATAGCATCTGGGTCCTCACTTCACCCTGCCCAGCCCGAGGCAGGAAAGGGGAATTTTGTTATCAGGAGGGAAACAGGGTGCTAACCGCATCCGAGGAACAGAGTTTGCCAAACCAGCTACAGAAGAGGTAGGGCTCAGTCAGAGAAAAGATAGGGAGAAAAGACAAGAAAGCAGAGCTCTTCAATATCCATCTCCTCCTCCAAGCCTGCTTCTTACCCGTCCCCGGAAAGGGACACCTTGTTGCTTCTAAAACTGTATAGACGGCTCCTGTACTGCCAGCTTTCCCAGTGTCTTCAGAGGTATTTATTCCCACATATCTGTTTTTAAATCCTGTCAGTCATAGGCTATCCTGCTTCTAACCTAAGTCTCTTGCCTCATTAGCTCCACCCCCTGTGAGCTGAGAAGAATGTTTTCACACTGTGTTTAGCCTTAAAGTATAGTCTTAAGTGGCCTGAGTGTCCCTCCCTTTTCTTCCTTCTCTCCTCTGTCTCCCTCTCTGCCTCTCCCTGTGTCTGTCGAAGGATCAGATCCTTGTCTTACATAGACATGGCTAAGTCAAGAACGGTGGCCATTTTGTTCCCCTTTCCCAAACTGGACAAGATACATCGCACATCTTGCCCACACACACCTGCTTGGGCCCGCCCCCCTCTCACCTGGATATCCAAGTTGAGTTGTTCCCAGAGGTCGTCGTGCAGGGCAGAGACCTCAGACTCGAGGTTCTCATACACCACTGTGCTGTTGGTCAGCGCCTGCAGGGGAGAGGGCTACTGAGCGTGATGGTTCATCCAGTCAACTTGGCTGGACTCACAGTCCCCATGGATACACACCTCCGGGTGTGTCTGTCAAGGTGTTTCCGGGGAAGGATTAATGGAGGAGGGAAGATGTGGGTGGGCACCACCACACAGGCTCGGGTCCAGGAGAGCCGAGCACCACAAACAGTCCCTGCTTCCTGAATGTAGGTGCAAGAGAGCAGGTGCCTTGCGCTCCCACCCACCGTGTCTTCTCTGCAGTGGTGGCCTATATTTCTTCAAACTGTGAGTCAAAGTAAACCCTTCCTCCTTGGTGCTTCTTTTGCCAACCTTTAGTCACAGCAGCTAATATACAGAGGACACTGCCTTCACAATCTTCCCTCTTACCACTGCCACAGGATGTGGGGGCTGAGATCCCTGGGCTCTGAAATCTGGTAGGGAGGGAACAAGGCTGAGGCATTCTGATGAGGGCTACCACTACCCCTCCTTCCTAAAGGGGTCAGGGAATATCCCATGGTTCACTGAAGAAAAAGCTGAGCCCTTCCAGGTCAAAGGTTCTCCATAGCATCCTCCTGTTCCACTCGGGACAGGGAATAAGGCGTGAGGCTGAAGGATACAGCCTGGAAGACGGTGCCTTCGGTCGTCCCATGGAGACCCTGCTTCCTCCTTCTCTTCCGGCTGTGCTTTCCTGGGCCACTGTTACTAGAATAAACTGTGTTGACGGATCTGCCCTAGTCCCTCTAACTGCCTGCAACAGCAAACCAGCCAGCGCCAACTTCCACGAGGCAGAAGGCAAAGTGGGCAGCAGGTGGGTGAGATAAGCCAAGGAGTTTGGGAGCCCTCGACTACATGCTGCCCCGAAGGAATCCTGGCACAAATGCAGCCGGTGGGAAATCAGCTCTGGGTGGACACACTTCAGAACGAAGGGGTAGTAGGCACACTTACTGCCCGCACACGCCCACCCCCCACCCCCCGCAGTAGAAGTGCCCTGGCAGCTGTCTGCTGTTTTAAGAGATGTCTAGGGGCTGGAGAGATGGCTCAGCGCTTAAGAGCACTGGCTGCTCTTCCAGAAGTCCTGAGTTCAATTCCCAGCAATCATATGGTGGCACACAACCATCTTATAATATGATTTGATGCCCTCTTCTGGCCTGTAGGTGGCAGAGCAGTGTATACATAATAATAAATCTTAAAAAAAAAAAAAAAAAAAAAAAGAGATGTCCAGGTCAGGGGAGGTCAACAGCTACAGTCCCTGCTCCCAGATTACCGTGGTCGCCTGTGACAGCTCCACCCGGATGTTGATGAGCTGGTTCTGCAGAGACTCCTTTTTGTGCAGCAGTTTCTCTGGGTAGGCAGGCTGGCTGCCAAACATCTCCAGCTCCTGGTGGGTCCCCATCAAGGCACTTTCCAGGCTCTCCTAAAGAAAGACAGGGGGAAGGCATGGGCTGCTCCAGCAACCATCCCTGGGGTTTTTAACAGCAGATGCCTGAGCGCCTCGCAGTTCAATCAGGCAGCTTAGCAGAGGCTATCCTCATACTGGCTACCATCCCCCGGGAGGAAAGAAGTCTGAGGAAGACAAAGACAGCATCCCACACCAGGCCCGTGCCAGCCCCATCTCCGAAGCACCTCAGACTCTGACCTTCTCCGCTCTCAACTGCTGCACCAGCCGGTCCTGCTCTCTCACCACCTTGTTCTGTTCACACAGCTTGCCCAGCAGCTTCTGGGGGCCCAGAGGGAAGAAAGGAGGAGATGAGGGATGTGGTTTGATGGGGACTTAGGAACTGTGCTGCCAGAGCGGGGCCTCTGGATACAACCAAGGAAGCTGGGCTCTGGGAAAGAGCATGATGGATCTCTCCATCTTAGGCCATGAGATGTGATCATTCTCTCAGTGGAGGTAGGGGAGTCAAGGACATTCCTACACTACTGTGGGGGTACTGTGGAGGGTGCCCAGAGGGATGAGAAGACATTGTGGCCTCACCTCCCCGGCTGGGGTGGAGGGCAGGCAGGGTATGGAAACAAGCAGTCTTAAAGCAATGTAGTATGAACTGGCCCCTCACCCCCACAGGGGCACCCAGTCTCTTATCCTGAGACTCTTGGTTCTCTTTCTCTAAGTGGTTCTCAACCTGTGGGTTGCAACCCCTTTATTGGGGGTGAGTCTCTTATCAGATATCCTGCATATCCGATATTTGCATTACAATTCATAACAGTAACAAGGTTATAATTATGATCTAATAATAATTTTATGGTTGGAGGTTACCACAACGTGAGGAACTGTTATTCAAGGGTGGCAGCATTAGGGAAGTCAAGAACCATTGCTCTAAGGCCTCGGGGTGGCTGATGGGAGCTCCTCTTAGCTTTGGTCCTTGCCCAGATAGAGCATCCCTCCAGGCCTCGGGCATGAACCTGCCGCTGAGGCAGGGGTGATGGAGAGGCAGTACACGGAGCCCACTCCATTCTGCAGTCCTTATCGCTGACTCGTGTCTTCCCCTCCTTCCTCTCTCTACTGAGCAGAATCTTGCCCTTTGGGGCTTTTCATTTCAAGGCCTTTCTCATTGGCTACCTATTCAGACCTTGGACCACTCACTGGTCCTGTTCAGTGAACGAACTACCTATTCAGACCTTGGACCACTCACTGGTCCTGTTTAGTGAACGAACCGGATGTTGCATCTGATGCTACCTGGGGTCTCTCACGGCTTGAAGCTCCTGAGGGCAGACACAGGCCATCTCCTCTCTAGAAACTTACAGTGTTAGCACAGGCTGGGCACAGCACAGACTGGCTGACTTGCCATCTAACAGAGCCTAAGTCTTTGCCCTAACCGGATCCTGCTGCCATAGATAGGGGCCGCAGCTTGGTATAGAAGGGCAAAGCCAGAGTGAGAGGTGAGGGCGAGGCAGTAGTGCCAAGCCCCCCAAAAAAGACAAGGATAAAGAAGGAAGCAAGTGGAACTCGGTATTTGTAGTCTTGAGGAGAAGATGAGTCAAGTGAATGAAACGCCACCACTAGTGAGGGGGGGGATGAAGAAAAAGCCCCGGGGGGGGGGGGAGTTGACAATGAAGAGGACAACATGAGTACGTGATGGTCAGAGGGAGCAGGGAGAGCTGCCCTTACATCCGTGTCTTGCTCGTTTAGCTTGAAGGTGTGGAGGCCATCCCGGAACACCTCTGGGTATGCAGGGACCTGCCGGAACACGAGGTCGGTTACTGCAGCAGGGGCAGATGAGGCTGAGTGAGTGGTAAAGCTGACATTACAATCCTGCTTCACTTCTGCCAGAGACCACTGCTGCCCATCACGCCCGACACTTCTGTGCCAGGGCCTCGAGCTCATTAATTCTACGTCCTCTGGCTGGGAGGTCTGTGATGGCGCAGTCTAGGCTTTATCCTGACTGTCTGTGGCTGATTGAGGGGAGGTTAGAACTCTGTCGGCCACATGACCTGTGTCTCCTGCCCCCTGTTGGAGGCCTGCTGGAAGGTAGAGATCTCCATGGTAACAATCATGCGACCGCCAGTGATGCCTGGGCAGTTTGTAGAGATGGTACATGGGAGGATGGCAGAAAAGAACACCAGAGACCTGGAGAACTTCTGTCCCCGTAAACGGAACACACCAATCACAAGAGCCCACACTAGGCCAGGCCTGGCAAGGTTCCAGAAGCATCTCGGCAGTTAATGCTGCCTTGCCTTGACAACATCGCAGTCATCCTATGTTTTTACAAGCCCTTGACACCCTCCCCTCATGCCCCAGTCTCAGGAACACAGAAAATATGAACTGGGCATCCTGGACATTCAAAAGCAGGTTTGTAATCCTCAGCGTGCGCGAGCTGCTGCTGCTGCTGCTGCTGTTTTGGTGGTTCAGGAAATGCGCTTTGGAGCTTAGCTACAAACATGAAGAATGGAGGTGGCATGATGGAGCTGGGGGGAAGATGGGGAGATGAGGCCTTGGCAGATGAATGGATTGGATGAAGTGGGCCTCATCCCACATGGGGTGACCCAACCATGCACAAGCAGCTGGGATGGCATTGACAGGGACCATGCTGGCAGGCACAGGCCTTACTTGCATGAAGAGTTGGGCCCTAGGGGAGGAGTTCTCCACCATTCGGTTCACCATACTGATGAGAGTCTCGCTCTCACTCATCTGCAGCAGAGGAAAGGAATGGACGATTCGCTCAGCCTGGGCATGGCTATCTCTCCGTACCCCTCCCCGTTTGTGGCTTTCTGCAGGAAACAGGGGAGGGGCAGCTGCTCTGGGGAGGGGGGAGCCTCCAGCACCCTGTGCTTGGCTTCGTCATTTTTCACCCTTGTGAACCATTTCAGGACCAGTACTGATGGATGCTGTCCTCAAGGAAATGCCGCAGCAGGGTGCTGGGAGGCCACTGGGCCCTCACTCACGGCATGGAAGAGGCCGGGTCACAGTGGCCAAACTGTCCCCTCCTTGCCATTTCTCACACGGCTTTGGATGAAGACCACACAGTGGGAAAGCCTGCCTCCTTAAACTGACACTAAACTGAACTGAAACATCAAGCCCTGGGACCTGCTCTCCACGTGGCACACCCCTCCCCGCCTCCTGAAAGATTACTACAGTTTCCAGAGCTGGGCTGGCAGCATCCATGAGGATCTCGGATGGCACTGGGAAGCAAACAAGAAGGCCAGGACAAGTGAGCCATGTTAAAGGGACACCAGGTGTCAGACAACGCTCTCTACCCCATCCTCTTTCAATTTCAAGGATCATTGGGAAAGTGGAAGGGGAAACTGAAAGAGTGAGGGAGGGAGGGAAGGGGAGGAGGAGGGAAGGGGAGGAGTGAAGGCGAGGAGGAGGTAAGGCCAACCAAACCAATCAGATTTGCCCTCATTCGTTCACTGGTTCCACTGGGAGAGAATCAAAACTGAAACTGTCAGGGAATGTCCTTGGCTGTGTCCCTTTAACTATTGTTCCACAGCAGATGGCAGGAAAGGACAGGAGGGAGGTGTACAGGGAACGCTTTGGGGCCATAAAGTAACTGAGTGAAGGACAGAGCCCCATTAGGAATGATCTTCTTCTGGTGTCAAAATTTTATCCTCGGTCTCCCTAGTCTTCCCCCACCCCCCACCCCCTTACCCTCCTGAGCAAGAGAAACAAAGCCATGCTGTGGACAGAGCAAGGCACCCAGTGCCCTCGTTCGCAGGGTCTACGGTGTTCTAATTTACATTAAAAGTTTTTATGTGTATGTTTTGCCTGCATGTATGTCTGCATACCGTGTGCCCATAGGAGGCAGGAGAGTGCACTGGCTCCGTGGAACTGGAGTTACAGGCAGTTGTGAGCACCTGCATGGGAGCTGGTAACCAAACCTGAGTTCTCTGGAAGAGCAGCCAGTGTTCTTAACTGCTGAGCCAGCTCTCCAAGTCCTAGACCTTCAGCATTTTAAGACTCTCTAGCATCCGATATTGCTACTCTTCTAGGCCCAGGTAGGGCTTTTCCTGTGGTGTGAGGTGTGATGTGAAGGCTTCGGGGGTGCTTACAGTCTGAGGGCGAGTGTAACAGTTACACAACCTGGTAGGACAGCCTCCTTGTTTTGTCTAAAGTTCTGCAGTCGATCCAGTCTGTGGCTACTGTGTGTGTGCACGTCTGTGTGCACATGCCTGTGAGTGTGTAATGGACAGAGGGAGACCAGGCTTTTCCTGGGCACCCACTGACCTCATTTCTTTCCCGCAAGAGGTTTTGTCGTCACAGAGCCCCACATAGCGGCCCATGTGTTTCCCAGTCTGATCCTCTCCCTACTCTACAGAAGACCAGGCTGTACTATGACTGAAAACAAAGGACCAGGGAGTCCGCCAACCCCCACCCCCACCCAGTGCTGCCGAGCATGGCACCACCTGGCTGCATCTGGCCCCTCCACCACACATGATTGCCTATAAGAATATTAACCCCCGGGCAGGAGGGTAATCCAGAGATGAGTTCTGAAGACCCAAGCAGTCTGGAAGGGCAGAAGGTACTCTGTGTTAAAACGATTGGACAGTCAGCCACTGTGGACAGGGCAGAGGCAGCCACAAAGCTAACAAGGAGGACAGCCTGCTTGGGAGGCTGGTGGTACGGCACTCTCAATCCTCCCAACCTCAAGGCATCACAGGTCTTGCTTCCCTCTGGGAGGACCAAGCACATCTCAGCCATGCTTGGGGGAGGGCATTCTGGGATTCTAAGCCCAGAGTGCTTAGAGCGTGAATATAAACACACTGCTTTTAGAACAAGAATGCAAGGTCCTTGAGGGCCAGGAGCTGGCCCCTGCTGACTAAAGCCAGGCAATTAGAGCTTCCTAGTGCCTCAGGCCTTTTACAAAGATGATCTCACCATAACAGGGAAGCCATAGGAGATGACAGGTCACGTGACGGTTACTGGAAGAACACAGAGTCACAGCAGTGAATATAGCCATCCCAAGGTCAGGTTTCTGCCCACAGAGTTCTGAGTATAAACTGGTCTGATGAGATTTATTCCCAGCCTGTGTCCTCTCAAATTCCCAGCTACAAACTGGTTAAAACCTAAGCTCTGCTAATCACTGGCTATGTCTTTGGCATTAAAAAACAAAAACAAAAAACTAAACAAAACAAAACAAAAAACAAAAAAACCCCACCTCTCTGTGCTTTATTTCCTTGTCTATAAAATAGGATAATCACATTCCCCACCTCGCAGAATTATTACAAAAATTAGAAGGATTGTGATCTATTCTATTCAGTCTAAGTCATGGAAGAAACACTGGTGATGGTGGCTGCTATTATTTTAATTATTGTTGTTGTTGTTACTATTATTATTGAGACTGGAACTTATTATGTAGGTCAGGCTGGCTTTAAACTTACAGCGATCCAGCTGCCTCTGCCTCCTGAGTGTTAGGATTAAAAGCATGTACCATTATCCTAGTTATTTTCAATATTATCACTGTGATCATGGCTACTACCCAAGGCTGCCTTCGCAGGGTAATGATGTGGACTTCCAGGTTCCCCGTGGCTTGTAGCGTTAAGTGTATGGGTTCGCCTGCAACCTGTCCACACTATGTGTTTTCAGATAGCCCTGTTTGGAGTTATAAGGCAAAGGAACAAAGGGGAAATGCCTGGAGCAGGAGCCAGACAGCCAGCAGCTTGTGTCTCACTGGAATACTCATTGCCTGGCCTGCTTGTTCATCAGCCAAACTGCGCTGACATCACGACTTCTGTCAACCACACTGAACCCTCGGGACCGTGAGCTATGTGTGCAAAAGAGCTTTGTTGAGTAACAAATATATGGACTTGATGTCCATATATGTTCTAAGCCATTCTAGGGCAAATCTGTAGGACCTCAGTTTATAACTGTAGAGTTTATCAATAGCCAGAAGAACAGGATATAATTTTTCCAGATCCAGGCTTACCTAAACCCCTGGTATCATGAGCCCAACCCTTGTCTCTACTCCCTTCAGCAAAAAAAAAAAAAAAAAAAAAAAAAAAAAAAAGCCAATTCCAACCTGGCCCTGCGGGCAGTTCCGAGTGGGCTGAACACTGCAGGATGAAGAGAGTGGCAGACAATTATTTGCATGCCCGTTTGCACACTTCTTTCCTAAGGGGAACCCTAGAGGCCCATGAGGGGTTCAGGGGGAAAGGGGATGAGGAAGCAAAGCAGAACACGAGCCACTTTGTTGGGTCCTGGTTGACACCAACAAAGGTTGCCAAATGGCTGGAGGGTGTTAGGGAGCGGGAGGAGGGAGATAGGACAGGAGGGCATGGGATGGTGAAGGGGGGGGGCACCAGCTCTGCCTACCTGCTGATCCAAATACTCTAGGTTTCTTTGCAACTGAAGATCTAAAAGTTCATCCTACCCGGAGCCCGAGGCCAAAGGGCCAACCAGCAACACAAACAAACAGGAACACACAAAAGAAAAACGATAGAAAAAAAAAAAAAAAAAAGAGGCAGAGTAGTTAAGAGTTAGCTAGGCGTGAACAGGGAAAAGTCTCTGTCTTGTCCTTTAAGTAGTTCTAGGGGAGAAGGGGACAAAACCACAGGAAGGTGGAGGAGGGACGAGGGACACATTCTCTCCCCGCTCTGTTACCTCTGTTCCACCCTGCAAATCTAATGAGACGTGTTTCCAAATTGTCTGGGGAAAATGAGCTATTTCTAGAAAGGTACATTTGCTGTGGACCAAGGCTAGGGGGTCTGACGGGTTGAGTGGCTACCCTCACATCCGGCCAGTGTCCTCCATCCTGGTCTTCCTTGCCAGGTAGGGGACAGAGGTTCTTAAGTCCTCAATCTACTTCTCAAGGGAAACACGTTCCAGAAGTAGAGCCAGCGGAAGGGTTGAAACACAATAGGGTACACACTTTGAACACGGGTGGCACGCCAAACAATGGCCGGCTTCCACATGCTCTAGCCTGTGAGTCTTAGCCTGATTCTTCATTCATCTCATGCCCCTAGCTAGCCCTGGCCCCTCCTCTTGCGTGCTGGTGAGAAGAGCTGGGCTAAGTGGCAGAGGGGCAGGAGAGCCAGAGCCAAGCATTCTGCTCTGTGCCACAGAGGGGAAGGGGCAACTGGCCCCAAAGCCTGTCGTAGGGGCTTGAGGCCTGGCGGGAGAGGAGGAGGTATCCAGGGAGTTCTAAAACATACATGGGCCTGGTACTGGGCCCCAGAGCATCCCTGGTATCTGCCCCAGTTCAGCTCCACCTCAGGTGGATGCAGGAGGGGAGGTCCTGAGGTGGAGTGGAAGGGAGGAGAGGACGTACCATCTTATCGTGGACCGTGGGGGATGGTGGGTAGTTGTAGGGGAACAGTCCTGCGGGGACTGGCCGCCTGTCTCCCAGGTAATCATACTGGAAGAGAAAGGGGATTGCAGAGGTGAGAGGATTTGGCTGGGACATGGACTCCCCCACCAAGTAAAGCTGAAGGTTAAGGATGTCTGTATTCTGTCCCAGAGTAGAGTTCAGACTAAAATGCACAGCAATCCCATTCACAACAACCTATTTGAGTCCTCAAGATTGCAAGACAGGCCTTCTCTGTCCTCTTAGACGCGGCACAATTTTTAGCACATCCTGGGAGTGGGCACAGAGAGCATGGTTCCTATTAAGAGGTAGAAGAACCCCCAAGGCAGCTCTCTTAGGGATGGTACCACAGGCCAGGCTCATCTGGGCAAATTCCTGACCTGGCAGGCCAGGTCCTGGATGTCCCAGCATTTCCAGCTCTTCTCAGCAGAAAGACTCAGGGCCTGCCTCAGAAGGGAGGGGCGGAACAGTGGCTCACCTTTGGGGAACTGATGGATCGCCTCATCACATAGGCAGCAGGGTCTGCATAGATGTCCTCACTGCGAGGTGGCAGCCGGTCAAAGCGGGCACTAGGCGAGCGCACAGGGGAGTAGATACGGGCACGACTGTAGGAGCCCTGGCTGGGTGAGCGGGGCACAGAGTGGGAACGGGGCTGCAAGGACAGGCGGCGCAGGGAGCCAGAGGCAGCGTCCAGCTCATCGTAATAGACTGGCTGTCGGGAGGGGCTAGGGATCCAGACAGTGCCATCCTGCCGCCCGTAGCCGGTGGGCTCCTTCCATTCCTGGAGCTGGTAAGCGGGCCCACCCCCATTACGGAAGGAGTGCCGCTTGTCCTCCAGGGCCCAGGGCGGACTAATCCTATCGTAGGCTGGCATGGAGCAGATGCTGTCTGGCCGCACCCCGGGCGGGTAGTACTGGTAATCGTCAGGGTACTGGGAGGAGTAAGGGCTGTAATACTCGGGGACCCTGCGGGACACAGGGTAGAACCTTGAAGGGCTGAGAGAGAGAAAGAGAGAGAGAGAGAGAGAGGAGCCATTATAAGATAGGTAGACAACACGGACTTATCTCTGCCTGCCTGTGCACCCCAGTGCACCAGCTCAGAGTAGGTGCTTATCAAGGTGGCTGGAGCCCTAGGGCATCGAACAAGCACACAGGGGAGGCCACTGCCCAAGCAGGCTCTAGGCTTATTGCAGAGGTAAGAACAAGCCCCATCCTTGAAGACTGCAACCATTCAGAGTTCAATCTGTGTCTGTTAAAATGAAATGCCTTGGGAGACAGCTCTAGGCCTTATCTGCCATCTCCAGTTGAGTGTGGACCGATTTACCAGGTCCTTTCTAAGGCAAGTGGCAGAAGAGAGTACTCAGGCCTACCATACACAGGGAGGGTGACAATGTGGCTTTCTAGCCATATGATAGCAGAGCCAGTAAGCTTCTGGGACTTATAAATGTCTGAAGGGCCTATCGCCAACAGTGAGGCATAAACTGTCAAGATAGGTGGACTCCCCCATGCCCCAGGATCCCTCCTGAGGCTGTACCCACAATCTCTGGACCTCCCTACATCCCAGGGTCAATTCTCCCTGACAAACATTACCAGCCTAGTAAATACTGCCAAATATTTGAAAGCCTGTCATCAGATAAATCCATGCGTTGATCCACAGAGCACACTGGCCATTAAGGGACAACAACAGGACAAGTGAGGTGTCTTGTTTCCTTAAAATGGCATAAGTTGTTTGGCTGCTGGTGAATAGAAACACTGATTCATTCGGCTGTCATAGGATCTGCAGCATGGATGGGTATTTAACCAGAGCAGCTTCAAGGGCTGCTCCTACAGCTGCCTGACTCTTGCCTACTAAACACCCATCTCACTCTCTCCTCCCTCCCTCCCCCTCCCCCACCCCTGCCCCAGACAGAATCTCATGTAGCCTAGGCTACCCTCCAACTTGCTATATAGCAGAGGGTAACCTCAGAACTTTTGATCTTCTCACCTCTGCCTCCTAAGTGCTGAGAGTAAAGGAACGTGCCACCACGCCCTTTCTTTTGAAGGTGGCAGACAGGGAAACAATCAGAGGCAAGGATTTGGACTAGCTGAGAATCAGGAACTGTGTTGGCCTCTCAGCAAAGGCAGCTTCCAGAAGGATCCCAATAAAGCGATGTCTCATAGGTCATTCCCCCTTCCTACACCCTAGCTGTAATACCCCGCCCCCGGGCTGCCTCACCTCCGAAGGTCTTCAGGTGGGGGTGCCCCTCGGCGCAGGTTCACCCACTGCTGAAGCTGGTTCATAGAGCTTTTGCGCTGGGCAATTTTGTCAGGGTCGGTGCGCGGTGGCGGAAAGCTCCGCCGGTGTCCCCCAGTGTCACCATCATGAGGTGGGAAAGCGGTGCTCCCTGGTCGGCTCGGCGAGCTATACTGCCAGCCATTGGGCTGGGTGGGCAGCTCCCCGCCTCCTGGGACCCTTGGACCATCAGGGTAAGGGCTCCCTGGCTCGGAAGAGGCTGTTTCAGGTCCAGAAGGGAGGCCATTGGCTTTCACTAAAGGCTCTTTCTTGACGTCGGGCCTCTCGGGCCTTCGCTCTGCCTTCTCACAGCCTCTGCCGTCGCCCTCCCCTCGAGTCTTGGCCTCTGGCTCTGGCTTGGTGAGATTGTTGTGAAGCGGCTGCTGATGGTGTTTGCTGGGTGGGATGTTCTCTGAGTCTGGCTTCTCGAGGCTGCAGGATGCCAAGGGAGAGGCTGTCAGCGGCACTGCCCCGGCAGTGTTGGGTAGGGCAGAGGTGGGAAGGTTAGAAGGAGTGGAGAAGAGGAGGCAGAGGGGTGGTGATGCAACTAGGGCAGGTGAACTCCTAATTCTGCTTCCTGGATCCCAGGTTTTACTTTATTTCTGGGCAATGATTAGATAAAGTCAAATAACACCCGTGAACTCTACACTCGCTCTGCCCTCCAGGCATTACCCAAGCCACTCTCCCTTCCATGACTGCTGCAGAGGCCAGCCCTTGGCTGTGGCCACAGCTCACCTCCCCCTGTTTCAGTCTTCTGTTACCTGTCTCCAACCCAGCCCTCCAGACGCAGCTGGCGCTGTACCCCAGTTTCACAGCAGTAGCTGTACTTAGCCACAGAGCGCTACACCCTGCATCTTGGGGACTCCCTCACTGACAGAATGGACAGAAAACCACCTGCCCTTCGGGGGGGCGGGGGGCGGCTACTACAAGATACAGCATGCTGGGCAGCAGGGCCGCTGTCTCCAAGCAGGTAAACCAAAATTCTTCGCTCCAAAGCACAGCTCTTCATTAGACTATGGGCTCCATAAGAGCAGGAACATGGCAGGTTCTCCTGCCTTGTGCTCCCAGGACCTGGTATACAGGATCTATGTTCCCCTTATTATTTTTTTTTGTTTGCTTCTTTGTTTATTATATGTCAATTTGACACAAGCTACAGGTATTTGGGAATCTAGACTAAGAATATTTCTCCATCCCACTGGTCTGTGGGCAAGTCAGCTTGGCGTTTTCCTGATTGATGACTGATATGGCGGGGCCCAGCCCACCATGGGCAGTGCCATGCCTAGTCTGCTGGTCCTGGATGGTCTAGGAAGTCAGGCTGAGCAAGCCATGGGGATCAAGACAGTAAATAGTGCTCCCTCCGTGGCCTGTGCTTCAGTTCCTGCCTCCCGGCCTCTGCCTCCAGGTTCCTGCCTTGGCTCCCCTGGATGACAGACTACAAACTACAGGAAACAAACCCTTTCCTTCTCAAGTTGTTTCTGGTCAGTGCTTATCACAGCAGCAGAAACGCCGACCAGGGCAGTCTGTTTTCTTCCTAGCAAATCTGTGAAACGGATGAGTGGGGAGGTCTGGCAACACACAGAGATGGGGCCCCTGAGACAACTCCTCCCTGGAGCTTCCTGATGAAACAGCGAGAGGTAAATGTTTCTAAGACATTAACAGGCAACCAGAACCCGGGTCCACACAGTCAGGCCCTTTCTTCCGGATCCCCATTCGCCTCTCTCAAGCCTCCCCACAGGGAAAGGAGCAGCAATGGGCACTAAGCCCAGTGCGCCAAATGTTCATGCACAATCTGCAGGCCTCACTCAGGACAGACACCCCCCCCCCCGCTCGCCCCCTGCTGCTGTCACTCACCCCGAGGTCACACTGTGGCCAAGAGGCTAACCTGTGAATCAAACCTGACTCAATTTCCCTCCGAAGTGCTTAACGCAAACAGCCTGGAACAGTGAGTCAGTGCTCCTCACTTTTGCCTCCCGGCCAAGCATCAATGGAGTCTCTGCAGACTTCCCCAGCTCAGAAAGAGGAGGAGGAACTGGTCAGAGGAGGTCAAATTTAGGCTCTGCAACCTGCTGGCCAGACCTCCTGCCTAGGTGAGGGAAGTGGTCCTCACTCCTTCCAGAGGTTCATGTCCACAGTGGGCCCAGCAATGGCCCAAAGCTGAGCACTTTAGAGTGCCCTTTTCTTTCCTTTTCTCACTTCCGTGCCAGGTACACTGGTACTCACCCGTGCCGCACAGGCTGAGGAACCGACTTCTGGGCTGGAGGGATCTGTACCCGAGCAGCCTCGCCCATGGCCTGGATCCAGGCCTCCTGTTCATCAGGGCTCTCGGCACTAAAGAAGTAGGTACGGACTCCAGCGTGCTCGGCCTGTGGGGAGAGGCAGTGCGTGGAACTGGCCAAGGCCTCATCTACCCAGTAAACAGTCACCTGGAGGGAAAGGACACCAACACACCCACAGGAGGGGCAGTCAGTCTGGCTGTTGACAGCCCTAGGCTTCTCCCCCAGAGGAGCTAACAAGCTAGGAAGGAGGGTGGCCTGCCACTGGTCTAGGTCTCTGAAGGTTACCTAAAAGCCCAGTAACCAGGAGAGTAAGCCTATCTCCCCAGCCTGAAATGATTGTAAGCAGGAGGGACAATTACCACACCCTCTCTCCCCCTCATTTCCACCTTAGTGACAAGAAAATTACACCAGAGCTGGAGGAGGTCCCCTAAGCAGGCCCACAGCAAACCCAGCCTCACTACTGAGAAGCCAGCCCTATCCCTTCCTCAAGTGGAACCGCCTGAGCCCCTATCTATGGCATGCAGGGCACACACTAGCAAGCAGACGAAACACTACCTAGTTGACGGCTGTGAGCAGGCACAGCGGGCTGGAACCCAGAAGAGAGCTCCTGTCCAGAGGAGGGGGGTCCTCACGCAGCCAGAAGGAGAGGCAGAGACAAGTCAACCGACACCAGAGGAAGAGACAGACCAGACAGTGAGGAGCACGAGGGGGGCAGTGTGGCTTGTTTCATTCTAGTCAGTGTCACCACCCAGAAGGACAGCACTCAGCCTGACTAGGGACGGGGGGGGGGGGGGGGGGGGGATTGGGGGGCACAGAAGGCATGAGCTATGGGAATCTGGGCTGTGGTGGACAGGGTGTCAGGGAGCCCCAGCATTATTCCCAGCTCTTCCCCTAGCAAACTACTTTGTTCCAGCTTAAACAATACATCCACTGAAGGGTGGCAGGGGGAGAGGGGATCTGCTTGATAGAACTCAAGGGGGAAAAGGGGAGCCACAGGATTAGCTTCTAGGACCTTAGCATACTCCCCTGGTGACACCCTCAACTGTTTAAAAAAAAAAAAAAGGTAGTTAAAGATTACATCACCTAACAGGGGGCTCCAGATGTGACTAGAAGTCTCATTTCAGCCTCGGCCCCCTTGGGTGCTAACCCATAGGTTGATGGGAGTTGAAGGAGAAAGGACAGGCCCCTCTGGCTAAATTTAGAGCTCTCCATAGCCAAATCATGCCTACACCCTTCCAGTGTTTCTTGGCCCAACCTCCAGGAGAATCCCTTCACAGTGCCCCACTTCTGTCTCCACCTTCACTTTTCCTCAGCCTGGGATCCCAGGCTTCTTCCCTTGGGTTGGACCCAGCAGGAGGCAGAGCTGTGGGGCGGGTGGGGGGGATGGGCAGGGGCGGTGCTGTTGGACAGCAAGGGAGCTGTAAAGAGGGCAAGGAGGCTTCTGGGACTTGTAACTGAAAAGCAGGGCCCAGGGCCCAGGCAAGCCCTCTGGGACAAGAACACAGGGTTACTATAGTGGCTGTGGGAGCCCCAGGCAGGGCTGGTGGTGTGTTGTGGGGCAGGCGGGAATCGGCAAATGAGTCTGTTCATTCTGCAAGCACCATGTGTGCGCCACTTGCTGTCTGGGGGCACCAGTCACAAGGAAGATAGAAATTACACTTGAGCTTAGTCACACTGGGGACAAAACATGCCACAAAGAACAAGGAGCAAACAGATCCAGGACCAAGTGCTTGTGACAGGAGAAGGCAGAGGGCCTGGGAAAAGACAGGACTATTGATGGGGTGCCGGGGAGGGGCACCAGCTTCTGATAGGAAAGGAGGTGGAGACATGAGGGAAGGGTAGAAGAGGCTAGGGCATTCAGCTGTAGCCAGGCAGGGACAGCTCCTGGCTCCTCATTATTTGCCATCCAAGACGTGTGCTTGGTGGCCACGACAGGACAATCCTGGTGTGTGTCTGTCTCGGCTCCCCTCCCTTCCCTGGGGATGGGACACTGAATAGCACCAGTCAGAACCCTTTGTAGGCCACTGAGCGTTGCCATCACGTGGGGCCTGGAAAGAGGCAGTGCGCGACTTAGGGGAGAGAGGAGAGAGCGAGTGAGGGGCTGGTAGGCACAGGGGGATCTCTAGGCTCCTCGGCAGGGTGTTCATCGGCCACACTAGGCCATTTATCTGATGCTGCAGCTGGCGCAGCTCCAGTTTGGAGTGTGTGGCTCTGAAAGGTTTGGTATAAAGGGCGAGACAGGCTGTGGGTAGTGTGTGGGTGCGACTGTGTCTGTGCGGCGAGGACTGTTTGTTGGGTAAACAGCCTGTTCCCATTTCCCCAGCTAGAACCCAGCTCCCTGGAGCCAGAATTGTATTATTTGTTCATTCTATTCACACCTCTGGCACATGAGACCCAGGGAGGATGGAAACTAATTATGCGCCAAATATGTCCCTCCTTGTGCCCTGGCAGGCCCTGCGTGCGCTGTCTACCTTTTAACCAGAATCTGCAGGGCAGAAAGAACCTTGGAAGCTCAGTCACCAACCTGGTGCGACCTGTAGTTTCTGTCACATTTTTTTAATGCCACAGTGGTTGGGTCTTAAGGATATTAGACAGCAGTTCTCAACTGGAGGGAGAATGGAGCTATTACTAAGACAAGCAGAGTCTATATTATTATTTCATATTTTGAGAAGGAGCCTACAGTACTTTGCATCACAAAACACAAAGGGCATGGGATTTTTTTATAGTTTTTGAATGGGTCATGAATTTTTAAATGTGGAAAAATACTGGCCTAGGAAGAGCCAGCTGCAGGCATGGCTTTGCTGAGTAGGTTCCCCAGGGGTTCTGAGGCAGTGACACTGAACAGGAGATGAGTCCCACTTTCCAGCGCATGTGTTCTCTCGGATGGTTGTCTACATGGCCAGCGGTGTAGCCCCTGGCAGGACATTTGCCTTAGCATCCATAAGGCCCTGGGTCCCATGCCCCAACACAGCAGGGTCAGGGGTAATACTGGCTCTGTAAGGTTTGGAACTCAAGATTAAAGCAAAATCCAAGTCCTGGTATTCTCTAAAGACTAAAATTTGGGTAAGTTTGGCCTGGAGATGTGCCTCCATATCCCTGGGCTCAGAGTAGAAAGAAACCCTATTCAGAAAACATCTCAGAACCCCACCCACGGCAGCTCTGCTCTGTAGAGGGCAGGGGCAGGCTCTTAGGCAAAAGGTCCAAAAGGCTCAGGACACAGTTTTCTTTTCTGGGGGAAAATGTAGCATTGGAGAGACACAGCTCCATTGGCCTGCCTGTGCCATTCACCTACCGGGCGCCCGAGAGGGGAAGAGTGAGCCCCAGCACAGCCTTGTTTTGCCTCCCATCCACCCAGGTAAGTCTGGGGGCCACCACCTGCTCCCTGCTCTGCCACCACACGGGGCTTCCTGAGGGCCATGCTCTTTGCCCTGCTCCAGCCCCAAGTCTTTCTCCCACCTGGAAGAGGAAGCCCAGCTGACCTTAAATGTGTGCTTCCGGCTGATGTTGTCTGAAGGCTGCACAGCTGCCACCCGGAAGCTCAACAGGGGGATGCTGCCCAGGATGCTCTCCTCCTTCTCATCTGTCAGGGAAACAGAGGTGCAAAGGTGTGTGTGCGCACAAGCGTGTGAATGTGTGCACGTGCAATCCCTATGTGTGTGTGTGCATATGCATTCCTCTGTGTATGTGTACATGTGCATTTCCACATGTATATGTGTGTGTGCTTGCACATGCCCATACATGTGAGCTAGTATTCAAATGGTGCTGACACAGAAAGAAGGGCAAGGATCTCTTCAACCTTATACGAGAATAAATATCAATGACTAGGGGGCTGGAGAGGTGGCTCAGAGGCTGAGAGGACTGGTTGCTCTTCCCAAGGTCCTGAGTTCAATACCGAGCCACCACATCTATAATGAGATCTGGTGCCCTCTTCTGGTTTACATGCGAACACAACATCGTCTACATAATAAGTAAATAAATCTTTTAAAAAAATATATCAATAACTATTCCCTATGACTTTTCAGACAAGTGTTCACTTTGTGTCAGGCCTGTTCAATACCTTACTAGATTCCACACTCCTAAACACCCCATGAAGAGGCTGTACTATTCCCCCATTGTCAACTGAGAGATTAACTGATTTGCCAGGGTTCCTTTGCCATAAAAAGCCCAGTCAGTCTTAAATGCAGGAAGCCTAACTCCAACCCCAGCATGCTTTACCCATATCCTGTCTGTCCTGTGTTGATAAGCAGGACAGTCTCAATAGCGACACAAAGAGAAGGTGGGGCCGGGTGCAGACACTGGCTCCTTTGGGCAATGCTTTGGGTATGTTTATTCTGAGATGGGGCCCTGTATGGCCTGGAATTTACTGTGTTGCCCGGACTGGCCTTGTGGCTAATGACTCCCCTGCCTCAGAATCCCCAGTGACGGCACTGCAGCTGTGAGCCATCGCACTTTGCTTGACCATTCAGGGTCCCCTGTTGTCCCCCAAGGATGCGTGGTGCTGGACATCCCAAGATCAGGCTACCACACGATTCATCTTGGATCATGAAGGATTGCCTAGCCAGGGTCCCAGCTGTTAACAGGGGACCAGGGCAGGTGGTGCTATTTCTTGGGACAGGTATGGGACATCTATGAGTGCATGACAAGCCTTTCCTATCTTCCCCAGTATTTCTGCTAGTTTCCTGGGTAGTAACCTCTGAAAACCACCCAGGTGTTTTCCATATAGAAGGTCATTGTCTCCCTAATATACACTTATCTGGTCACACTCATCAGATAGTCTGGTTTTTTGTTTGTTTGTTTGTTTCTCTGCCCAGTCCTTTTCATAGTACCATGGGAAACAGGAAAGCCAGAGAAAAGGACCTTGGATTAAACCCCAGGGCTGTCTCTGGGGGAAACGGAAGCCGTCTTCATTCAAATGGCTGAGTATTGGTTCAGACACTGCTGCAGTTTGGGTATAGCCATTTGGTCCCAGCCCTCTGTCATGTGGAAATCTGACTCCCACATAACCATTCTGAGATCGTTATGGGCATAAAGAAGGTATGCCCATCTTTCTTGTTTTGTTTTGAACCAAGGTCTCACTATGTATCCCTAGCTGTCCCAGGGACTGGGCTGGCCTTGAACTCACAGAGATGCACCAGCCTCTGCTTCCCAACTGCTGGGATTAAAGGTGTGCCCAGATGACATGCCCACTGTGGCCTGGGCTCCTCCTCCAGAGCAGGGTGCTGCAAAGTGAAGCTGCTTTGTGTTTTCCCACATATCCCAACTTGCCCTTCTACTTCTGACCCAAGCAAAAGCAGCGCAAATGCCCCCAGCAAAACAGATGCTGGTACCAGGCTGCCAGACCGCTTAGCCTCCAGATGGGAAGGCTGAAATAAACCTCTTTTCTTTTTCTTTCTTTCTTACCTTCCTTCCTTCCTTCCTTTCTGTTTTGTGTTTGTTTGTTTTTGTTTTTCAAGACATGGTTTCTCTGTGTAGCCTTGGCTGTCCTGGACTCACTCTGTAGACCAGGCTGGCCTCGAACTCACAGCAATCGCCTGCCTCTGCCTCCCTAGTGCTGCCACCACGCCCAGCTAAACCTCTTTTATTTATCAATTACTCAGTCACAGAATACAGATTAGCACAGGGCATGCTGAGGCCACCCCTCTGTGGCTCTTAAGCATCCTTCCTTATGCCTTGCTCTTCTCTGCAGGGACCCTGGGTCCTCCCTCAGTCCTTTCCGACGCTGCTTCTAGGGCAGAGACCTGTCTTGTTCCTTAGTTCCGGACTTTCCTCTGCCCCTGTCCCCGTCTCCATAGCCTCTGTTTTGCTATAACTCAGGAAGATCAGTTCCAGGGCAGAGGGGTGAGCCCGTACGACCTGTGTTCGTCAAAGTTAATGATTCACCACACTGCTCCCAGGAGGCTGGAGGAAACTAGGGCTTCATCACTGAGGATAAGTGAAGCACATAGGCTTTCTTGCTTGGATAGCATCTCAACCATTCTCTCCTCATCCCTCCTGCCCACCCCCCATCCCCACTGCAGCAGCCTGCTATGACGTCACCATTACTGTCATCAGTTTTTGCTTGGGTCCTCTGTGCTCCCGATGACATGTGTTGCTGTGTACGTTTTAGAATAACCCCCTGAGCTGGGCATGGTGGCACAGAGCTGTAATCCCAGCACCCAGGGAGGCAGAGGCAGGTCTCTGTGAGTTGGAGGCTAGCCTGATCTACAAAGTGAGTCTAGGACATCCAAGGATACACACAGAGAAACAGTCTTAAAAAAAACAAAAAACAAAAAAACAAAAAAAACCAACAAACAAAAATTAACCTCTTAGCGGAGGAGGCTACAACAGTGTTCATCAGATCTTTGCCCTCTTACGTTGGGACACGTGAATGTGGGGGTGACAGGAAGGGGAGAGGTCAGGGCTATCTGTTTATCCAGCATTGCCTGAACATCTGCTCTGCTTTTAGTGCTGTGGACTTGACAGTAAACAAAATGGTTTAAAAAAAAAAGAAAATCATATATTCCAGATCAGCTTGCATATTCTGCTGGGCCAGGAGGAAAATCAACACCAGCCTCCACTAGGAGGTGACTTCTAAGCAGTAACTAGTGGCCTCCTCCTCCTCTTCTTCCTCTTCCTTCTCCTCCTCTTCTTCTTCCTCCTCCTCGTCCTTACCTTCCCTTACCCAGGAACCTCACCATGCAAATGTCTGCCCTGTTCACTGATGTACCATCACTTGGGGACCAGAGCTGTTGCCTCCCAGATAAGCGTTGATGACTGGAACCAAATGAAGGAATCTGAGACTGGGCTGTGATGCCCCGCCCCTGCCCCCATTACCACACCCTACTGCCGAAGGGAGCCTGCCTGCAGAGACCTACCTGCAGAGCCCAACCACAAAACAGGATGAGACAGACTGGTCCCTGGTTTCCTCTACCCTGGCAGCACTGCGGTAAACTCACCTTTGTAGTAAAAGAGGCAGCGGTCCACCAGGACAAACCAGCGTTTGTTCCACTGCTTTACCCCGGAGCTGGCCTGCAGGACACACAGAGAGACAGCAGGGAGGGCCATGAGGCGGGTGTGGAAGCGGGAGGCATATGCAGTCAGAGAGCGCTGCGCTAGATACAAGGACATCCTGGCGCGAGCTGCAGCACCACCACTAGCACGTGGCAGCAGCTCCCTTGAGACTGCCTGTGCCTTTCCAGTTCTGTCATTCGGACTCTCTGCGCTTCCCCTGAGGAAGGTAAAGAGGGCAAGAGGTACCCCCCAGAGTGAGTGCGTAGAAGAGCAGGCAAGAACACACAGCAGTGTTCATCCAGAGAAAATTGCTAAATCCAGGACTTGAAGCCACCCCACCACCACACAGCAAGAGGATGTGCAGAGAGTCACTGTGGTGGGATTAGTGACCTGGCATATTTCAGAGTCATTCCATCTGCCTATCAGGAATCTCATCTTAGATCCCCAAACTTGACACTAGTTAACTGTGGGGAGGTTTTCTTCTTTCTTTCCTTCCTTCCTTCCCTCCCTCCCTCCTTCCATCCCTTTTTCTTTCTTGCTTGCTTTTTGTTTTGTTTTGTTTTGTTTTTTTTGTTTTTCGAGGCAGAGTTTCTCTGTGTAGCCTTGGCTATCCTGGACTAACTTTGTAGACCAGGCTGGAGATCCGCCTGCCTCTGCCTCCCAAGTGCTGGGATTAAAGGCATGCGCCACCACGCTTGGCTCTTTCTTTCTTTCTATTTCTTTCTTTCTTTTTTCTTGAGACAGGGTTCCTCTGTGTGGCCCTGGCTGTCCTGGACTCATCTGTAGACCAGGCTCCCCTTGAATTCACAGAGATCTCCCTGCCTCTGTCTCCCCAGTGCCGGGGTTAAAGGCGTGCGCCAAAACTGCAAGGCTGTTGTTCAGTTTCTCTGAACATTTACACCATTGGGAGGCATTCCAAGACAGGAGGAAAATACACCAAAGAGTGCATGGGCTGCCATGAGTACAGAAGAGTCACAGTGCTATGGAGGAAGGAGTGGTTACAGCAGGCAACATGGCAGGGTAGCCTCACCTGTTTGAAGAGCCAGCCTGCCTTGGTGACAGGTGCACTGGGGTTCCGCTTCATGGAGTGTGAGCGTTTACCGAAGGCAATGGCTTTTCGGGAAGTTCGGGTTGCCTGGGGAGGCAAAGACAGCACTTAGCCAGAACTCTCCTCCTCAACGCACAGCTCTGCCAGCCATGGAGCTGCCCCAGCTGGGCTCTCCAGTGGGCGGGGCCCGCGTGCCCTCCTATGAAGAGGCCTGGCTGCAAAGCTTTGATTCTCTACTAACTCAAAGGCGTGGCCTTTTAATTCTTTGACTCTTCTGATCTCAAACATGGGTCTCAATGTACTAGTTGTGGCATGGCTTCTTCCTTTTCTTTTCTTTTGGGAGGATATATTAAAGGAGATCTGAGACTTTCTTCTTCCGATTTCTTTTTTGTATTTATTTACTTGGGGGTGGGGACACGTGCATGTCACAGGGAGGGTGTAGAAATTAGAAAATGAGCCGGGCGTGGTGGCGCACGCCTTTGATCCCAGCACTCGGGAGGCAGAGGCAGGCGGATCGCTGTGAGTTCGAGGCCAGCCTGGTCTACAAAGTGAGTCCAGGATGGCCAAGGCTACACAGAGAAACCCTGTCTCGAAAAACCAGAAAAAAACAAAAACAAAAACAAGAAATTAGAAAATTATCTGCAGCGTGTCCTCTCCTTCCAACACGTGGTCATCGAGCTTGGCAGTAAAATTGCCTCCCCCACTCTGAGCACCCACCAGGCCCCCGTTTGCTCTTTTCTTTCTCTCCCCCCCCCCCCCCCCCCCCACCCACCCACCACTACTGCCTTAGGGCTTCTGGCATGCGTGTGACTGCTGCTCCCCGCACTGCCTCCCTCCATCATACTCCCTGTGTCCTGTTCCTGACTCACACCAGAGACTCCACAGAGCAGGGAGGGTAGACAGCAGCCCCGGCTCCTCACTCACAACAGTCTGTCTTCCATGAGACCACTGCTGACCCTTCCCCTAACCCTCCTCCTCGCTGTCAGCTGTCGCCATCAGCAGACTGGTTTGGGTTTTGTTTGTTTGCTGTTTTGCTTTGTCCAAGGATTTTGGTGTTAGTCATCCTCTTCACCAGGAGACTTGCAGTCACCATGGGAAATCTCACTACTTAGAGGATGGTCTAGTCAATATCCTTTTTGGTTTTGTGAGACAGGGTTTTTCTCCATGTAGCCTTGGCTGTCCTGGAACTCACTTTATAGACCAGGCTGGCCTCGAACTCACGGAGATCCGCCTGCCTCTGCCTCCTGCCTCCTACCACCTGAGGACTTTTCCCCAACTCCTCAACTCTACCTGCCTTTCCATTCAGTCAGGGCCTCGGCTCCTCAATCCTTCCCTCTTTGCTCGACCCACACTGCTTCCTAGTTTATTTTCCTTTCAAGATAAACTAAAAAAAAAAAAAAAAACCCATACAGACTGGCTTTCCACTTCATGTTTTCGGAAGGCCAATATTCCAAATTAATCAGATCACTCATGTCTTTCCAGGCACTACAGTGCTGCTGAAGGGGGTGGGTGGGGCGCATACGCACACGTCCAGTTCCCAATGCGGAACAGCAACTCCCACTGGCTCTTCACACCATCTTCCCAACTCCTTCCACCCTCCAGTCCTTTCCTCCCCTGTAGCTATCGGGGCATGTGCTTTCTCAGTGTCATACCCTTTCACCTAGAAAATGGCTGCCTTACTGTCACCTTTGCCTTTGAAAGAAGCATCACTCTCCTTACCAAGGAACATGCTTCTGATCTGCAGTCTCCTCAGGCGCTGCCCCGTGACTATCTCCTCGTAAACCTTCCTTTAGGAGGCAGGGGTGCGGCTCAGTAGTAAAGCACTTGCTCTCAACCAGGTATACAGAAGCACCTGATTTCCATCCCTAGCAACACATGTGTGCATGCACGCACGCGCGCACATGTGCACATACACACACACGCGCGCGCGCGCGCGCACACACCATCTACCTTCAAGATACCCTCCTTGGCTGCTTCTCCTCAGCCCGGGTGCTCCATCTGAAAGCATCTCTCTTAAACTCCCACACACCTTAAACCTTCCTGCAGCTCTTGTTGCCTCTCCACTGTAAGACCCATTTTCTCTTATGGATTAAGCTATGGGGAAGAGCCTCATCCTTTTTTTCCCCCTCAGCAGATTCCAAAACCTCCCTGTTAATGGTTTGGATGTGAAATATCCCCTATAGGCTCATATTCTGAACTCTTGGTCCCCAGTTGGCCGTACTCTTCTGGAAGGCTGTGGAGCCCTGATGAGGTGGGGTCTAGCTAGTGGGGGTAGGTCACGTGTACAAAGTGGGCTTTGAAGGGTCTGCTTGGCCTCAGCTCTTGCCCTTCTCCCTGCTTCTTGGACTGTATGATATGACCAGCCTCTGCCATGCATTCCTGTCACTCTGACATGCCTTCCCCAGCATGACTGACTGAGACGCTCTGAAACTGTGAGCCAAAACCTTTCCTTCCTTACATTGTTTCTATCGGGTATTATCACACAATGAAAATGTAACTAGGAAATCTTCTGTACATGCTCTTCTTTCTGGGCTGGTCCCTTCAGTGCCATTAACTTAATTGAGGCTATTCAGGCCTTGGCCATTCTAACACATTGGGTAATACCAGCATCCATCCTGAGGTCCTTCTTTTGGTCTTGCCACATCACACACATGCACGCATGCATACATGCACACACACATGCACATGTCCAAATGCATGTACATTCGAACCTTGTTTTAAAAAAAAAAAAAACCATTTGATTTTCTCAGCAGTGTTCATCACGGAGGAGAACTGAAATTTCTCCGCATGGCACAGAAGAGCAGCAGGTCTGCAGTATCTGGCTGGGCCTATGACCTGCTTCCTGCTGCGTTAGCACACAAGCCCTGTCTCTGCCTCATCCCCATCTTCCTGAGCCTCACTCCCTCATGGGTGAACACATTCTCTCTTTTCCACCAGCTCCAGACTTATCCTTTGAAGTCTAGCACAGCCTTCCGCTACACTACAAAACCTTCCTGGGTACCCTCCTTGCACGTGCACATGCATGTGTGTGTGTGTGGGTGTGGGTGTGTGTGCGCGTGTGTCCACACAGACATGGGCATACGGTTAACAATGTGTGTGTGTGTGTGTGTGTGTGTGCATTATGGGTGCTGCAGGGTGAGCATGTAATCTCAGCACTAGAGAGGAAGGAACAGGAAAGCCCCTGGGGCTTCAGTGAATTCCAATTTCAGTGAGAGACCCTGTCTTAAAAATTAAGGTTTGAGCTGGGCGGTGGTGGTGCATACCTTTAATCCCAGCATTTGGGAGGCAGAGGCAGGAGGATCGCTTTGAGTTCAAGGCCAGCCAGGTCTACAAAGCAAGTTCAGGACAGTCAAGGCTACACAGAGAAACCCTGTCTCAAAAAAACCAATAAATAAAAAAAGTAAAAGTAAAAGTAAAATTGAGCCAGGCATGGTAGGTAGCACAGGCCTTTAATCCTAGAATTTGGGAGACAGAGACAGGCAGATCTCTGTGAGTTTGAGGCCAGTCTGGTTTACAAAATGAGTCCAAGACAACCGGGGCTATGCAAAAAAAGCCTGTCTAGAAAAAAAAAATTAAAGTGTGAGCCAGGTGTGGTGCCGCACATCTTTAATCCCACCACTCGGGAGGCAGAGGAAAGTGGATCTATCTGAGTTCGAGGCCAGCCTGGTCTACAGAGCAAGTTTCAGGACAGCCAGGGCTACACAGAGAAACCTTGTCTCAGAAAAACCAAAAATAGATGATAGATAAATAAAAATAAGGTTTGAAAAAGCATATGAAGCCGACACTGGACACCTCTAGGGCCCACAGACACATGCATCCTCCCACTGTTTGTATGTACCCCCATACACAATTCTCTCTCACACACAAAACACCTTTCTGAACTATTTCAAGCATTTCAGAAAAGCAGAGACTGCCATGCCAGTGATTCCTTTCTGTTGTTTTTTACCCTAATAAGAAAAGGCAAGCGGGGTCAAGCCCCCCTTTGAGACTCTCTCTGTCTTGTTACCTTTCTCTTCCCTAAAGGCAGCCACTGACCCAAAAATCGGTCTCCTGTCCGTGGTTAGACACTTGTGCTGCGGATATGTCTATAAATACACGGCCCTGCGCCTCACTTTGTATGCTTTACATAAGTCATATATTTTTCAGGTTCTGCAGCTTGCACAACTGTGTTTGCAATGTAGGGTTGTTAGTATACATACAGAAACATGCGCTGGTGTTTGGAGGGCGCCCGCCTGCCAGAACACACTGCGGTTTGTGGCTTCTCTCTCAGCAGTTTCGCCTGTTTTGCCTGTATGCTGTTGCTACAATCTCTCCCGCCCCTTCTCACTCTTCTGTGCTCATCAATCGGTCTCAAACTGCTTGTCAAAGCCTCTAAGTTCCCCACTGTCACTGAGCCCCAGGGACACATTCCGCTCCCTTCTCTCCGATGACTTCTCCCTCTCAGAGCTTCCTTTCCTCCTCCTCCTGTGTTGACTTCCCCCATCACTTCAGCTTTCATGGGAGAGTCTTTTGCTGTCCTCTTAGGACAGTGGGGGACTTTTGTCCCCAGAGGACACTGACAACATCTGCAGACATTTTTGACCCTGACAACAGGAGAGGAGGTCCTATTGGCCTCTGTCAGGCAGAGGTCAGGATGCTACAGCCTACAATGCTGGAATCCCCCACTCACAAAGTGTTATTCAGTCTCAAACACTAATAAGGCTGAGGTAAGGAACCCCCTGTGTGACGCCTCATCCTCTGTAAGTAAGGTGCTTGCCTGAGCTTTCTTCCCCTCCACTCAGCACTGGGTTCCTGGACCACCTTGCCTGCTCACTGGAGTCTGTTGCTGTGCTCTGACCTGCAAGGATGTTCCTAAAGTTCTTGAGATCCCCTTAACTGAAAACATCTCCTGCTTAACAGCTTACCGCAAGGGCTGGACTTACCCGGATGTTGGGCCGCTCGGGAGGGACCTCTGACACCATGTTGTGGTTGGCTATGTCGCTGTTGATGGTAGCAGACCGTTTCCCACCTGATTTGTTGGACATGTCCAAGGTCGATCTGAATGCAGATCAGCAAAAGAAGGGAGCTAGTCAGAGCAAAGAAGCAACAAAAAGTACCATCCCCAGCCCTGCCCCTGCCCTGTCCCCATGGTCCCAGCACTAGCACAAAGTCCCAGCCTGGGGTGCAGTTCAGAAGGCATCTCAGGGGCTCTTTTGCTTCCTCTGGCATATTTTCCCTTTTCTTCTCTGATCATTTATGGCTTTGGCTTATTTTGTTTTTATTTTGTTTGTTTGTTTAAAGACAGGGGGAGGGGGTCTCACATAGCCCAGACTGGCCTCAAATTCACTATGTAGCGAAGGATGCTCTTTAACCCCTGATCTTCCTGCCTCTGCTTGTCAAATTCTGGGATCATAAGCGTGTGGCACTTCACGTAGCTTTCTCCTGTTTGTGTATGTTTAAAAATCTAGACTCAAGCCGGGTGTGGTGGTGCACGCCTTTAATCCCAGCACTTGGGAGGCAGAGGCAGATGGATTGCTGTGAGTTCGAGGCCAGCCTGGTCTACAAAGTGAGTCCAGGACAGCCAAGGCTACACAGAGAGACTCTGTCTTGAAAAAACAAACAAACAAAAAATCTAAACTCAGATAATAGACTACCTGTTAGTCTTTATCTTATCTTATTCTGAGATAGGGTCTCCCTATACAGCCTAGGCTGGCCTTGAAATCAAGAGCCTCAAGCCTCAGGCTCCCAAGAAGCTGAGATGACAGCCATGTACCACCAGGCCTCTGGCCTTTTAGGTTAAAGGCTCAATGGCATACTTAAAGCTATGTATTTGATCCTGGGTGTGTGGGGTGGGGGGTGGAGGGGGGTGGAGATCACTGATCGAAGGCACAATAGCTCAGTGGCCCATGAGTTACCTTTCCCCATTTTCAGAGAGGCAGGGGTACATGAGAGCATTCAGATCTCTGGATTACATCCCATCCCCCTGGGCTACCTTCAGGGGCCCCCAGGTGCTATCCCAACCTGAGAGCAGACTTTTATTCCTTCAGCTCAACCTATGGGGGACAGCAACCTGCTCTCTGCCAGAACCCGGGAACAGTGGGTGAGGAGTCAAGAGATGTGGCCAGAGATCCTGAGGACCCCAAATACCTCCTCCGTCCTCCCTGGACCCACCTACACACAGTAGCAACAGGAGAGTAGTGGCAAAGGACGGAAAGCAAGCAGAGGGGAGCTTACGGTTTCAAGTCAAACTTTTTGTTCTCTTCTGGGATCTGGCCAGTCACTGGGTGTCGAAATGTGTTGCGTCGTTCATTGTGGCTGTAGAGGAAAAAGAGGAGAGAGAGCTGCCATCAGCTGTGAAGGACAGAGTCACAAGCCAAAGGATGGTAGGCCATGGAAGGAGCTGTGGCTCTGTTCCACCAGCAGCACCATTAGGGGCAGGGAAACGGCAGGGCTACGGTACAGGAAGACGCAGGTGGGTGGGGCTGGAGGGGGTGGATATAAAACCTAGCAACCTTTCCCTGAATCCCTGCTAACCACCTGCTAGAGGTCCCAGGCTGTCAGCAAGCTAAGCTCAATGCATTCAGTGGCCACCTTGGGGGTGGCAGGGAGGGTGACATGGGGCTTTCCAACCCCATGAGTTTAACACAGTCGAGATCTCATGCATCAGAGTCCCTCTCAGGGACAGAGCCTGCCAGTGCACCACAGAGAAAATGCTTGCTCATAATTTGCTGAAGGAACTCTCTTGTGACCTTGCTGAAAGACCTCGCCTGCTCCGTGCTTCATCTATTTCTTTAAGTGTATCAGGACAGTCAGAAGCTCCACGGCTGAGCTTGGGCTGGGATTCAGCCACACTCCAAGACCACAGTCTCCCGTTTGAGAGGCTGCTGGACATTACAGAGCCCTCAGGGTCTGCCAAACATCAAAGGTCAGTGGGGGGCCTAACAGTTGGAGCTAATAAAGGGTAGCTATGCCCAAGAGTGGGGTTGGGGGTTGTACAGAGAGCCTGCCAGGAAGCTGGGGGGAACAAGACCCCGGAGACTGGGGCTAGGGCAGGTGAGAGCATCGGGAGATGGCCTCCAGATGTCAAGGCAGCTTCTGGGTGGGCTCTCTAGGGACACAGAGAAGGAAATCAGCAGAGAGACCTTCCAGGGGAGCAATGACTTTGGTAAATGGGGGACCACTTGGCAAGAATGTAGTAGTGTCTAGCCCACAGGGGCTAGGTGAGTTGCTCCTCCCAGATACCTCTTTCAGATGTACTTGAAGAGCCTGGCACAGGCTCCATTTGACCGTAAGAGCAGTCATGGGGACAGAGGCTGCTAAGGCAGGACCACTTAGGCACATCTACAGCGGGGGGGGGGGGGTAGAGGCGGGGGCACTCTGCTCTACCATCCTCAGGCCAGCCAGAGCCTGAGCAGAATATGCTTTGCCTGGTCCCTTCCTCACTCTCCCAGTTCTTCAGGACACACCCCAGCCCTCAGGATACCAGCTGAAGCTAAAGATAACATCAAAGGGTGCTTTAAACCCCCCCCCCCCACCTCACCCCGCTCCGCTGTTCAGATCAAAACCACAGGTATGTAGGAGAAAGAGGTACAGCAGGCAAATGGCTTCAGCCTCTTTGGAAACCTGCAGTTTGTAGCTTAAGCTGGACCAAAACTTGACCAGCATCCACCAGGCCTGGTTTAAACTCGGTACCTTGGTGATCCACCCTCTCGTTCCAAAATTATAGTCCCTCCTCCTTCCTGAATCTTATAAGGACACTCCCTCAATTTGATCACAGGGGATCTTTACAAGGAAGAGGACCTGCCTCCTTACCCTGCCTCTGGCTTTGGCTCCCTACAGGGCTGAGGGCAACAATCTGAGATCACAAAGGTCCTTAAAACGCTAAATTCTCTGTTTTGCCCAATGTGTAGAATGCCTACCTCCTCCTTCCCTACCCCACCCCTCCAGGCCCCTTCATTCTGTGTCCCTGGGAGCACCCTGCAGGCAGTCGTTCAGATACACACACACACACACACACACACACACACACACACAGAAGCAGTCCTCTGTTGCCCAGCTCAGTTTTCCAGGGCATGGCACACCTCTCCCCGAGCCTCCGACCCAGCAACCCCACAAACAATGTGATCTTTCCTCCTGCTGCTAACAATTTCAAAATAGCTTTCCCTTCACGAGCACTGCAATGCAGTGGCCACCGACCTAACTCCTCTCCTCTCAGGTCATGGTCATCTCCAGCAGACCCCTTCCCTTACGCCCAGCCCTAAATTCAAACAGGGCGAGCAACCAACTCGGCCTGCTCTGATTTCACAAGGCTCAGTGGTCCAGAGAGGAAATCCCTACCTGACCCGTCGTCGATCAGCCCGAAACTTCAACATCTTTTTGGAAGCTTGGTCCCCTGTTCGGCAGCCTCAGAGGAGCCACCAGCCACCCTGCTGCTACCATCCCTCTGAGCAGTAAGTCCTTGGATCCAACTCTTACTGCTGTGGCAGAGACGCAGGGTGAGCTGGGGCTGACTCCATGGGCTGCCCTTTCTTCCTGGCTCTGGCACTGGAGAACAGGGACAGAACTCCCTCTGGACAATGGGAGGGGGTAGCCCAGGTGCCCTGGGGGGGGGGGCTGTGGCTTTAAGCAATGCTACAGTTAAAGGGCTGGAGGCAGAATAAATGAAGAAGAGAGCACTTCCTCCCAGTTCAGGTGCCCAAGAAGGAAATACAGAAATGGAGACATGCACGGAGCAGGTGTACAGCATCCAGGTAGTCCGACCTCACTGAGCTAAGGACACTGAGCAGCTGGGCGGGCGGAGGAGCGCGGGCTGCATTCCCATCTGCACGGAAACTCATGCCAGCCAGACCTGCAGCGAGACCGGTGGTGCTCTGGCCTCTCCGCTTCCCAGCCCAGGCACAGGCTCTGGGGCTGCAAACCAACTTGCTACTCAGAGACCTTCCAAGCCCTTCTGAGGGTTAAAGGAAGCTTCAGGTTCATTGGCTGTTACTGTTGCTGAGAAGCCGAAAAGAGGATTGAAAGAAGTCTCCGTCCCTCCTCTCTCACCCTGCCCAGCTCTGCAATCAGCCTGACCCACTCCCCTCTCCAGCAGCACTGCTCGCTTGCCCTCTGTGTGTGCCTGCCGGCCAGCTGGTAAGAAAGTGGACACATGCAGCCCAAGTGGGAAGGGCGGGATGTTTGTGGAGCCCCGGCTGCTGGCAAAGATCAGCTAGCCTTCCTCCCAAGGCTGGTGAGGAAGAGGGTAGGGAATGGGGCTGGGGGGGCGGGAGGTGGGGGCGGGGTCATTGTGTATCTATTGCTGCAAATCTCCCAGATGCAAGATGACAAATTCCAGCTGGAAACTGTCAGATCTGCTCGGGCCCTGCTAGGAGGTTTGCATATGGATGCTAACTCCCCCCTGAATTTTCCACAGGTCGAGGCTAGTCAAATCTCTTTCTGACTGTCCCCTGTGCTTTAGGATTCTTGGTCTGTAAGACCTTCTGAAGGTCACCTCTTTATCCCCCTGCCTCCAGACCAGCTTATTCTCTTATCGGTGCTTGTAAGTGCTTTGGGAGGTTTATAAAGGATTCCAGCAAAGAAGGACGGGGGCTCGATGTCATCTTACACAGCCAAGATACTGTGATGACAAGTTTCAGCTCCCCTGCCTTCTGTATGCTTCCTGTCACTTGACAGGTTCCTTTCTAAGCAAGCAAGATGCTTCTTTCTGCAGCACCGAGCATTCTGTTGACATCACAGTCTGTTGTTCAGGCAACTCTGTGACACCGCACTAGACACTCAAAAGGGTCGGATGAACAATGGGATTGGTAAACAGAAAAACAAATGGACAACATTATTATCAAGAGGCGAGCTGCCTAGGTGTGACTGGGGGGGGGGGCGGGGTCACAGCTGCTGATATTTAAACAGCTAATCCTAAATCCAATATATTCAGCCATTTCGTGGGACTTCGGTAAATGATTTATCTTCGAGGCAGGAGGCCTCAGGTTTGGGCTTGAACCTGTCTCCAGTTACTTGAGCCAGACCCCTCTCCAGATGCCTTCTTGAGTTCCCTGTCTACCTATATTGGTACTCAATAAAGTTTTGTTGAATGCACAAATGAACAGATAAAAAAGAGAGAGACTCTCCATGCTCGGGTGTCCGCATTTGAAGGCTGATATTCTATTTCCAAGGGCTTCCCTACCTTAGCTCTCTCTTACAATTAATTACTTCCTCTCCAGGAGGGAAGCGCTGTTTCTGTCCCTCCGCCCCCTCACTCAGCTTCCCTGACTGGCTCCCCCTGAACATACAGCTTGGCTTTCACCCATCTTCATTAAAAGGAGAAGAAAATTAAGCTCATCCTATCGGGAGGGGGGTGTAGGGCGCATTGGGAAAATGAGGGTTTTTTTTTTTCCTTTAGGAGGTAAAAATATTCCCCTTCTTGTCAAGCTGAGCTCGGGGGGCCTCCCACAGCCTTTGCTCAAGTTAAATTACCTCTCTGGCGCTACGTGAAGAGAGAGCAAGGAGTTGGGGATGAGCGGCACAGACTCCTGTGCACCAAGAGCCCCCCAAATCCTCAGGGTTAAGTCAGAACACAGAAGGCCTGACTGGTGCTCCTCACCAACGGCCTGCACAGTGACAGATTTCCATGTTAAGTTAGACAGCAGGAAGCCGTTTCCTTCCTCCTCATTGCGTTCTTTAGGGATGCCAGAGGCTTCCCTTTCTCAAGGCAGTTGGCTAAGAGCAGATCCTCCTTGGACCTTTCAAAGTCCACTCCCCCAGAAGTGAGACACTCAGGAAGTAAAGACAGCAGCAAAAGAAAGAACATCCTTATTTACAGAATTGTCCAGGAGGTGCTCGTTTCTCTACTGGACCCATGAGGTAGCTGACTGGGAGTGCCATCAGTGGAAAGGGAACTGGGCAGGTCCATCTTCACTATGGGACACTTGGAGCCTGCAGTATCGCCTCACCGTTGACCCTTAACATTGCTCATGTGCAAACAAGGCCTCTTCTGACTCTATATGAACTAATCCCTGCAAACTTTCAAAGCACAACACGGGATGGCTGTAAGCATTCTGCTTGAAAATGATCACGAAGCACGCTGGGTGCAAGAGTGAGGAAAGCGAAGGCAGACAAGAGAACAGCTGGTGGGTCTTGGTGCGGTAGGCCAAGCACCAAGACCTAAACATTCCCTCCACCTCATGAGGGTATTTCCGTGGCTCAAAGCATCCTCACCTTCTATGTGGTGTGTACCTGGGACCACACAGTTAAAACCCGAGTCTCCATCGCCCTGAGCAAGCATGCAGGCACAGAAGTGTTCACACACACCATCCCCAGGGTATATGTCCAGAGTGCCCACTGTGATAAATACTGCAGACCAAAGGAACACACTGCACTCCTTCCACCCCACGGTACCAAGCAGCTTTACTTCCATAGACCCTGAGAATCTGCTGACAGAATCGGCTTGGGCCATGCTTCCCCACGCTGAACGCCCAGCACCAACACCAGCTCATAGGTGGTGAGGAGAGCTGGGGAGGGGCAGGGGACTAGCCCTCCCCTCCCCATTCCTTCTTTCTCCCAGCCAACAAATTCCAGTGGGGCCTGACGGCAGGAAGGGCTCTGCAGCTAACAAGGGAAGCTGGGCTCTTGCCCTGCTTCGCTGTGTGGGTCTCATCATTATTGTCAAAGGGCCTTATCTGCCCCAGCACTCTGTCCCAATTAAAACGAGCTCAGTTTACATTTCCAACTCTCTAGGCTGCCGCTGGATTCCTGAAGCTCCCTGGCTGTTCTGGGAGAAAACACTTTCTTGGCCAACCACTCCCCAAGGCAATCCCTGCTCTACCACCAGCTGCTGCGCCAAGAAGAATCCAAAGGGTGGGATCAGGGCTCAGGCAGCACCTCTGGGGGAGGGGGGTGTCAGATGAAAAGAGCCCCCTTTCCACAACACTGTCTGACCCCTCTTCACCTGCAGAGCAGAATACTAGCTCCAAAGCGCTAGGAGCACCTTCCATCGAGCTCCTAGGCCCTTGCTCCGCCTCTGGCTTTTGCTGCTCCTGGTATTTCCAATATACTAGGAAGAGTATTTCCCTCCCAGTCAATGCTAGGACCCTGAGCTGAGTGTCCAGAAGACAGGACCCAGATACCCCTTCCCACCCACGGCTGCCCGGTCTTCCAACTCCACGCCAACCTGAGTGATCCGAGCCACCTTCCCCACCTGTGGTGGCCAGAGAAATTCACCAAGCTCAGCAAGTACAATAGAAAATGGAGTTGGCTCGGTTACCGGGGAGGTCCAAGTGGGGTAAGCACAAGTCAGGGCCCTAGTTGTGGTCCCTCCAATCCCATGCAGCTCCCTTCCTGTCATATGGTGTGGTCAGCTTATTCCTGCTGTAGGAGATGCGGGGGGTGGGGGTGGGGGCAGCCCAGGGTACAAAACAGAATGTACTCCTCAGAATGGAAAGAAATGACACAGGCAAACACAGGCAACTCTCCTACCCTAGACACCTCAAATTATCCTGACTTTAAACTAGGTTTTTTACTCTGAGCAGATGACCAATGTAATTCCTCCATGTTAGCCGGTGAAGGAAGAGCTGTTTGCTACACCTCTCTTGGATCAAGTTAGTCTCTCTGGCCAGCTCTTGGGGGGATGGGTGGTTACCTCTTCATAACAGAGCCCAAGAGGTTAAACCTGGCTGCGGGTCCTGCCAGAGCACCAGGCCAGCCTCCTCTCCGCCTGCACAGGCTGGTGCACTACTCCAGGGGTGGAGGTGCCTGCCTGCCTGCCTGCTTACACACTGATGGCTGGTCAAGCTGGGGAGAACTACAGTCAGTCCTGGGAGTCAGGAGTTACTGTGCACAGAATAGGGCATGTCCCCTGAACCAGGCCCAGGCTAGAGAAGTAGGGTGAGCCTGCTCCCATGTTCCCTACACTGTGTTGTGGTTCTTGTTGAGACAAGGAAGAAAAATGGAGAGGAAAGAGAACTACCCACAACCCACTTTCCTTCCTCTGGCCTTCCTGAGGAGCCAAGCCAGATGATGGCAGAGGGAGGCAGGTTCACTCCCGACCCCAGCTTCCTCTCTTCCCTTCCATTCCCTTTCCTTCCCTTCCCTTCCCTCTTTTCCTGTCTCCCTGTTCTTTCCCTTGGCCTTCAGGGTGCCTTCTGCCAACACTCAGCTGGATTCCAGGGGTGTGGGAGGGGTGTGGGGGGGGGTGGTGACAGGGCGGAGCAATAATTAATTAGGCTTCTTTCCTTAGCTCTGGGTTGCATCCCAAACTCCTCCTCTGAAGAGAGGGCAGTGTGCTTTGACTTCTAGCTCGCCTGAAGGTCACCCAAACCATCTCTTTATTCCTACCGCAGCAGATCTGGTCCTGGCGTCCCACAGGATCAGCAGCCCCACCCTCCCTGCCCCTTGAGAAGGAATTTTACAGAGAGTGTTTGGACAGTAACCAGCCAGACTGACAGCCTTGCTTCCACTTCCTCAGAAGCCTCCCCATGCCTTCTTGTTCCCCATCCAGCAATCTGAGGCTGTCAAGCTGTTCGGTGCATGCTTCCTCGTTTTTACAAGAAAACAACAGTAGTAAGTGATGCCTTCCTTGTTCTGTAGGCAGCTCAAACTTTCCACCAGACCAGACAGCGGAGGAAAAGTAGTTGCACTGCTGTGAGTGGGGTACAGGACAAAGAAAGTTGAACTCCCTGCTATCTGGTCATTACCCTGGGCTGAGGCAGGTAAGGCCTAGGGCAGAGTCAGCAAAGCAGCAGTCTCCTTGGGTCTTACTGTCAGCCTCTCTGCATCCCTTCTCACCCAGTCTGTGGAAGACTGTTCACAAAGGCTCCCAGAACACAGCAACCACAAACCCTTCTGTTGTTGGTTTTTGTTTTGGTTTTGGTTTGGTTTGGTTTTGGTTTTGGTTTTTTGAAACAGGGTCTCTCTGTGTAGCCTTGGCTGCCCTGGACTCACTTTGTAGACCAGGCTGGTGTCGAACTCACAGCAATCCGCCTGCCTCTGCCTCCCAAGTGCTGGGATTAAAGGCATGCGCCACCACGCCCGGCTTACCCTTCTGTTGTTAACATCTGTCAGCTACAAGTCTAGAGACAATGCTTGGGGTGGGGTGGGGGTTCCTGGTAGGGTGAAGAGTGCCTGGGTACAGGGTAGGTTAGAATAGTGACCTATGATGCCCACAGCCTAGTCTTTTGGGCTGTGCCATATCCTCACCTCCTACCCGGTTTGTTTGTTTCTTTGTGTTTGATGGGGGACCAGTGTGGCTCTGTTGGGATGCTGAGTCCCGGGGTACAGGCTTGCTCAGCATCCCACAGATTCCTTGCTCCTTCTACTGGCCAGCAGGCTCTGACTGGTCACAAAGCTAAGACTTTGCCTAGGGAAAGATTACACAGCTGTAAATCTCCTGGAGCTGGCAGGCAGGCAGGCAGGCAGGCAGGCAGGCAGGGGACAGGCAGGCAGGCGGACAGGCAGGCAGGCAGACAGACAGGCAAGCAGACAGGTAGGCAGGCAGGCAGGCAGGCAGGCAGGCAGGCAGACAGGCAGGCAGGCAGGCAGGCAGGCAGACAGGCAGGCAGGCAGGCAGGCAGGCAGGCAGACAGGCAGGCAGGCAGGCAGGCAGACAGGCAGACAGGCAGGCAGGCAGGCAGGCAGGCAGGCAGACAGGCAGACAGGCAGGCAGGCAGACAGGCAGGCAGGCAGGCAGGCAGGCAGACAGGCAGGCAGGCAGACAGGCAGGCAGGCAGGCAGACAGGCAGGCAGGCAGGCAGGCAGACAGGCAGGCAGGCAGGCAGGCAGGCAGACAGGCAGACAGGCAGGCAGGCAGGCAGGCAGACAGGCAGGCAGGCAGACAGGCAGGCAGGCAGGCAGGCAGGCAGGCAGGCAGGAGCCTAGGTTCCTGGAGGAAAGAGCCTCCCACCTGGTGCTACATGAGGACCAGATACAGAAGACGGCGATGAAAGCGAAGCTGGCATCGCCCCTCACCTGCCAGGGTGCCCAGTCTGAGACTCCCCCACTTCAGTCCAAGACTGAGAGTAGCAGGGCAAGGTGGCACACAAATGGGTGGTGGGAAGTCCCGGATGCCTCTTGCTGCATTGAGAGAGGGTTTGGAACTTCCTGTGGCCCCCCTGGAAGCTTGCTAAGCGCTGGGGTGCCTGTCTCACTGAGACGTGAGGAGGGGCCTCAGTGACAACTGGAACCAGTCCAGAATACCTGTGTCCAGGAGGGTCTCTGTGGGCCGAACAGCACTACGTGAGCACCCTCGCGTGCCCACTGAGATCTGGAAAGGACTGGGTGGCTTGTGGAGTGGAGCTGTCCAACCACCTTGTGTAGAGTCTCCCTCAGGACAACGGTGGAACCACTGATCTCAGGCAGGAGCCTTCGTGACTAACTCACTTTGCGTCTCTGGGTTTCAAACTGTTCATTCTGTAACACAGCAATGCCAGGGGTCTCGGGGGTGGGGGTTGTTTAAGTAAAATCAAGTAGAGCCAAGCGGTGGTGGCGCACACCTATAGTTCCAGCACTTGGGAGGCAGAGGCAGGGGGAGCTCTGTGAGTTCGAGGCCAGCTGGTCCAAAGAGGGAGTTCCAGGACAGCCAGGGCTATACATGGAGAAACTCTGTCTTGAAAAAAAAAAAAAACTAAAATAAAATAAAATAGTCCACAAAGCAGTTGGGGAGAGCTTGCGCATAACAGCTGCTCAGTTGGTGGCTGGCGTGACAAGCAGGAGTAAAAAGAGCGCCGCTGCACACTTGTACCACCAGGCAAGATGGTTACTACAGGATATTGCACGTCTGTACCATCCAGTCAATGGTCACTAGTCATACTCAAATTTTTATTTTTAAAAATGTTAAAAGGTCAGTGTCTCAGACTAGCTGCATTGCACTGAGGCTTAGTGGCCATGGAGGCCACCATCCTAGACAGACAGCCGAGGGCCATTCCGTCACTTTAGACATCTCCTAGACAGCACTACGCTAGTCCTCTCAGGCACCCACAGTTTTGGATGACAGGAGACAACTCCAAACTGCTTGATCCTTCTAGCAATGGCTTTGTGCACAGATTCCTCAGAAATACAAGGCCTGTTACCTTTCTAAACTATACCAACAAGAATGGAAATTTTGCCTCCAACTACAACAGAAAGTTAAAAATTAAAGATCAAGCTGGGCATAGTGGTGCACCCCTTTAATTCCAGCACTTGGGAGGCAGAGGCAGGCGGATCGCTGTGAGTTTGAGGCCAGCCTGGTCTACAAAGTGAGTCCAGGACAACCAATGCTAACATAGAGAGACCCTGTCTTGAAAACAAAAAACAAACAAAAATTAAAGATCAAGGCTGGACATAGTGGTACATACATATCTATAAGCCCAGCACTTGAGAGATAGGGCAGAATGATGAAATTCATGGGGAACCTGCAACAGAAATCTTATCTTTAAAAAAAATAAAATCAAATGATATATTCCAAAATCCAATCAAAGCAGGCATAGCTTTAATCTCAGCGGAGCAGGGGCAAGAGGCTCTCTATGAGTTCAAGGCCAGCCAGGGCTACATAGTGAGACCCTGTTTTGAAAAAAACAAATCCAATTACAATAAATTTAAATGATGCATTAGCTTTTAAATCAATGCATTAAGACTCCCCACAGTCTGGAATTATCACCACCAAGAGCCCTTTTTGGGCATAGGGCCAGAAGAACATACTTTGGAAAGAGTCTAATAACAGAAGGAGATGAGAGATGCAAGATGGAGCAAGAAAAAATGGAGTTATCTAGAGACAGAAGAGGCTGGTCCTCAAGCCAGCCTCCAGCTAATGCTGATGGGGAAGAGAAGGGAAGAGCATCCTGTAGGCCTTCGGTCCAAGGGGAAAGGAGGACCTGGAGGAGCCACCAGCAGATGGGCAGTCTTAGGATCCCTCCTTCCTGGCACCTCCTGCCCCCTGAGACCCCGCTTCAGACCTGGAACCCTCGAGAGAGAGTCACCAGTGACTTAACCGGCAATTTACTAAAAAAACAAGCAGCATAGGACGCAGGTGCCAGGGATAAACACAAGAGGAGAGGGAATGCTTTCAGAGACAGAAGAGGGCTCCCAGGCCTAGTGCCCAGGCCACTTGCAGGTGCTTCCCAGTCAAAACAGATGCCAGCCTCCATCACTCTGAAGACCTGAGGAGCAGGTGAGTCTGCCTACAGCAGCCTGTTGGAGCAATTCTGCTGCCTCTGACAGGCGCAGTGCAAAATAAAAACACAGGACTCGAGTTCACAGCTCAAGTATAGGAACCAAGCAGGAGGTCCTTCTGAGCATGTGCAGTGAGCCCACAGGTGATATCCACCCCATGGGTCTAGCAGTTCCTCTGTAACTCCCCGGAGAGTGTTAGATAAAGGCTGTCTGACTGCATGTGTGGCTGACAATCTGAGTACAAGGCACACAGGGCCAGCCTGTCCATTCCTCTTCTGGATTCTACCTTCCCTTTCTTTCTTGGCTTCAAACTGCCCAGAAACTTGGCTCTTTTGCTTTTGGCCTCCTGGGTTTAGTGGCCAGCACCTCCCTCTTATTGTCCTGGTTTCTGTTTGCCTCCTGGAAACCCCACCAGAAGGAAGCACTGCAGTAAAGTCACTAAGGGTTGAGTTTACCCTGCCTCTCAAATCTGCCTTGAAGACCAGCACAGCAAGTGCCCTGTTCCAGAGATAGTCCCTATGCAGGTGGGGCTAACATAACCATTATGTCATACAATCATTTTCCTCCCAAGAGAGACAGGGGGAACAAAAGAGCTCTTAGCAAAGTGATGGTGCTCTGTGTGTGTGTGTGTGTGTGTGTGTGTGTGTGTGTGTGTGTGTGTTTTCAACAGTTCTTTGGTGACACTTCCTTTAAAGTCATATGAGCCTAAAAGAGTCTCTCTCTTCTTTCTCTCTCTCTCTCTCTCTCTCTCTCTCTCTCTCTCTCTCTCTCTCTCTCTCTCTCTCTCTCACACACACACACACACACACACACACACCCCTGCCTGCTGACCAGGCACTGCATCCACTGCCTCCCACAAAGCCATGAACTTTTGTCCATATTCCTGGTCACATTACTAGATGTCAAAGAACACAGGTGCTGTGGGGTGAGGGGACAACAAACCTAAAAGCAAAAGATTTGTTCTTGTTTTTTCTGAGATGTCAGTTTTGCTCCCAAATGACAACATCGTCTTCTTAACGAGTGGCCAGGTCATCCTCAATTCTCCCTCCAGTCTGTCCCACCCGCTCCCCACCACAGCCTACTCACTGTGCCCTTTACAAGCACACTGTCCCCATCTGCTATGGCTGTGTCCATGCGAGCCTGCTTTGCTCAGACTCCTCTGGAGACAATGGCTCAGAGAGGCAAGAGGGGAAGAGCCTCTGGGCTTTGTGCACAAGGTGACTACATGAAACCACCGTCTCCTCCACAGGATGTTAGGTGCAGCTGCACCTCCGCCTGGTAGTCGGGGCTAAGGATTACCCCCTAGATTGAGAACCGGTCTGAAGACTTCCTTCTCACAGAAAAGGTGAGCCTAGAGTGCAGCTCAGCTGAAAATTTGTTTCTGTTTTGCCAAAAGCCCCCTGTGGCTGATGAGTAGGCACCGAGCACTTCCTCACCTCAGAGCCACACAGACGGACGGACTGACCGATGGACGGATAGACCGACAGACAGACGGATGAACATATACCAAACCAACAGGCACTTACTCACCAGCTCCGTGTGTCCCCCTAGTCCCTCTGCCTCCTTTCACACTCAGGGATAGGGAATGGTTTCCTTTTAATTCTCAGCAGGTCCCAGTGGAAAGCAATCATTAACAGCCACACGCTGACTGGCCTTAACCCCTTCAGTGCTGGCCTGCCATAATCCAGCTGCTGTCCTGTCCCCTTTGCCTAGCCCTGAGAGAATGGCAACACTTAGCTGGCTGCCATCTACCTTCATAATGCTGCTGCTCCCATGTGGAGAGCGAGGGCCCGGGGAGTCCCACCCAGGCCTCCTCACCTAATTGGAGCACGCCTACAACCTGAGGCACTTAACTCTGGCATGATGCCCAATTGGATGAGCCCACATTATGAAATATTTGCCAGGCAGGCCAATAAAGAAGCCAGGATCCGGGGGAGGGATGGTATTTTTATTTATTCCTGGAGGAGGGTGTGTAGTCATAGAATTGATAGCCCTGAGACAGAAGCAGAGAGAAGGCCACCTCAGACCCTGGGATGTCTCTGGAGGAGTCCTAATGAAAGGGTTCTTCTTCCTTGTCTTCTTCTTTTCCTCCTCCCCCTCCCTCCTCCCTTCCTCCTCCCCATCCTCCCTTTCTCCCCCCTTCCCCCCCCCCCTCACTTCCCTGCCCTACTCAGGAGTTTGGAGAAGGGGACTGGGAAACCCTAAGAAGGAAAAACAACAAGCAAGAACTGAGAGTATGGACATTCTTCGTATTCCACAGTAAAATCTGTGTGCATCTTTGGTGCACGCAGGTGGCAGGTAGGCAGCTTTGAGTAGAGACAAAGATCCCGCTTTTCTCTCTCTCTCTCTTTAAAAATAGGTAACTGATTTAAGGAAATCTAAACGCAGCATAAAAGTGTCTACACGCAGGACACATGCAAATTTATGCAGATATGTGCAAATGAGCAGTTCCGGGAGTCCTCTGCCACGGTTTTCCTAGTTTGAGGAAGAAATCAGGTAGATTCTAATTCCGCCTTGAGGCTGAGGCAGGCGTCAGAGCATCCCACGAGAGCACAAGAAACGCAATGGATATATACTTACTGAACATTTACTGCCTAAGGCACAGAGTGCCTTTATGTAAAGCCTACTTGAGGGTTTTTGGTTTTTTCTTCCCTCTGTGAGCACAAATAAAATACCATAGGATAGTAGAATAGAAGTGCCCTCTGCTACACCCACACAGTTGGCACCCTGCTTTGCTACAGGCCCAGATGCATGACTAGCTCTGAACCTTAGCCAGCCAGCTTCAGCGACTGGAACTTTTCCTTATCGCCTTGGTTCCTGTTTGCCTATCAGTAAAGCCAGCCACTGCGGCTCAGGACCCTCAGTCACAGCAGCCAGGGGGCCTTATCTTATCTTCCCAATACCTTCCCAGTCCCTGGAGACTAGCTCACCCTGGTTTCTTAAAGGGGCTATACTACCACCTGCCAGAGATCTGAGTGCTGTGTGCAGGGTCAGAGTTTACTTAGGCACCCACCCTTGCTCCACTTTGCTCTTTGCCTTCACGGCAGAGTGAGGCACTGGTGCTTTCAAAGGACAGTTTAAAAGCTTATGGTACAGCACTCAGGAGGCAGAGGCAGGTGGATCACTGTGTGTTCGAGGACAGCCTGGTCTACAAAGTGAGTCCAGGACAGCCAAGGCTACCCAGAGAGACCCTGTCTGGGGTGGAGAGGTAGGGGTGGGGAAAGCTTATGTTATCAGGGGGACACCCAGCATCCTAGGTGGAACTGAGGTTGAAGGGTTGGGTGAGGGTTGGCATGGGGAGAGGCTCAGGATATCCCTCAAGCTGTATTTCCACACACAAGCAACAAGCAATGGAAATGCCACTTATAATACTAGGGAAAATACTAAACGCTTGAGGCTAAGCTTGACAAGAGGTGCAAAATCTATGTGCTGAAAAGCATAAAACGCTAGAGAGAGGAATTAAATAAGACCTAAAGGAGACAATACTATAAAGATATCTGTTCTCCCAGTATTTTTCTTTTGATTCAACACAGTCCCATCAAAACCCGGCAAGTTCTTTATATAAACTGAGACAAGACAAAATCCAAAACTCACATGGAAATCCAAAGGAACGAGAATATTCTACTTAAAAAAAAAAAAAAAAAAAAAACTTTTAAAAAGAAGAATTGCTCCTAGTGCTCAGGAGGCAACGGTGGGAGGATCGTGAGTTTTGGGCCACCTGGGGCAAATGAGACCTTGTCTCATAAAATCAAAATCTGAGGCTTTAAGCGTAGCTCAGTTGGCAGACTGCTTGCCTAGCATATAAGGGCCTGGGTTTGACCCCCAGCACTAGGTGGGCACCGGGGGTAAGGAAAGGAGAGACAGGAAGGTCAGAAGTTCAAGGCCATCTATATAAAGATCTGAGAAGGAGTGTAGCTCCATGGTAGAACATCAGCCTTGCATGAGAAAGAAGAGGAGGAGGAGGAGGGTTATTAACGGGACTACTTAGTGTGGTAGTGCTATAAAGATACATATATGAATAAATAAACCAGAAATTATTGTTACCAAGAGCTCTCTTTTGGCATAGGGCCAGAGGGACATACTTGGGAAAGATTCTAATAATTGAAGGAGATGGAGAGATGCAAGGCAGAGCAAGAAAAAATGGAGTTATCTAGAGACAGATGAGACTGGCTGGTCCTCACATCAGCTAATGCTGATGGGGAAGAGAAGTGAAGAGCATCCTGTAGACCTTTGGTCCAAAGGAAAAGGAAGACCTGGAGCGAGAGAGATAGAGGAGCCACCAGCAGCTGGGCAGTCTTAGGATCCCTCCTTCCTTGCACCTCCTGCTCCTACCCCTGCCCTAGAAGTAAACCTATCCATTTGTGATCTATTGGTTTTGACCAAGATATAAAGGTGATTTCAATACATGGTACTAGACAAATGGTAGATCCATATGTCAAACAGCTACGACCAAAAAACCAAAACCCAAACCAAAAACCCTCATGGGACTGGAGAGATGGCGCAGAGGCTAAGGGCACTGACTGCTCTTGCAGAGAACTAGGATTTAATTCCTAACACCCATATGTCTACTCCCAACCATCTATAAATCTAGTTACTTGAGATATGATGCCCTCTTCTGACCTCCAAGGTTACCAGGCACACACCTGGTACACACTACACACACACACACACACACACACACACACACACACACACACACACTCAATTAGAAATAGAAAATTCTTTTTAAAAAAAATCCTCCAATTCAACCACTAAAAAGTGCTGAAGGCCAACTTTGACACCACAGGATAAAGTGAGGCACGGAACAGACCATAGGCACAAGAACAGGAGCTAAAAGTACATTTCTAGAAGAAAACATAAGAGAAAAATCTCAGAGACTTTAGCGTTGCCTAAGAAAATTCAATAAGATGAACATCAAATAAAAGATGCTGTTCTTTTTTATTATTATTTTTAAAGGTTTGTTTATTATGTATACAGTGCACCTCAGTGCACATTATAGATGGTTGTGAGGCACCATGTGGTTGCTGGGAATTGAACTCAGGACCTCTGGAAGAGCAGTCAGTGCTCTTAACCTCTGAGCCATCTCTCCAGCCCCAAAGATGTTGTTCTTACAAAGACATTGTTCCAAAAGCAAAAGGCCATTAAGGAGTGCCTAGTGTGGCCCAGCAGGCAGGGCCACAGATAGGAAAGCAGGCCGCTTCCTGACAAGGTAAAGGCGCAGGCACCACAGAGCCCATCCATTCTGTTCCTCCACAGGTTACAGCCCGTGTGTCTACACAGAGACGCTTACACCAATGCTCACAGCACCCCTTGCACGAGAGCTCCGATCTGAAAAGGGCTGATCCACAACCTGTGAACGCAGCACGGAGTCCACAGGATAGGATGCCACTCAGCACGAGGATACATTACCAACGTAGGCAGTGAAACCGATTAGATGGATCTCAAAATAATTACGCTGAGTGAAAGAGCCCAGGCTTTCCAAAAGAGAGTACACACTGTGATAGTCTATTATAAAATACTTTTAAAATTGCAAGCTAATCTATAGTGGCAGAAAGTAGACCAGTGTAGCCTCAGGACAGGGTGGAACAAGGCTTACAAAAGAGACAGGAAGCAATTTGGGGGAGTGATGGGGATTTTTTTTTTTTTTTTTTTTTTTGGTTGAACTAGAGACTGAACCTAAGGTCTTGTGTTGAGCTATCTTCTAGTCCTTTATTATTCTAATTGTGGCAGGAATTGGGGCCAGCCTGGGCTACATAATGAAACCTTATCCCAGTAATAAAATAAGGCAAAAATAATATCTCATAAAAGACATTCTTCTAGCCTCTAAAGCTATGCCCTTTGTGGGGGTGGGTGTTTCAAGACAGGGTTTCTCTGTGTAATAGCCCTGTCTGTCCTGGAACTCTCTGTGTAAAGCAGGCTAGCCTCAGACACTCACAGCTATCCACTTGCTTCTGCCTCCTGGAAAACTGGCATTAAAGGCACGTGCTACCACTCCCAGCTATCTATGCCGTTTTTTAAAGTCAACTATAACTCTGTAAAAGTATAGAAAAAGAAAAGCCTTTTCTTGATAAGACTTTAAGCAAAACTTCTTCCTCTTAATATACACCTTACATTTTAAGTGTGGATGAGCTCAGAGATGGGCTAGGACTGAGCAGGGTCCAGCCTTTCTTTTCTAGTGGCCTCCTCTCTCTGACGGAAGCATGGCTGGGCAGGAGGAATGGACAAGGGGTCCTTAACAGCCCGTGTTTTTCTCATGTCTTTGCAGCAAGCAAGTAATTCAGGCAGGCCCAAGTGTAGTGCACATAAAATGAAGAATCACTTGTTTATGGCCGAAGAGGAATGTCAAACACAACTGCATGATTCAGCAAACAGCCACCACTATTTCATTTGATTCTTTTATGGTCCATAAAGCTGGCAGAAAAGTATTACCAACTCTAATTTAAATAAAAGAAGAAATAAGGGGCCTGGGAGGTGGCTCTGTGGGGAAAGGCACTTGCTGTCCAAGCTTGAGAACCTAAGTTCCATCCCTGGAAGCCAGGTATAGGTGGAAGAAAAAACCGACTCCATAAAGTTGTCCTCTGACCTCCACATACCTCTCTCTTCTCTCTCTCTCTCTCTCTCTCTCTCTCTCTCTCTCTCTCTCTCTTTCTCTCTCTCTCTCTCTCTCTTCTCTCTCTCTCTCTCTCACACACACACACACACACAAATAATAGTAACAATAACAATAACAATAATGGCGCACACCTTTAATCCCAACACTTGGGAGGCAGAGACAGGCGGATGGCTGTGAGTTTGAGGCCAGCCTGGTCTACAAAGCGAGTCCAGGACAGCCAGGACTACACAGAGAAACCCTGTCTCGAAAAACCAAAAAAGAAAATCATCATCATCATCATCATCAAACAAATGAAGACTCCAAAGCTCCGAGAGGTTAAGGGTGTGTCTCGGATGAAATAACATACCTTGGGGTCTTTTCAATTGCAGTCTTCCTCCTAGCCTCAGGACCTGGGCTTAGCAAGGTAGTGTCCCTCTACCCTGGCTTGGCTTGCAGACCCACATCTTAAGCTCACTCATCCCTCGGAAGTACTCCAAGGAAAGACAGAGATAACACCCCAGGAGCTCTGGAGGTTGGTACAAACAGCAAACGCGTGCGGGATCAACTAAGGGGAGCTGTGATATCAAGTCTGGAAAGACTGGGGATCCAAGGATCATATTAGATCGCACATTTGATGTGAAGAGGGGGAAAGGCCAACCAAACACCACTCCCTGGCCGGAAGTCTAGTGGGTGTGGAAGCAGCTGGAGGCTGTTAGAAGAGAGCCTCCCAGCCAAAGGCCTCGGCACCCTTCCTCTCCCCCTCTCTATCCCCACCCTCCCTGTTCTGGCTAGGCAGGAGAACAGCCACTGGCCGGGAGCCCAACCTTTCTCTCCCTTGTTCTGAGGATGGGGTGACTGGGAGAGGGAGAAACCACTGCTGAAGGGCACAGGAGTAGAAAGCGTATGGGATACCCCAATCTCAGCAGTCAAGATTTTTACCACTCTGGGGCAAATATACAGTGGTTGCTGTGTCTCACTGATGATAGAACCCAGGGCTTGAGAGTCAAGCAAGTTGGCCACACCACCACTGCTATGGCAATTTTTTTTTTTTTTTTTAAAGTAAAAACTAGTGGTGGCACATGCCTGTAATCTCAGCACTCTGGGAGACAGAGGCAGGTGGATCACTGTGAGTTCAAGGCCAATCTGGTCTACAAAGTGAGTCTAGGACAGTCAAAGCTATACAGAGAAACCTTGTCTCAAAAAACAAAACAAAAAACAGCAACAAAAAGGCTCAAGGAATGCTACTATGTCATGTCCAGACAGCCATATATCTGGTGCATTTTCCCTCTGCCCCAGGCTCCAGTGTGGCCTGAAGTGCTACTGCTGTTGATCCTGACTTGATTTAAAATGGCAAAGATTTTTCACAAAATGTCTAGGGGTTTTTTTTGTTTGTTTGTTTTTTGCTTGCTTGTTTTGTTGTATTTTTAATGTTGTACTAAAACATCCATCTATGGGACTGGAGAGATGGCTCGGCCACTTAGAGCACACGTTGATCCTACAGAGGACCTGGTGGCTCACAACCATCAGTAACTCCAGTTCCAGGGGATCTGACACCCTCTTCTGACTTTCATGGGCACCTGGCATGTACATGGTACACAGACATACGTGCTGGCAAAACATTCATATACATGTAATAAATAAATAAATCTTTTAAAACTAAAAAAATATTATTCACCCTGCTTGGTTAATTTTTGGCATGCCTTGCCCCTCCTCACATTTAAATTTTATGCCTAAGAAGGGAGGGAGGTGGAGCAATCAGACAAGACCAGAAAGACCAGCAAGCCAGTGTGTGAGCAACAAAGAAAAGCTGAGGCCAGAGAAGACCAGAGTGCAGGGTGGCGATCCTGGAGTAGCCTTGGGTAAAGTTTTTAGGTTAAGTGTGAGGTGAAATATGGCCTGTATATTGGATAATAGAGTTGTCCTAACGTTATGCTTGCAGCATTTGCTAATTGCTGCGATTATGCAAGAAGATATCCTTGTTTTTAAAAGTTTAAAAAAAAAAAAAAAAGGTCACAGCTGTCTGACAGCTGTATTAGCCAAACCCTCCTCCTCCTTCTCCAGCCTGCACTGAGGAGGCAAGTAGGAAACAGCAGTTACAGGACAAGAGATGTGGCTGGGCATGTTCTTCCTGAAACATGAATTAACCAGGAACCCCTAAATCGTTCTCCTTTTCTCCAGGAAAACCTGACAATTGGCACTGGAGAAAAATAAAGACACTGCCCAGACCACAGCATCGACAATTCATCTATCTGCTTTCACCCCAGACTCAGGCGCCTTGGCTCTGCTAAGGAAGTGAGGGAACGGGAGCAGGGCCCAGGAGGGAGCTCAGGCTGCTCTCTTCCAGCCTGCTGTCAGCTGGGCAGCAGGAAATTCCCGAGGTTGTGAGATAACCTTGCTGAATGGCTTAGGGCTCTAGAACAGGCCTGACTCCCAATCCCAGACCTCCAGCTGCTGCCCACAGAATTTCCGGCAAGTGACTCCACCTCTCCGGAGTCCACAGTGTTCCCTCGGCTGTACAAAAGGGGTAATACCAGGATTTCACTCATGGGCTTGCCACAGGGCTAAAGAGATTACACCAATGGGCAAATAACAATTGCCAGCATCCAATAAATATTCAATGGGTACCAATGACTGTTACTGCCTGCCTGCTTCTGCCTTAACTGTTCATCCCTCAGAGATGATGGCCAGTTTTTACTACAAAAGCTCTTGGTTCAGCACTTTGTCCCAGAAAGATGGATGCTTAAGAACTGATCCAATACTGTGGCACATGCCTTTAATATCAGCACTTGGGGAGGCAGAGGCAGGCAGATCTATGTGAGGCCTAGGCCAACCTACTAAGTGAGGTCATGTCTCAAAACAAAAGCCAACCAACCAAAAACCAACAGAGACAGAGAGAGAGAGTAAGAGAGCGGAGAGAGAGAGAGGAGAGGGAGAGAGAGAGCGAGAAGAGAGAGAGAGGGAGATGAGAGAGGAGAGAGAGGGAGAGAGAAGAGGAGAGAAGAGGGAGAGAGAGAGAGGAGGGGAGAGAGGAGGAGGGGGAGAGAGGAGGAGGAGGAGATGGGAGGAGGGTGAGAGAGCAGAGAGAGGAGGAGAGAAGAGAGAGAGAGAGAGAGTTAGTTCAAAAGAAGCCATCCATAAGAGAACACCCAGAAAGAATACATGCCTGCAATCCTATCATTCAGTAGGGTGAGACAGGAAGATTGCCATGTCTTCAAGGCCAGCCTGGACTATATAGAAAGTTCCAGACCAACCTGAGCTACAGTAAGACCCTGTCTCAAGAAACAAAGGGGGGAAAGGAAGTGAAAAAGAAGAACACCCAGAGATCACTAAATCACTTAGTAATTCATCCCCCACCTCAGACCAAAGAATCGTCAAAGGCAGAATCTTGGTCTTGTCTCTAGGAGCCAGAATAAGGCATGCCCGAGGGTCTCAGGTAGGACGTCCGTCCCTAGCTGCCTTTGTACTGGGAGGTGGGCATTTCCTGTGTGTCTGTTCTATCTTACTTGGGCGTTGAAAAGCAAGTCAGCCCTAGCATCAGCATCCCTGGGCAGAGAGAGTTGACTACAAAGTTCCACATTCCAGTGCTTTGCCTGCAACCAGCCAGCTGCACTGTGGGCAAGTTCCTGCTCCCTTGGAACACAGGGGACATGAGAGAAGGAATCGCATCGGCCGGAAAGTGAGTGAGAGGACAGGGGAGGCCGCCACCATGTTAAGTGCTTCAGGGAGTCCTCTGAGCGCTAACTTCTCACCTGAAACCCTCTCCCCATCTTAGAGATGCAGTTTCAGCTGGAGGGCTTTGGGGCACAGAAAGAAGAGGAAAGTGAACACACTGAGATGTGTCTTCAGGGCTGAAAAGGGCAGGCCAAGGGCAGGGTGGACAAAGGTCAGGAAGCTGTCGATTTAGCCCAGATGGTCCTTCTGTGACAGAGCCGGAACAGGCGATTTTCTAGCCATAAACAGCCACTCAACAGGCCCCAAACCACACGCATGCACATGTGAACGCGAAGATGAACTACAGCTGCTCCCGGGTGAGCCAAGGAGTGTGGGAGGGCAAGGAGGGAAGCGGGCGGGCACGTGTGGTGTGTGCTTCCAGACACATTGGCTGCAGGAGCAGCTTGGGTTTCATGAGACCTGAAGCCTCATAGAATTCGGGAGGCTACAAATACAGATGTAAATATTAGACAAGGCTTTGGGAGTGAGGGCTCCATGCTAAACTCCAGCCGTTCTCCCATGTATAAATTTTCTGACTATGGGCACACACTTGATGCCTGCGTCTCTCTGAGTTTCCTTGCCCCTGGCTCGGCACTACTCCCCTTTGCTCTCACACCAAGCTTTGCTTAACTTGATTTATTCCTAACGGCACAGGGCATTGAGAAACTCCCCCCCCCCACACACACACACACACCTTAGATGAAATTCTGAGCTTCTGCTCAGCTGAGAGCTTGGACTTTACACGCTCCCTTCCCTCTCCAGTGTGCAGCACGGGCATCAGCAACTTGCAGGGTAGAGTCTCTCCCCCACGCCACACACTTGGCTTTGAGCAGCTCCACCTTCCCCAAAGGGCACTGCAAAGCCTTCCAGGCTGCCAGGAAGGGTGAAACCACAGCTCCACCCACTGCCTGGCCCCTTACATTCCAGCCCTGCGCCCAGAGTTTGACCTCCTCCGTGGCTGGCTGCAGATAGGTTCTGTTTTTAAACAGTTCAGCTCTTGGGCCCCTCTACACACACACACACACACACACACACACACACACACACACACACACACACACACACGCGTGCACGCACACACACACACACACACACACACACACACACACACACACTTACTTTCTGGCTCCAGAAAAGCCAGTCAAGAGTTTCTTTTTGCAGCACCATCTTACACCGCCCTTAAGGCACGGATCCTAGTGGGCCTGCCTCCTCCTGCCTGCTCAGTCTGCAAACACGTTGGACGGAGGAGATGAGGGGCTCAGGGCAAAGGAAGCTCTGTACTCTGGAAGGTTCCTCCAATGTTATCCCAGGAGAGTGGTGTGGATAAGCACAAGGTTATTGCCACCCACAGAGAAGTCTCCAGATTCTTCCCTCCCAGCCACAAGAGAGAGTAAAAGAACTCGGGAGACAGGGTAGGGATGCAGACAATTCCGTGGACAGTGTCATGGGCTGTTTAACATATGCTTCCTAAACCCCCTGCTGCAACTGGACTTGTCTGGAATGCAGCACATCCTTCTGGAAAAGCATGCCTTGTATAAATAGGAATTGTGTGTTGTGTCTCCCCGCCCCACCCCCACCTACCACACACCAGGAATTTTCGGGACACAGACCAATCCCGTTCGTTTTCTCTTCTTTCTACCACAAGCTTGCATTCTGGCTAAGGTCAGAGGGCAGCCCTGGAAGGGCTCACTAGGGTAGAGCTTTTTTCCTCCACCAGCTGAAAGAGAAAAACTTGCTTCCCTCATCAGTGTAAGCGAGAGAGAAGTTGGGAGCCAGTTGTCCTTGGCTCCATTTCATCTGCAGTGTAAAGGCAATAGGTTCACTGACTTAATATGTGAACACTTTGCAACAACAGCAGTCACACAGATGATGGCCACCACCATCTCAGGCCTCCAAGGTCTAGGTCCAACCGGAACAAACAAACAAAAAAACGGAAGTCCAGCCTCCCTCTGTGGCCCACTGCAACTTGGGTATTGGAGATGAGAATGACTCAGGATACTGTGCAGGCTTCCACCATCAGTCTCCCAAGGTCTATTAGTACAGAGAAGAGAGAGAAGTATCTTGGCCCTGGACCTTCTGATGGCCTGACCTTCCACGCCTTCCTGGGGGCCCACAGTTGGCTGCGGTTTGATGGCAGCTGAAGTTGAGAGAGAGAAACTAGCAAAGTTTCCCTGTCTTCTTTTGTGTAGCCAAATGAAGGCCCCTTGTCTTTTCAACTGTTTCTTTAGGTAAAGAAACAGTCTCTACAGCTGTGAGAAATGGTTCTGAATTCCCAGGCCTAAATCCTCATCGTAACGTAAGGAAATAATTGCATAGTCACAGACTAGATGGGTCCCAACTTAAGCCAAACAGGAAGGCTCCGTCCTCCTTGGGCTCTGAGGAGTAGATTCGGTTATTCTACAAATGATGGAATTTAGCAAGTGCTGAGGTTCCCAACTCTGAGGCTTTGATGGAACGACTCAGTTTGGCCTTTACTGAAAGGACACAGTTTTACCAATAGGCAGAGGAAGAGCTAGAACAGCCTTCAAAATCTGCCTTCCATGTTCTCTCCAGTCACCGGGAATAGCCACACTTGGGCTCCGCCAGTCACAAAGCCACAATTCAGTCCCACGCCTACGGGGCCTTGTGGTCAGGCGGGTGAAGTGACAAAGCAAATTGTCAACTTTGATCAGAGAGACTTCTTGGAGTGGTCAACCATGACCGCAGAGGCTCATAAGTTCAGAGAATGGAGAACAACGGCTACCGGATGCCCGGCTATAAATGAGACAGGTACATTCCCCTCTTCGGGGCTCAGGGGATAGCACAGAAGAATGGGCAGAAACAGGGTAAAAGCTGGAGGAAGGGGTGGGGAGAAGTGTAGAATTTTGGCAGTGGCCGATGCACTCTTGAACTCACAGCAGCTGTCATTACCTGTACAGGACTGTCAACACCCTGTCATGGAAAGAGATGGGCTCATGTGTCCTTACCCCTCCCTGAGGACTTATATATAGTTAGCGTTGATAGTGGAAGGAGAACCTTTTCTTCAGTGTACAGCTGCTGGTAAAGTACCCCAGTGAAATGTAACACACGCACACATACACAAAGAGATGAAAGTAGAAGGGGACTAGTTTGGAAGAGAAAGGAGATCATCGAGAGTGGGAGTGGGGGTGGGGGTGGGCCTGGAGAGATGGCTCAGAGGTTAAGAACACTGGCTGCTCTTCCAAAGGTCCTGAGTTCAATTCCCAGCAACCACATGGTGTCTCACAACCATCTATAATGAGATCTGGTGCCCTCTTCTGGTGTGCAGGCAAAATCCTGTATACATAATAAATAAACAAATAAATCCTTTAAAAAAAAGAGTGGGAAGGGGACAAGAGAAGGTACATGTATGTAAATGCAAAAACAACTTCTCGTGCAAGATTGCTTAGGGACACGAAAACTCTCCAAGCCAAATTCTTGTAGGCATGGAGACCAAGCCACCTTGCAGAAATTGCCACATCACAGCATCCATGGTCACCATGGTGACATCCATGCTTCTGAAACCTGGCACTGCTACATTGGTGGCACAGGGCAGGCACTTGATCTCACCTGATTAGGGTCCTCCCTGGGAGTGAAGACTACAGCTGAGAGAAGAAAGAGACCATTCCATTTCCAAGTGAGCCCAATGCTGACACGTCCGCAAGAGAGACACTCTCCCATTTTCTCCCCCTGTAGGCTGTCCACTAGCCTAAAACTGTCCTCCATAGTGAGGGACAGGAGTGAGCCAGCACACCAAGAGCAACAACAATCAGCCCCAAGACAGTCAACCTCTTGATTCTAGTTTGTACAATCATTTCTCTGACAGGGAGATCTGAGAAATACGTCGGAAACCTTCAAGGCGTAAGCTGGTTTTGAGTAGTTTTACTAACTTGGGCCCAGAAGTCACAACTAGTACAGGGCACAACAGCACAGTGGAAAGCACCCAGCGTCTCCTCTATTGGAAGACAGAATGGAAGCAATCAAGAAGGAAAAGGCGAACAACAAAGGTGCAGTGGCTGAGGAAACAGGCGGGCTGACTTCTAAAGTCCTGAAAAGCAACAAGGATGCTCGAGAAAGAGCTGGCAACAGGAGAAATCGGTATGGCTGTAAAGGTGAGCTGATGTCCCCAAGGAAAGTGGCAGGTACTCATACCCAAAGGACTCTGAACTGGTTGCCAGTAAGTGGGCACAACTCAGATACAGTCCCAGAGAACAAGTCTATCATCCTGGGTCCTCTGCTGTCTTGAGACTCACGATTCCTCCAGATCACAGGGTCCAATCTGGTCACCTCATCTTCTTTAAGGATGTCTACTTTTCTGTTACCAGCATCATGATCCAATGACCCCCTACCCCCATTTTCTGTTCTGCAATTGGCTGGATCGGCTATTCATTGTTACTATAGCAACTAACTTACCACCGTTCCTACTGAGCACCTTCCCAGTGAGGGGCACAGCTCAGGCCTTACACTGCTTAACGTCCACTGACAGCAGGCTCTTTTGCACAGAGAAATACCATGAACACAGGGACATGCATACTCAGAGTTCAGATCTTACCTGGTCTAGAGTCATCTAGAGATAGGAGTGGCCATCTGAGAGCACCAAGAAGGTAGGTGAGGAAGGGTACCCACGCTATTACCCCCTCTGCTGCCCCCACACCATTGCCTACACAACAGAGCAATGCCCACCTTTCCAGTGAAATGTTAAAGGCAGGCCACATTGTCCCCAGATTGAATTAGCACTTCCTTTGGCTGTTGTTTTTCACATCCCTAATGAAGACCACCGAAACCCTCTAATTGAATTCCTCCTGCTTCAAGCTGCATCTCCCTCTCATGCTTATCTGGCCACAGCGATGCTCGCACACTCCTCCACAGATGGCCCTACTCCATGCAAGGCTTCTCCAGACACGGCGCGCTAGTAGTTCTGCGCAGAACCATTTCCGCTGCGGATGGCTCTTCTCTCATTACACATGCTCACACTTGTTCCTGGCTCCCACAGCCCCCCAAAAAGCCAGCTGGTTTCTTCTCGTAAGCCACAAACTGAGTTCAACTTTAGCTTCTGTTCTGCACTTTTCGCCTACTGAGATCCCAGAAGTCGCTGCACAAACGGACAAATGAGGCCTATCAAAAGCGCGTTCCCAGTGGGGAAAGATGCCAAGCCAGGGATGCTCCCATCCCACCCTCAACAATCATTCACTCATCCCCAGAGAGGTGATATTCATGCCACAGAGGAAATAGGAAATACTGGCTCATGACAGTTGGATCTGGAGTGGAATCATAACACAGATGCTTACCAACTACATGGCATTACACAGGGTCCTAATCCCCTCCCAGCCTTCGCTTCCTCGTCTGTGAAATGGGAAGATTAATTCTGAACCAGAAGGTTACACAGGGCAGTGTATAGGCACAGTGCTTTCACAGCATTCCAGAATCCGTAAACACCCTCAGACAAAGCTTTCTCCTAATTCAGCCAGCAGTAATCAACAACCAGACTTGAATGCATTAGGCAAAAAACATCACCTGACCTGGCCTGGCCTGAGTCTCCTTCCAGCCTTTACCCCACTTCTGTGACTCTTGAGATCAGTCTTGTCACTGATATATTCCAACGGCTACAGAGGACAAGCATTGTGCACACACTTTTAATCTCAGCACTCGGGAGGCAGAGGCGGGGCAGATCTCTGAGTCTGAGGCCAGCCTGGTCTACAGAGTAAATCCAGGACAGCCAGGGTGGCACAGAAAAACCTTGTCTCGAAAAACAAACAAACAAACAAAACTGCTGGGAAGCTACTACAGACTAGTTGGAGTTTTATGTAGTATAGAATATACTCTGCCTTTCACCCTAATTACCACCGGCCCTAACTAACAAAGGTCACTAACGAAGTGGGGGAGCTATGTAAACCCCTTCTCTAATGCCCTCCCCCCAAGACAGAGGTTTCAGGGCAATCATCAGAGTTCTTTAAGCTGAAGATGCTCACAGCCATCCGCCTTATCACCAACCTGGAGAGGGGTCTCCGGGTTCCTGGGACCTGGAGCTGGCTCCCTGGAATTCAAGTTGGCATGAGGTGGGGGAGAAGATTCAGAGCCCAGCCCTTTTTGCTGCTTGTCTACCCTGAACAGATCTGGCAGAGGCGATGTGATGCTGTTATTTGGTTGAACCTCAGGTATAGACATGCCTAAAGATTCCAAACATGCCTCCCAGCTCCCCACCTCATTGGGTAGCCAGCACTTTCTCCACCTTCCCATGGCATCATCTGCACTGCTTGTACCCTATGGGCATCCCCAGGGGGGATAAACGGCCCCAAATATGGCAAACCCTGAAAGGAGGGGGAATCCGAGCTTATGGGAACGTGGACCAATAGGACGAAAGGACTCTGAGCATTAGGAGGTGCTGAAGATGGGGTGTTCCACAGGGTGAGCAGGGAGTAAACACACCAATGTCCAGAGGAACAGGTTTGGCACGTTCCTCCTGATGCCATCTCATGGCCCTAGGAGATTTTTTTTTTTTTTTAAATGGGAAGCCAGCCCTAGTCAATAACAGCAATTCCTTCTCTACTCAAGTCTCTTGGCTCCAGTCACACATTTTAGGATTTTACTGATGACTACAACGTGATCAATCCAGTCATCCCAATGAGTGTCTCCGATCTGGCCCTGGATCTGCCCAACGCCTTGCTTCATCCTGCTACCCCAAGCCACCTTCCCAATGACATCAATCATTGGATGGATGACCTGATTCTAACGTTGGCAGCACATGCTCCTCCTTGTAGAACAGGTCACCTGAAGTCACCGGGGATGCGATCTGCTGTCTATCACGTGGAGAACCACACCCTGAATGGTTCCCAGTGGGGCGGTGGCAATCAGATTCAGAAGGAGCAGATGAGGCCAGGAGAAAGGGGCTGAGCTGCCTGACAGCCATGTATGAGTTCGAGACTATGCTAGCTCTAGAGCCGCAGGTCCCATGGCAAAGCTTGGAAAGCTAAGGCAAGCCCTTGTTGACCTTAGCCAATGCTGAATGACTCACCCACCCATCTGGCCTCCTGGCTTGAAGATCTTTAAAGAAATTCTTATCTCCAAGAATCTGGCTGGACTCTCATTCTGCATTCTAGACCTATGCAACATTAGGGGGAATTTTTTTTTTTTTTTTTTTAAATCAGCCAAGCTTGGTGCTGTATGCCTGTAACCCTAGCCAGTACGGAGGAAGGCGAGAAGATCACAAGTTCAAGGCCTTCCTTGAGCATACCAAGTTCAAGGTCAGTCTGAGTAGCACTGTAAGACCCTATCTCAAGATTAAAAAAAAAAAAAAAACTAATTTGGGGGAAGTGGGGCTGGAGAGATGGATCTATAGTTACGAGACATACTAACTGACTCTCAGCATCCAGCATCCATGTCACAGGACTCTGTAGGCACCTGCACTCTTGTGCATGACCTACACAGAGAAACGCTCACATACACAGACTTGAGGTTTTTTGTGGGGGGGGTTGTTGGTTTTTAGATTTGGGGGTGGATCGACATGGTGGAGCACTTGCATAGCAGGAGCAAGGCCCTGGCCTCTACTCCAGCAAGGGCCTGGGAACCCTTAGCAATAAGGGATTTTTATTTTGTTTGTTTCATTATGTTTTTTTGGGTCAGAGTCTCACTATGTATCTCTGGTTGGCTCGAAACTCACTGTGTAGACCAGGATGGCCTCCAACTCACACAGGCCCCCCACCTGCCTCTGTCTTTCAAGTGCTAGGGTTAAAGGCAGGTACCACCATACCCAACTCACATAAAAAATGTTTTGAAGGAAGCCAACAGTAGAAGTGACCAGAGATGAGTTAAGGGACATGCCTGTCGCCATCACTGGCCTCCCACAAATCCCAGTGCACAGGAGATAGGCCCTGTGCTGCTATGAACTCTTAAGTAACTGAGATTTTTTTAATGTGCAGGTCTTGGGTCCCTTCTTTTTTGTGCCCTGCCCCTACCCCCCAACTCCAGCTAGTCTGAACAGGCCCATAGTATCGGCCAGAGGCTCCAAGTGTAGGCTTTCCCATATCACCGCTCCAAACCCATGCAGAGTTTGGACTCTCTGGCACCTGAGTTTGGTCTCTGGGACCAGAGTCCTGTGTGCTTCACACAAGCTCGCCATACCTCTCTGCCCCCAGAAGAGCCTGTGGTCTACCCCGTACTCCCCCAACTTAACCACCTGCCTAACTTAGAAATTTCTTGCACTGGACAAAGCCTGATCTTGTGCTCTTGAAGAAGGGCCAAAGGACGCATCTCAAAAAAGAGTACCTGACTCAGTTTTGAGGGTGGTCCCAACTTAAACATCCCCACAATGCCTCTGTACCTACAAGTCCACACATGCAGTCAGGGTAGCCACACGCCTGAGGTTCTGGTAGCTGGGGATCTACCTGGGGAACCCCACATTCCTGTTGCAATCCTAGGTCTAAATCTTCAGAAGGGGGTGGGTGGGGGCAAGTCTGCTACGCAAACGCCTCTGGGAGCCTCTAACTTTGGAAGCGTTTCGGTCTATCATGGAGAGCTCAAGAAAAGCTAAGGAGACTTCAGCCCTGGGACCTGGGTGTTGTAAATGCCCTTTCCCAACCCTCTGAGGAAATGTTTCTAGATGGTTAACACTGGGCACTGAGACTCCAGGTGCAATATAGACCTTGTGCTATTCCCCAAATATAATCCACAAATCCCCTCTGTGGTTTCCAAGGAGAGATGATGTCATCATTTCCAAAAGATGACCATGCGGCTAGGAACTACAAGGCCCAGCCCAGTAGCTTGGAAAGGAAAGCCTCCTTTGGTGTCACGCAGGACACAGAAGAGGATGTAAGAGCTGACCCTTGGCCAGTGGCCTTGTTTGGGAGAGGAGACCTCACTCAGTTTGGGAATGGGGAGGCCAAAACTCAGTTGGAACTTATGAGGCGTGAGGGCCGCTGAGCCTTAGCCAAGGGCCTGCTTAGAGAAAATCCTGGAGGCAAAATGTTTTGGACTTCATGGGCCAGTAAAACTTCAAAAATTGAAATCTGAGGAACCAACGGAAGGCTGCCAACTTTTTGTTTTTGCCAAATAAGGAAACTGTAAAGATCGACCACCATCTCCTCTCACCACCCACCCATGGAAAGACAGAGAGCTGTAACCTCAGACTATTTTAACACATCTCCCATGGCTAAGAGAAGTCCTTCACAACCCGCAGCCCATTTTGCTCTCTTAAAAAACAAAACAAACCAACCACAACAACAAAACCAAAGGTACACTCTCCTCACTTTTCTCATTTCATTGTAGCTGTCCCAGACCAAAACTTGAAAACTCAGGACTCAACGGGCAGATGACCTCTCCATGTCTGTTTTTAAGTTCATCCTAAAAGTTAAGGAAAAAGATCCTAAACTTTGATGATTTAGACCTCCCTTTGTGCTGGACATGGGCGGGGACAGAAGCCACAAGCATGCTAGCCTGGACTCTGGGGAGATACCGTGCCAACTCCAGAACACCAGAAAGGGTTTGGTTATTTCATGAATACATGTTCACCAAACATCCTCCTCCGTCCTGGCCCCACATGCTTCTTCTGTGAGACTCTAATTTTATCATCCTCTTTACTGTTTAAATAATTCAAGTTGAGGACAAAAAGACAATCTGGCCCAGGTGACAAATACCTGAGATACAGAGCAGGCTGTGGGCGTGGCAGCAAGCATCACATCAGCAAGACACAGGCAGAGGCCGGAAGTGGGGAGCTTCTCCCTACCAAGCAGCTTCTTCATTTGATGAGGGTGGGAGGGATGGGGTGTGTGTGAGGGGTGGGGGTGTGTGAGGGGTGAGGTGTGTGAGGGGTGTGTGTGTGTGAGGGGTGGGCGTGGGGTAGGGGGTGTCAGGGGTGGGTGTGGGTATGTCAGGGGTAGGGGGTGTGAGGGGTGAGTGTGGGGTGTGTGTGTGAGGGGTGGGCGTGGGGTGGAGGCTGTCAGGGGTGGGGGTGTCAGCGGTAGGGGTCTGAGGGGTGGGTGTGGGGTGTGTGTGTGAGGGGTGGGGTGTGTGAGGGGTGGGAGGTGTGAGGGGTGGGGGGTGTGAGGAGTGGGGGGGGGTGAGGGGTGGGAATGGGAAGCAGAAGGAGGTAGTACAGTACCAAGCTGAGAGCTGAGGGTGGCCAGAGGGACATGCACCAACCCCAGCCCCAGCACCAGCCCCAGCACCAGCACGATGCTTCGGAACTGGATCTTGAGTTTATCCTTCCCACCCACTCAGAGGGCAGCAGCGTGTTTCCGCTTCTTCCTCATCTGCACTGGGGGAATAGGCGCTCTCTGTCTTCTCACAGGGAGCTGTCACAGGGTCAGAGTTGTCTCCTGTCCACCTCTGCCACCCTGTACCTGATGCAGTGCCAAGAGAGAGAGGACTGAGCATGCACGACCCACAGCGGCTAGAACACAGCAGCGCTGAAGCCCCACACTGGCTGTGACAGGAGAAAGGACACACAGCACTGTGGGTCTGAGCTAGGAGAATGATACAACCACCAACTGTTTGTTGTGCTGCCTGTGGGCCAGGACCATACCCAGCAGCGTCTACCAAGCAGCCAACACTGGAAATTCTATTTAGGAGAAACTGAGGACATAAATAAGAGACATTTTCTTTAAATTCCCATAGTTTCACAAATAGCCACACCATACAAACTGCTAATGACACTGTTAGCGAGGAGTGTGTGCTTGCCGTATCCTATCCCCACCCCAGTTCAGTGGCACTGAGTGCTTGTGTTCAAAATACTTTTGCCAGGTCCACAGTGCCCATCACACAACTGTTTCCTCAAAGGCAGCAGGCAACCCTAGTTTTCTGATCCAGATTACATCCTCACAGGGAGCAGAGAGTTCCTCCTTGCAACTTTAGGACAGCAGAATTTGGGGTTCCCTAGAACTCTCTGCTAATCCTTTCCAGAACTCAATCAGGTCACGCGAGAACAGCAAGCGCCTGTAGCAGGTCTGTCTCTAGCTCATCTCATGTACTTCATTACTCCTAAATCTACTTTTCAAAACCCACCTCCATGCTCTTACTGGGCCCCGTTCATCCTGACCCACCCACCATCCCAGCTGGATCCCTGCTAAATCCTGCCTCACAGCATGTGCTGCCTACAAGGCCAGCCACTGCTCAGATGGGCCTTGGCAGCAAATCAAAGCTGCTTGCCCATCAGTGCCTGTATGAGGTGGCTTGCTGAGTCCTGCCTGCCCCCTGTGCAGCTGATACCACGCAAACTCAGAGCAGCGCTCGGCCAGCCTCGCCCTCTGCCACTAATCGCCTTCCCTCCCAAATATCTGTATCCAGGCGTAATGCCAGCCCCACCCACTGAAGGCACTGGCCTCCCTCCTGCCCTGCGTTAAGTGCTCCTGGCATTTGTCTCCCACAGCTCTCACTCCTCTCACTCCTCCAGCCAGTTCAAGCTACCTGTACACCGAGATCAGAGATCGTACTGGGAAGCCACACTGGTTGGTTAGCTACACCAGAGGGGAACCGAGTGCCCCACACCAAAGCTCACCTAGGGACATGTGTTCGCTGGACATTCCAGTACAGACCCACCTCTCTAAGGTCCCTCTGTGATCCCTACCCTGGGGACATAAATATTCATATTCCATTCTAGAAATGAGACATCTCCATGGAAGACCCTGGGGATGAGGGATCTAGGATTGCATTTGTCAGGAGCGACAAGGGGACACCAGAAAGGGAAAAGAGTGAAAGGGGACTTACATCCTTTACTGTGACATAGTACTCTCTCTGGTGTTCCCTGAAAGGTTTGGGTAGCCCCAGTCCTTCCTAGCTAAGACCTCCAAGAGCTCTAATTTTACCTTTCATGTTGAGGGTTAGAGCCCAGCTGGGAGACGCAGAGCACGAGCACTGGCTGAGCAGGAGAGAAGCAGCAATCCTGTTCCAAGAAAAGTACCCGAGGCGGCAGCTGTGACAGCTGCCTTGGCTTCGGCTCCCATGAGAAAGATGCGAGTTCTCTCTCTTTCACTCTGCTCCAGTGCAAACTGAACAAACACTGGCTGAAAACCCAAGAGAAAGGCCCTGAAAAAGCGGTGTGTGGAATCTTGAATCTGCAGGTTGACTGGGTCCTACATAACGGAGCACGCCCCTGCTCCTCAGCCTGCCGCCTACTGCCCCGCCTTGCCTTCCGGTGCTCCTCCTGAGTAGCAGACAGCCCCCTAGCTGCAGCAGCTCCAGAAATCAAGGCGGCACACTGAGCAAGCACACAGAGAGAGCCCTGCCAGGCACTGTCTGCCGCTCTCACAGCCCCAATCCCTGCCAGCAGCTCAGGCCCAGGCACCAAAGTGGTCACAATAAGGGTGCTAGCCAAACTCCCAGCGTAGGAGCAAAGATTCTGAGACTTTTTTTTTAAAACCAAGGAAGAATGTTCTTTTATGGATCTGACATACAGGCATTTCTTTTTTTTTTTTTCCCCCAAGACAGGGTTTCTCTGTGTAGCCTTGGCTATCCTGGGCTCACTTTGTAGACCAGGCTGGCCTTGAACTCACAGCGATCCACCTGCCTCTGCTTCCCAAGTGCATACAGGGATTTCTAAATGTACTTCTTTCTCTTTTCCTTTTCCAATGTTCTTCATAGCACCTCCCCAGGGCTACCCCCTTCCCTCATGTTTGCACACAGAACTCAATCAGGCCACGTGAGAACCACAAAAGACTGTAGCAGTCATAGTGACAAATGTAGAAGCCAGAAATAAAATGGCCTGGCAAAGCTAGGGGAGGACCTGCCAGCCCAAGTTGGCATCCCTGGCTGGCAGAACGGAAAGAGAAGGTTTTAAAGCCAGACCTGGTACTCACTGACTTTGGGGAATGGTTCCTTGACTCCCCTGAGTGCAGATGTAAATGATATCATGTCTCCATAAGAGAACGTGTTTCAGGCAGGAGGCACACAGTAGACTCCCGATAGACATCCGGTGTCCTCCCCATCACAACTCCACACTTGGCTTTACTGGTTTTCTTCTGACTCCAGGAGAGCCCAGCCACTCGCCTTGCTATTTACTGTTCCTTCAAGGGTTGGTTTCATGTTTCTCAGTCTGCTTTCTGACAGTCGGCTTGGTGACCTCCAGAGTTCCCCTGGCCCAGTAGTCACAATGCACCATTTCTTTTCTGCTGGGGGAAATCTCTGATCTACGGGCCAAGGTCACAGACTCACATTGCAGACCTCCCTGCAGCTGTCTCTCATCTCCCCACCTTCAGGCTCCAGGCTCGGTCTCCACAGGTCGCACTTTCTATTGAGGGTTGCACTTTCTATTGAGCGTTTCCAGGAAGGCAGCCAGGCTTCCCCTTAAACTCAGCACTTCCAAAGTCAAATGAGTCCCAATAGGAAGTCTTCCCCTCTGTCTATTGGGACTCTAGGTGAGAGAAGCAAGGAAGAATGGGGAAATAGAAGGATCCAGAGGGTCCTAGAAACCTACAAGTAGAACATTATGATGGGCGGATCTGGGCCCAGGGGTCCTGCTCAAACTATGGCACCAGCCAAGGACAATATGTGCAATAAACTTCAAACCCCTACCCAGATCTAGCCAATGAACAGGACATTCTCCACAGTTGAGTGGAGAGTGGGGGCTGACTTTCACATGAACTCTGGTGCCCCATATTTGACCACGTGCCCTGGATGGGGAAACCTGGCGGCACTCAGAGGAAGGATAGCAGGCTACCAAGAAGAGACTTGATACCCTATGAACATATACAGGGGGAGGAGGTCCCCCTCAGGCACAGTCATAGGAGAGGGGGAAATGGGAGGGAGGGATGGAAGGATACAAGGGATGGGATAACAATTGAGATGTAATATGAATAAATTAATAAAATATATTTAGAAAAAAAAAAAGTCAAATGAAGCTTGACCGTACTCCCAACAATATTAGAGGGCTGATACGGCATGCTCTCCACGAAACAGTGAGTGGAAGGTGCAATAAATTTAGTATTCTACTGTCTACTGTCTACTGTCTACTGTTAAGTAGACAACAAGAGGAGTGACTCGAGACCCCAGGGACTTGTGCATACTAAGGAAGTGCTCTACCGATGAGCTTCAGTCCCAGGATCAGGTTAAGAGTGGTTTATGACTACCAATATGACTGCACTTGCCTAGAGCTGAAGTCAAGAAATGTGTTAGGTAAGGGTTAGAGTGTAGACACCTACCTCTGGGCACAGAACCCTTGCACCGAATCAGCTCTCCCAGTGTGCAAGAACAGCCAGATGAACTGGAAAGGGCCAGCATGGCTCTGTCCATTAAACTCTCCTTGTGCTCACGAAGACTTTAATGTCAGTTTTTATGTATACAGAGCCACGTTCAAAGGGCTGGAGACATGGCTTGGCGGTTAAGGGCGCTGGCTGCTCTTCGAGAGGACCAGGGTTCAGTTCCCAGCATCCACAGAGGTGCTGACAAAAACAATGTTCTTCTTTGAGTGTTTTCCAGGTACTTAAAATATAAATGCAATTTTTAGTTAACAGCTGATATAAAATTAGATCATAAACTGCATTTGGCTCACAATCATACCCCAACTCAGCGTATCTTAGGAAGGGCACAGTAGGTAGGTCAGATGGAGCCTTCCTCTAAGAAGATCTGAGCTAGTGTCTTCACCCCTCTTTCTCTCTCTCTGAAACAAGTTCTATGTAGCATTGGGTGGCCTAGAACTTGTAGGCCAAGCTGATCTCAAACTCACAGATTTACCTGCCTCTGCCTCCCAACTGCTGGGATTAAAGGCATGAGCCGTGAAATACTTTGCTGAGCCACCTGAGCACTGTAAGAAGCAATCATTAGTGGGTTTCCTACCAGTTTCCTCCTTTTCCTGGTTGGCAGTGTCTTGTAGCCAAGTGTACTCGCAACTGCCAGATCACTGACTTACCCCCTTCCTGGCCTCTCACCCCAACAGTAATCAAGTGCAGACCCACTGGCCCTGCACGCTCAGTGCTGTTTATACTACTGTTCTGTGGTCGGTCGTTCAGTCATTCCCTACAGCCTGTGTGGACTTCAGACATGGTTTCTCATTGGCCTGGAGCTCCCAAAAGTTATCCTCTGATGGCCACATGCGCACCATGAGGCATGTGCAGGCACCCACATACATACACATAATAAATACATATGTTTAATGAAAAGATCCATGTAGGGGGAAAACTGGTTCTGAGACACATGACCAGACAGGACCATACAAAAGTCAATGCAAAGTTCATCTCACAGGTACACAGGCATGCACACACACACACACACACACACACACACACACACACACACACACACGCACACGCACACGCACACGCGCACACACACACACACACACACACACACTGTTTGGTTGAATAAAACAGAACATTGTTCTTTTTCCTGCTTCCCAACATGAAGGCGCTCAGGCTATGCTGTCAAATGGATGTTTCCTTGTCTCCCTCTGCCCCCCACTCCTTTCATTTGCTACCATTCCCCCAACCCCAAGACCGGGTTCACAATCATGGAAGTGAGGAACAGCACACAGCCCCTTGTCAGGTTCTGCCCTCTGGAGGTATCCACTCCTTCCTGGCTCGGGGGTAAAAATGGACCAAAAACATCCAGACCCTAAATTTGAGCATCTCAAACACCAGAAGAGGAGGCGGGGTGCTGGGAGATATTGGTTCCACCCACCATAGTGCACCTCCTGTCAGACCCAGCACTTCCCAGCTCACCTGGTGCCGGGGCTGGGATGCCCTGCAGGTTTCCGGAGAGAGACCTTACTTAGCCTGGGGTTTGGAGGCTATTACTGGAGATACACCCTAACCTTCCAGCTCTCTTTCTTTCCTCAAGGGCTGGAGGGCTGGAGAAATCACCAGTGTTCTACTCTCAGGTGGCTGTCGCGAGAACTCGCCTGTGCTACCTCCATGTTATCTGTGATCTTCTGGGAGCTATGGTCATTAGCAGGGAGAGCCATGTGGGTGTCTAATTAGGCAATCAACAGCAAATGCAAAAAACCAGTTCCAGCTGCCTGCTGATAGCCACCCAGGAGCCTCTCCTCTCTCACAGACAACTTTCTCTCTCTCTCCCCGCCCCCACCCCCCCAGCTTCCTGGAAAGGTCCCTGCTGTTTGCCTGACTGCAGGGAAGTGTCCCGAGCTGCCCTCCTGCTATCTGCTGGCACAGACTTCACACTCCCACAGGGTGCAATTCCTGCAGCTCACAGTATTAACTGCGGCTCCTAGACATGTGGGTCTGGCAGTCTTTCTGGGTGGGCAAGTGAAGGGGCCCAGGACAGCCTTGCAAGAGGCTGTTTCCTTGCCTGGCCTCTCTAGATGCCCCAGAGCCCTGTCCTGCCACTCTGGCGTGTTAGAGTGAGGACACAGGAAGCGGGGTGTCCTCAAGAACATTGATGGAATGGCTGGAGTGGGCAGCAACTCTCCCCTCTTACTGAGACCTCTTGGAAGAGTAGCGCCAGCTAGCCTTGTCTATTTCACTTTTTTTTAAAGGGAATGTCCCATTTGCTCTGAAAGCTTGGGAGGAGGAGGGTCCCTGTGAAGAGTTTTCCTTTTTTTAGAGACTAAGGTTTCCCAAATTCTCTCCAACACTTGTCCGGGAAATAAGGGAGGGAAATAGTCCATGAGCAACAATGCAGGAGGACATTGGAAAGACTGGACTGGCTTTACTGGGTTACCACTCCCCATAGCCCAAGCCAGGCACATCCCAAGCATAGAGCGAGCTGCCAGCCCTCCTCCCTCCCACCCCCCATGCCCGTGCCCTGTGCTGTCCCTGAGCCACATCTTATCCTCCCCCTTGTGTCTTATCTCCCTGCACAGAGCTCTTTACCCACCTATGTCCTACCTTACAACAGAGCTAAAGAGGTAGAGATGCCTGTGTTGATGCCTAGGGTGCGGATAGGGGTCTCAAAGGGACAGTACCTAGATCAGAACTGGGGACAAGGGACAAGCAGTGCCTCAGGGACAAATCTAGGGCTTCTAATTCTTCAGGGCTTGATGGTGGTGTGCTTACCCTAGCATGTTCAAGTTGCTAGGCTCAATGTCCATCACCACACAACAGACAGACAGACACTCCTCCCTGGAAAAGTCCACACTATGAAACAGAGAGACAGAGAGGGAAGGCATGCTCACTTCCTCTTTTACGTCATACGTGGCTGTCCCCCAGAGTGGGAACTGCTTTATTAACCTTGGGCTAAAGCACAGAGGTGCCAAATGGTGACCCAAGAGAGAAAGAGCATGACCTTGTGACCCCATCTCTCTCTCTTCAACAGTCCCATCCATCATCAGCGGTGGAGACCTGCTGCTCACAGAAGCCAAAGTCTAAACCACAGACCTGGGTCGGAGGCTCTTTCCAGCCACGTCCAAAGTCACAAACACCTCTCCACCTCTCTCTCTTAACTCTCTCTTTAGTTTCAACAAGAGCTTAATCTAAACGCAAGACATGCGGTGCCAAGGACAAGACACCACTGGGTTCACAGAGTAGCTCTGGAAGCTTCCTGGCAGTGGCCAAGGCATACCTCAGCTCTCCTCAGGACAAGGAACAAGGAGGACCTAGCAACAGCCAGGCCTCTCCTGTGATTTGTGCAGAAGCTGCCCACTCAGGACTAAAAGCCCATCCCAGCTGCCACCTGAACCTCCCCTGCCAGCTGAGTCTGGGCTCTTCAGACACCTCCCATCCCATGGTCACTGAGTGTCTCTGAAGCTGTCCCAGCCTAACAAGCCCACTAGATCTAAAGCCCATCACCCTTGGGGTCTCCGAACTCCCCTTCTCCCTGTCTGAAGGCATCCTGTAGGACTCTTGAGAAAGTGCCTTTCTAAAGGGCACTAAATAATAATCAGCACATTTTCCTGTTCTGTTCTGTTTTGTTTTTGAGACAGGGCTCCTCTGTGAAGCCCCTGGCTGTCCTGAAAGGCACTATGTAGACCAGGCTGGCCTCGAACTCACAGAGATCCACCTGCCTCTGCCTCACTCAGCACTGGGATTACAGGTGTGCACTACCTTTTTTCAGTTTTTAATTTTTGTACGTATGTGTGTTTTGCCTTCACGAATGTCTCTGGGCCACTTTTGTGCCTCATGCCCGCAGAGGCCAGAAAGGATGCTGGGTCTCCTGTAACGTAGTTAGCTGCCATGTGAGGGCTGGGCCTCAAAGAAGAATAGCCGGTGCTCTTAACTGTTTGGGCCATCTCTACAGCCCCTTAATTTTCAATTTATCAGAAGAGGAGGCAGAAAAATCTGGGTGTGCCCTGTGCTCGGTTAAGAGGGAGCTCTATCTGTGACTTCTTAAGCACACACAATGTTTATGGCAAAAGCCACAGAGTGTTTGAAAAGGGCCTTGACCAACTGCTGCGTGGAAGCTTCTGCTGTACAGTCTTGAGGTGTATACAGGTATGCCAAGCATCCCTGCTTACCAGGGATGTATTACCCCTAAAATGGACAGGAAATGGAAAGCCATTGTGTGAGGGAATAATGCCACATATGTAGTCAGGTCGCTAAGGCTTCACGGGGATTTGCCCGGTGGCTGTAGAGCAAGTGAGGTGACCACAGAGCGGGTAAGCGTAGTGCTATGTGCTTTCTGAACTCACTAGTAACCCACACAAGACACCTCTTAGCCTGGTCTTACAAGTGATGAAACGGAAGCACAGAGAGGTGAAGTTACTGCACAGCAGGGGCCTGGATTTGAACTCAGCCTCTCACATCTGGATGTAGCCACCAGGCTGGAGCCTGTTTTACTTTGCTACCAGCTCCTCTTGGGGGAAAAGCAGGACCTAAGATGTCAAGGTTGCCTTGTCTGCGAGAGGGGTAGCGTCCTGTAAAACCAAACAATGTGATGTCCTAATGGCCAGAGCGCAGGAACTGGTGTGTGCGGAGTTTGCCCACGGTTCCACCGTAGCTGGAGATAATGAACAATTCAGAGCCGTGGCCGCAGAATGCTCTGTTATTTGCAGTAGGATGAACTTTGCTTGAGGATCAACCCTAAGGATGCAGGGCCCTTCTGATCCTGCTCATCTTTTCCATGGTCCAGACACATCGGGGACAGCCAGCTTCTCCCACGTGCAGCCCATGAGTCCCGGACTTGCAGGGCCGCTCTGAGAGTGGGCGCCTCTCAAAGAAAGATCAGGAGGCTCCCAGTGGACGGAAACTGAGTCACCTCCCAGCTCCTGGTGATTCTGGATCTCTCAGGCCACCCTTACTTTGCCCCGACCTTGACCACATCGAGGTCGCATCCCCCCCCAGCATGAGGCCCTCAGTTCATCCACACCCTAGCAGAGCAAGCAGTATATCAGGTGGGAAGGGAAGGAGGGGAGAGACAGCTGATGCAGCGATGTGTTGTTCCCTCAGTCCAGAGGGCAGCGCTGGGAACAGAAGGAGAAGCAGGCGCTCCATCCTGCTTGCTTTATGGGCCATTCGTTCCCTCATGCCCTCCCAATGGGCAGCAGCTAACACCTGCTCTGTCAGCAAACCCAGCAATCATTTGCATCTTTTTCTGTGGCCGGCCTCAAACATTTTTTTTCTTAACAGGGAAACTGAAGTCAAGTGGAGATGTCCCGTCTAGGAGATGTAAGTGTGGATGGGCCTTTTCTTCCCTCTCCCCACCCTGGAGAAGGAGGACATGACTCCTTTCTCTTCTGATTTTTCTGTCACTCTTGTTCTCTGAGTGGCTCTCATCCTCCTATATGGCACCTGTCTGCATGTCACCTCTAGCTGAGCTCCTAAGTACCTCCACCTGGCTGAGTCTCCCGCACGCACCCCAGCATCCCTGGTGCCTGCCATGTGACTGTCTCAGAGCCCACTGGGGCTTCTTGCATAGGAGCTCTGCCTCTCAGGCCCGGCATGCTTAGAGGCCTGGCTTGTGTTTGTGGGTCAGATGGTACAACGAGGGTGGGGCGTGACCTCTGTGGTTCTAACAAGCCAGTAGAAATGGCTGCTCTGGGCTTGCATGTTGGGACTGACTCAAAAAGAGAGTGGCCTGAGAGTCTCCTCTATCCCCCAAGGGGAGGGTGAGCTTCTCATGTGAGGAGCCTCACTCCACAAATACAACCACTAGGCGCACCAGCTAGACTGCTGCAGAGTCCTGGACCAGAGGCGGCTCCTGTAGAAAAGGCCCTGGCACACTCTAAGACTGCTCTACTTACAAGAAGCAACTAGAAAGCCTTACTTAATAGCCTGGCTTTGCTCTTGGGTGAGGAGAAAGAGAGACTTCCTGACAGCTGCGATACTGCCTGTGAGCCTCTGTGTCACCCACTTCTAAAATCCCGCTTCTCCCCACATGACCCTCAGTGCAAGCTGATTCCCTGCTCCACACACATCAGTGAGGCCCACGGTTGTAAGGCCCATGGCACAGTGTGGGAGGACGGGGAAGGAGCAGAGGGGGCTATCAGCGTCTTCCAGAGCTTCAGAATGTGACCTTTACCCTCCGCATCCTCCCTGGTCTTTTGAAAAACAAACCCTCAATCACAAATGGCGTGTGCCAGGCACCGAGCACCTGGAAAAGAAGATGGAACCTAGTCCAGGGGATCTTGTGACTCCTTCTGTGTGCCAGAGAGCAGCTTTGTTCATTTAAAGAGCCAGGAATGATGGAGTCTGGCTCTCCTTCTCTTTAAATGAACAAAGCTGTTCTTGATGGCCAGAGGGCAGGATGGGGCTAGCCAGAGGCCACGGCTGCCCACAAGGACAGAAGCAGAAGCTGAAGCAGTGAAATCAGTGATACCAACAGGACAGGTCTCGGCAAGAAGCGGCACAAAGCCGATACCAAAGGTCCTGAACTCTCACTCTGACGCTGCAGCAAATACCCTGTGTGCTCTCAGGCGGGCCACAGAGCTTCTCTGATCTTTGACTGCCTATGGGCATCACAGGCAGGAGCCAGAAGAGGAGAGGGAGCAAGCTGGCTGTGCCTCATGCCTACTTAGCAATCTTGACAGGATGAAATCCAGTCCCCTTAGCAGCAGGGGCGGGTGGAGGGGGTCAGTCAACGCCTCCAGCATTCCACCTCCTTGCATAGGCCCCTGCAGATCCAAGGCTCCAAGGAAGCCACACGCTTCCATCCATAGTGCCTGCTCTTGTTCACACCTGAGCTGCACAGCTTCCCTCAGACTCAGCCTGAAGTCTCGCCACTCTCTCACACAGCCTTCCCTTCTCCGCAGAAGGCTCCTTGTTTCTCATTTTCCTGATCTTTTTGGTTTCTGAGCTGGCCTCCTCTGCTAGGCTGAAAACATCGGGTGACGAGGGCTTCAACTACCTCTTTCACTTCTCAAGTCTAAAAGACTTCTGCGTTGTGCCTGCCACGGTAGGCGGAGAGTAAGGAAAGTCTGGAGCCTGTGACCCTTGGGCTGAGGGCAATGTGGCCATGGCAGCCCCACCCATCAGTTAGGAAGCTGGAGCTGCCTGAGCCCGCCCTTTCAGCAAAGGGGTAAATACTGAGAATTAACTAAACCACGAACCAGCTCTATCTCCTTACCACGGGCACACATGCACTGTTCTCATTGCGTTAGTTAGATCTTCGGCAAAATCTTGTTACTTTGATTTTTATCAATTAAAAAAAAAAAAAGTGATGCCAGCGAGGTTAGGAAAGCTGCTGGAAACCACACAACAGGCAATGGAGCTTACATGGGACCTCAGGTCTGTCTGGTTATCCACCACCCTTGGCCTCATGGTGCGTCATTCAACTTAACTGCGAGTGGCCATGTGTGCCCAGGCTTCCTGCTTAAAGTGAGGAAATGAGAACCCATTAGCCGCAGGCTCTAAGGCCATGTGTCCCTTCTGGGAATTCTACCCTTTTCTGTCACTGCCAGGCCAGCTCCCACCCCTGAGGAAACGGCACAGCAGACTGCCATCCAGCCTTCGTCACTTGAGACTCTCATCAGTGTGTGGCACAGGCTGGGGGCTTGTCAGGTGGCTTCACCAAGGGCGCTACTGAGAGCCTCACCGATCATGCTATGCTGTCTCGGGGGCCCCTCCCACCAGCCACAGCTCCACTCTTCAAACACGCTCTTCTATGCTTTCCTCCCTCAGAGCCCCGCCCACGTAGCACTCATCTTTACATCTTCATCCCTTTCTTTCAGCCACTCCTGCCCCAATGCACAGAAAAGAGTCTCCGTTCTTGGGGTTTTTGTGTGTGACCATCCATCCGGTGGACTGTCTCGAAGGATGCATATTCTTCCCGCCCCAAATCTAAGCCACCTCTTTCAGGAAGCCCTCCCTCATTAGCTGTGCCCAAATCTGACCCTGCAGTGCTTTGTGGAACTTAATGTTCTCTCTGCATTTACAGGGTCTGGAGCCATCAGATGACATATCCACTTGACAAACGTTAACTAGAAGCCTGTGCCGTGCACCAAGTTATCTGCTGTGCCACTGCTGGGCACCAGACGCTTGGCCCTTGGGAAACCTGTGCTCAGAGCAATGATCTTCGCATCCCTTCCTTCACATCCCTTCCTAGGAGAAGCTCAGTTCTGCGCCTAGGTGCACTTTCCCAGGAACTGTCTCCTCTCTGCTCCATCAAGCGCCTGATTTACACTGAACTTTTGCTTTTGCACACGGGCGTCACCATCTCATTCTGACTGCACGGCACTCCTACAATGCGGGCCAGGCAGAAGATGTTAGGCCACTGAAAAGACAGAAACACCAGGGCCCAGAGAGATGAAGTGGCCTGCCCAAGTGCCTTCTGCTTGCCAGCGAGGTCATCCATAGAGCTCAGGCCACACGGCTCCCACAGCCAATCTCCTGTGTTCCATGCCTATGAAGATGGATGGGACCAAGGGAGGGCCACATGTCACCTGCCGCCCCAGCCAGATGAACAGATGCAGAGTGCACTGAGGTAAAGAAGGTGTTAGAAAAGGCCTAAGCCTTGGCTGTGATCATCCCTACATTCCTAGCACAGAGGTGCAGTATGGGTTCGCCACATGCTGCAGAGGACTTGTGGAAAGACAAATGGGCAGAGGGCAGAGGCTACCTAACAAAGTATCTGTGTGGGCTGTCATCCTAAGGGCAGCGTATTCTGCCTTGATGGCCCAGTTAGACGGCCATGTGGCTACCCATCTTCTAAAAGGAAGGAAGAAACAGATGAAATCAAGGTAAAAAGACTTCTTCCAGCCAGAGTAGGGTGTGGGTGGCAACTGGGCAGAGGGGCTTCAGAGCTGGGCTCTGGCCCCAGCGGCCACGTGTAAGGCAGGCCACCCAAGACATGTCTGGGTTCCAATCATGCGTGTAGTAACTGAGAGGCCAGGCACACACTCCAGCACTGACCTCAAGGCTCTGTAAGGGTGCCCCATGCCCTACTCCTAACCTGAAATAGTGCACTATAATCCAGCTGTACTTGGGCTCCATGTGTCTCCCTCAAAGCCAAGCTCCTAGAGGCCTGCACTACTGTCTACCTGAGGCCTGTCTCTCGCAGGGCAGTTCTCGCTGGTGTGATAAGACAAGCAGGCCTGGGAAGAGTCGGGGATATGGACTTGAAGGGCGTAGCTGGAAGGATATTTTTAGCGTTACAAAGGCTGAAGTCATGGAGCCTCTGGAGTAAAGAGGGTAGGTTAGTGTTTGTCACTGGGGACAAAGACATTCTGCAGAGGGTTATAAATAGGATAAATCAAGGAGCCTGTGTGAATAGTCCCTTTATGGGATGAGAGGGGAAGGGCAGGGCTGGGCAACAGGAAACTTGAGCTCTGGTCACTCTTTGGCCCCATCAGAGAGGGAACAGACACCAAGGAGAGAAAACTGAATCACTCGTCAGATGAAGAAAGGAGACAAACAAACTGGATTACAGCTCCATGCCAAAGGCTCTGGGTTCCATCCCCAGTACTACAAAACAAAACAAAAGGAAAACAAAAACAACAAAAGAAAGTCCAAGAGAGCTAAGAAAAAGAAGAAGAGGAAGAGGAAGAAGAAGAAGAAGAAGAAGAAGAAGAAGAAGAAGAAAAGAAGAAAATCTGGAGTGAAATAAAAAAGCACAAAGCAGAGGGCTTTGTTTCTAAGGTGCCGAACTGGAAAGAGTAGATTCTGAGCCTGGTGTTTTAACATGACCTGTGGACAATGGTTAGGGACTGTGTTGGGAGAAGGAGACTTGAGACCAGATGAGCAGAGGACAGTTAGCATCACCAGGAGAGAAGAGACTCTCACATAGATTCGGTTGGCATGCTCAGCCACTGACAGACAGGAGCCTACTCCATGCTAGGCCTCAGCTAACTCGAATGCTCCTGGGAGACAGGAAAAACCTGCATGGGGCATCGTGGGTAGGTAACATCCCTGTCTGTCTGTGAGCCCAGATCTGTTGGGTCAGCCTGTAGAAGACAGAAAATACGTGGTGAAGAGACATGTTTTCCTTCAGTGGGCAAAACAGAAATGGAAATTGGACTAAGCGCTGGCTGAGGGAGAATCCCAAGACAGGTGGGTGACTGTCTCCATTTTCCTGGGATTAAAGGGAGTTCCCGCCACACAGGAAAGTCCTGAACAAACCAGGATCATATGTGGTTAAATGACTCACATACGATATTGTCTCTGGTTTGATAAAGAATCAACTGGCACCGCATGAACCCTTCTTGCTCAGAAGCAGCTAGGACTCTGTCCCCAGAGTTGTGTCCAGCTGCCTGTCTGGAATTCCTGGCCACATACAACACTGTATCAAGGTCACACCTGACTGGAAAAGGCAAGGTTGCTCTTACCTACAGGACAGGGACCTTTAGAAACACAGCAGGTTCTTTTAGGATCCCAAGCCTCTAGAATAGTGGTTCTCAACCTGTGGGTCGTGACCCCTTTGGAAGTCAAACAATCTTTCCACAGAGGATATCAGATATCCTGCATGTCAGATATTCATTATGATTCATAACAGTAAAAAAAATTACAGTCACGGAGTAGCAGTGAAAATAATGTTCTGGTTGGGGGTTAGCACAGCATGAGGACTATATCATTAAAGGGTCACAGCATTAGGAAGATTTAGAACCACTGTTCTAGAAAGTTCTTTTTGGCGGTTGTTTTTAGAGTAGGCTGTGGGCAAACTCTCTAGTAGACTTTGAGCTGGGCATCAGTGGCCACTTGGTCCTTCAGGGATCTCAGTGAACAGATACTGGAAGGCGGGCACAAGAAGGAACAGCACCAGCCCTGCCAGGCTGTCAATGCTAAGTACAGCTAGGCTGCCATGAGCACGTAGACCCTTTGTCTACAGTGAACACAGCTCCTCACTATGTCCGCCCCGCCCCCCTGGAGTCCAGTGCAAGCAACCTGCCTGCCCCTGGCTTGGGTCCACTTAACTTTCCTCTGTGCTTTTGAGGCAGGCTGAGCGTTCCTGTCCAGTCCCTCAGTGGCCAGCCTTCTCTGCAGCTCCAGTTCCATGCCTCCTTCTGCCAGATGAACCAGTGCCCAGCTCCAACTGTGTCCTTGAGCTTGGGCAGACCAGAGGGCACCAGTGACTAACCAGCTTCTGGTCCCTACAGCAGGTCTACCCTGTTTTAGGACCAGGCAGCAGAAGGGACACAGCCTAAAAAGCTTCCCTTTGCCTCTGCCTACTGAGTCCTGTCTTCATGTCAGTGCCTGCAACATGCAAAGCACTAGGAAAGACTAGGAAAGAAGCGAGCAGCAAAGACTCAGGCTGGAACCCAAGAGAAGAGGCAGGGAGCACAGAAACCCACAAGGCTCCCTGGGCCGCCTCTGCTGATTCTAGCACAGTCATCCCCCTGACCTTCCAGCACCACCCAGTGAGCGCCTCAGCAATGCGCTGACAGGGACAGGGACGACCAAAAGCAACACCAAGGCACACAGCAGTGCTCACATGTTCTGCGTCAGCCTCTGTTTAAACTTAGAGTGCATTTCTAGCCAATCACCTCTGCTGCAGGATGCCTAAGGGTGGGGCCCCTCTTTCAGCTCCTTCATCCATCCAAACATTCTCACTGCAAGAGAGCTTTCTCTGTGCTAAGCTAGGACTCAGGACTTGGGCATAAGGGCAGCCTGGCCTCCCTGAGCCCACTCTCCCTCATCACGCCCATGGGCTCCCTTCTTCCCTTACAGTCCGGATGAGTCAAGACCTGCCCGTGGCTCACACTTTGGAGCTCTGCGCTGAGGCAGAGATGCCTGCAGCATGAAGATGAGGTAGAACCACTCCTCCTGTTTCTGCTTTTCCCTAGTTTCCTGCTGCCCTCCCTTCTGCCCTCCTGTGCCCTGGACAGGAAGCTCACCCCTCTCCATTCTCATGTGTGGGTCACACAGCCAACCTCCCAGCCGGAGCAGCTCTAGGGTGTTCTGGGCAGAGAGAGACATAACTGCAAGGCTGCATTTGCTCACCGCGTGCATCCCTTCTCCTGGGATATCGAGGCAGTGGTGTCCAGGCTCCCTCACTGTCTAGGCGCCCTCTCCTCCCAAGCTCTCTAATCGCTCAAGCTCCTCTCTTTCCTACCTGGTGTTACCCTTCTCCCTGTTCCTCTGTCTCCCTAGTGAGGCCCACCTTGTACGTCTAGTGGCCAGCAGGTTGAAAGACACAGGGCTAGCCAACAAGACAGCGTTGGTATTAAGAGTCCATGAGCTCTGATGCCTTCCTGGCTGGAGCCTCTGGCCAACTTAAATCCAGGAGCGCACCAAGAGCCTCTAGCTGACAGGCTTCCTTTTCTGCCCAGCAGTTGGTTGCTTCGTTTTCTTTCTTTCTTTTTCTTTGTTTTGTTTTGGTTTGGTTTTTTGTTTGTTTGTTTTTTCGAGACAGGGTTTCTCTGTGTAGCCTTGGCTGTCCTGGACTCACTTTGTAGACCAGGCTGGCGTCGAAATCACAGCAATCGGCCTGCCTCTGCCTCCCGAGTGCTGGGATTAAAGGCAAGCACCACCACTGCCCGGCCTGCTTCATTTTCTTAACACAGATTCTTCGCTCTGCAGGGGCAGATGGGTGAGCAGTTTGAGCCAGGCCTCAGGGAACTCAGTCTCTCCCAGGGAGAAGCCTCTTCCACCCAGTTCTCCAAGCCCAAACCTTGGGGGACCTCCTCAAGGGCAAGAGACAGCCCAGGCCTCCAAGAAGGAAAAGTACTGTGAACAGGTCTAAGCCAAAGCCTGGATCCTCCCGACTCCTCCCCTGTTTGCTCCGGTACCTCGGAGAAGGTCGGGGCAGCTACAGGACAGCCAGGTTCCCTGGCCCAGGACAGACATATCCTCCACTCACTGGGACTCAGAGAGTAAGGGCCCCAATTTCTCTAGATAAAACTTCATTGTCCTCAAAATGGGAGTCAACTTTCCGATGAGCACAGCCAGGGTGAAAAGAAAGGAAGTGGCTCCCGAGGGCTGTATGGTCCTCCTTGGCGACGGACACCAAAACAACGAAGGTGGAGTCTTGTCTCCATAGCACCAAACAACTGTTGCTGTCTCCCACTGCTCTGTTCTAAGTTAGAGCTGATTGCCAAGAAAAGATGTGCACAACAGGAGACACATATACTGCCTAATGTGTCCCTTGTACTGCTGTGCTGAGATCTTTAGTATTCATAAAATAGCAGACCGTGGTGCTATAGGCCTTTAATCCCAGTACTCTGGAAGCCGAGACAGGTAGATAGATCTCTGAGTTCAAGGCCAGCCTCACCCACACCAAGAGTCAAGCCAGCCAGGGTACATATTGAGACCTCATCTCAAAAAAAAAAAAAAAAAAAAAAAAAAAAAAAAAAAAAAAAAATCCATTGTAACCTTACAAAGCCTGTAGAGAAACTAAGGCAGGCAGAATTTAGCTTTGTGTGTGTGTGCGCGCAAGGCCAAGTAACTAGAAAATGGTAGAACCATAAGCGAAGCAAGCTGACATTGGAGCTTTGCCTTTAGTCTCTGGACTGACTGAGTTGTTTTATCATGTGTGTGTGTGTGTGTGTGTGTGTGTGTGTGTGTGTGTGTGTGTGTGTGTAGATTATGCCATAGGCAGCAGAAATCGCTAGGGATAGGATAGCGACCATTGAGAATTTCATGACTAATCATTAATTTAATTAAATATAGCTGAACTATATTCCAGAAATAACAACAACAACAAAAAGTTGTTGAGAATGTCTTGGGCTCTGTCTCCCTCCACCAGCACCACGACTGGAAATCTGTTTGAAGAGCAATGCGGGAGACCCAGTCTAGACTTCCCACCTAACTCTTGTGCCCCCATCACCCTGCTGCCCCCACCCCACCTTCCCAACCCACAGAGGCCAGAATGGGTGGGAACGAGACGCCCTGCTGCCTTCTGGTCTCGGCCTCCACAGCAACACCTCCCGGAGGTAGAGGCCTCTTTGCAAAGCAAGTGATCACTTACTGTGAAATCAAAGAAGCAACGTCTAATTAGAGGGAATAATTAATGGGCAATTAGTGTAATGAATTAATGGGTATAGGTGTGATCATCAAGGTTTCTGCCATCCCAAAGGAACACGCAGATCTTGCATGTCCTGAGAGTCTGCACACAGGACAGGGGCTTGCCCACCACCACCACACCCACTCAGGTAAAACCACCAAAGGACTCTTTGGTCTTGATCAAGCCCTACCTATAGCTACCTTTGCAGGGACAGCAGAATGTGTCACACGGTATGCCGAGGGTTTAGATCCCAAACCCAGGATGGGAAAAGTGCTGTGTAACAGGTAACCCAGCTTCCTCAGCAACACATCACACGAGAGAGAGACGTGAAAGCCGTGGCAGCCCATCGCAACGCACAGACCTTATCTGGATCCAAATCAAAAGGAAAGTATTTTTGAGTGTGGTAGAGAAATGCAAATACTGGTGAGATATGTTGGCTTCTTATAGGCTTGGTGATGATATTTGGGTGGTTTTCTGAAAGTCGGTCGCTTTAGAGGGGAAATGATCGGCTGTCTAGGTTTTTCTTCAAAATACTCGGAGGGCAGAAAGAACTGGAAATATGCCTAAGAGATCACCTCCAAATAATCGAAGCTTGGGTATAGGAGGGTTATTTCATTATTCACTCTGCTCTTACATGTGTTTCAAAGTTTTAATTTAAAATTTTTTAATTAATATAAATCACCAGGCTGAAAAGATGGCTCAGTCACTGAGGTGCCTGCCGTGCAAGCCCGAGGACCTGAGTTTGGGTGCCTGGCACCTCTTCAAAAAGCTGTCAGTGGCGGGGGGGGGGGGGCCGGGGGGAGGGAGAAGGGGGTGGGGAGGGACAGACAGATCTCTGAAGCTCATTGGTTGTCCAGCCTAGGCAACCTGATGAGCTCCAGGTTCCACGGCAGACTCTGTCTCAAATAAATAAATTTGTCTAAATATATAATGGAAGCTAGACATGGTGGCACAGGCCTGTAATCCCAGGAGGCTGAGACAGGAGGATCATAAATTCATGGGCTGCCTGGGACACGGAATTCAAAGGGTGCGTGGCAAGATGACTTAGTAGATTAAGCTACTTGCAGCAACCTGAGTTCAACTCCCAGAATCCACAGGGTGGATTCTGACTCCCATAAACTGTCCTCTGACTCCATATGTACCTTGTGTGCACGGCATGCATGTGCGCGCGCACGCACACACACACATACACACACACACACACAGAGTGAATAAATAAAGTGTAATTTTTTTCTCTATTTAAAATGTGAGTTCAGGAGAGGTGGCTCAGAGGTTAAGAGCACTGGCTGTTCTCCCAGAGGTCCTGAGTTCAAGTCCCAGCAACCACATGGTGGCTCATAACCATCTATAATGAGACATGGTGCCTTCTTCTGGCCTGCTAGCTCACATGCAGGCAGAATACTAGATAAATAATAAAAAGATAAATCTCTTTTTTTTTTTAAGTGAGTCAGGACCAGCCTAGACAATTTAGTGAGACTTTGTCCTGAATAAACAAACAAACAAAGTGTGGCACGTGCCTGTTATACCAGCACTTGGGAAGTGAAGGCTGGGAACACCATGAGTTCAAGGTCACCTTTTGCTAGAGGGTGAGTTGCGGGCCAGCCTGGGTGACATGAGAGCTTATCTCGAAAAGCCAAATAAGTCAAATAAGTGACAAACCAGATCACTGTGCGCCTGTAGCCGTGATGTAACCAAGTCCTCGAAGCTGACCAGGTCCCTGGCTCCGGCCCAGGGCACCTGCCTTGTAGCCACGTGCACGCATGAGGCAAGAAACCAGAGTGCTCATTCCTTTCCGGCGGAACCACTGCACACTCGCTTTCTACAGCCCCACTGCACCTTTGACAGTGGTCCTGCCAGCACCGCCTACAAAAAAGAGGCAGCCTTCAGAAGGTTCCCTGGAGCAGTTGGCTCTGAGAGCATCGCCAGCCTCAGGTGGAGCTCTGCTCTCAGTACCTGAGGCCTGAGAGGGATATTACCATCCTAGCAAAGCAGCACCTGTAGCGGCTGGGTTGGCTTGGCTGCCCCTCTGCCTCCATCAGGGGACAGAAGTGGGCATGGGTAGAGGAGAAAGGGTAAGTGTGAGAAGGACAAGGCCACACAAGAACCGAGAACTCAAGCCTGTGTTCCAGCCCTGCCCTGCCCAGACAGCCAGGCCATGCCAACCCCACCTTGGACAAACAACCCGCACACTGAAGGTTGCTCCCACTTCAGCACTTCCTGGTGCTGCTTGATCATGAAGGAAAGGAAGGGAGAGAGAGTGTTCTAAAGCTAGAGACTGAGGGAAGGGGTTACTTAACACAAGCCATGAGGGTGGCCAGGGTCCTTTGGAAGAAAGGAAACAGGAGAAAGTGTGCCATGTTTGGCACATTCTGTTGAGAGAATTATTGACCAAAACAGAGAGGAAAGAAGAGGAGAAAAGCAGGGAGACTGGAACCAGCAGTAGGGAGCAAGTGGAGAGAAACATAGAGGACGCCACAGGATTATGTAAACACAGATAACAGCCCAGTCCGCCTGCTTAGTCCCCCGCACAGCCCCAGACCTGTATTCCCAGCCCTTACCGGCCAGGAAGTGTGTGTGTGGGAACCACCTCTTGCTCCCAATAGTCTGCTTCCCAAAGAGTAGCCCGCTCTTGTGACTGCCACAAGTCCCCTCCTCCACCTGCTCCTAAGGAGCAGAAAGCCAGTGGCTCCACCCCAGACCCCAACAGCCAATCAAAGAAGCTGGCCCAGAGCCCGCCTTCTTGGGACACATTGCTGTAGGGGACAGATCACAGTTTTCAACCAAGGTGGCTTGTTCCATATTCATGTCCATGCTGGGCAGTCACGAGATGATCACAGACAGAATCGCCTCTAGGTTGCGTCCACCTCCCACCTCCTTGGCTCTCACTGATCTTCAGGGACCACAGCGCCCAAGGTCCCCTGTGAACCAACCTCCCTCAAAAGCCAGGGCAAGCAGGCACAGACCTAACCTCTCAGTCACTGAGGCAGTGGCCATCAAGTCAAGGGACCTTGCAACCCATTCTAGCTACCCCAGCGCAGCCACTTCATGGCTGCATGACTTCAAGCAAATCACTGAAGGCCTCAGAGTGACACGAGGTCACTGTGACCCTATCCTCCAGTCTCTGCCCTCAGAGGATGGAAGCATGCACCGAGAGAAAGTACCTTGGCTCTCAACAGCAAAGACGCTCTATAAACGCAGGGTATCGTTATCGTAAACGAGAGGCCCCGCCCACACAGCAAGGAGGGCACAGGTTTCTGTCAGGGTTGGCAGTACTCCACTGAGTGAGGATTAGGCAAATACAGACCAAGCCCGAGGGCACCCAGGCTCTAAGCTCCACACTCCAGGACTCCACCCAGAGAACCCCTCAGCTCTGGTGGGAGAGACATGAACATTCTGAGGGAAAATGAAAAAGGAAGGAAATCGGTGCCTCCGAGGGATGTTCTGGACCTCTGACTTGTACTTTGGAGCTGACAGGCAGGTTTTTTGTTGTTCGTTTTTTGGTTTTTTTTTTTTTTTTTTTTTTTTTTGCCTTTTCAAGACAGGGTCTCTCTGTGTAGTCTTGGCTGTCCTGGACTCACTTTGTAGACCAGGCTGGCCTCGAACTCACAGCGATCCACCTGCCTCTGCCTCCCGAGTGCTGGGATTAAAGGCGTGTGTCACCACACTCGGCTTCTGACAGGCAGTTTATCTGACCATCCAGGACTTCCAGGACTTGGCCTAAAGCGGGCAACATGGAGAAGCAGGCAGAACATACTCCAGTGGCCTTCTCTTCATTCCCCTGGGAAGAAAGCTTGTCTCCACGGAACTAGAGCTCCAAATCCGGTTCTCCACTGGCTCTTTGCCTCTCTCCAGGACAATAACCATATCAATAATAATCTCTGGGGCTCGGGATGTAGCTCAGCTGGTCAAACTCTGACCTAGCACACGTGAAACCGTGGGTTCAATCCCCAGCCCTGCATAAACTAGCTGTGGCGCCTCCTGCCGGTAATCTGAGCACTTGGGAGAGTCAGAAGGTCATCCAAAGTCATCCTCATCTCCTTAACAAGTTCAAGGCCAGCCTGGGATACATGAATCTCAACACAACAACAATAATAATATTCTCAGAGCCTTTGCATAGCTTTTTAGACACACTGACTTTCTTCCATTGTAGCTTCATGTAGGGAGGAAGTTCTGGATTGTTGTTATTATTATTTCTCAGCTGATAGAAGCCAGTGGGACCCAAGGGGGGGCAGGAAATTGTCTGGTTATGCATCCTTAAGGGAGAGGTGGAGCCAGGTGAGAATAGAAACACCCTGCTCCCACCAGGCTGTCACACTTCTCAGAAGGCCGAAGGCAGGGAGGGCTCAGCCTGCGAGGGATGGCTGTGGCAGATCCGGAGGTGTTGGCAGGCCTGCGTTCTAGGAAGAGTCTCCTGTTCCTGCTCCCTCTGGGAGCTACAGACCCCACTTCTGTACCGAGCATGTTTAAGGGCCTTCACCCTGGGTTTCATGGGCATAACTGTCCAACCATTTTGCTCCTGGTCCCTGGTTGTTGCTTGCTAGGTGGTGGTGTACACCAATCCATGGGTGTCTCCATAGGCCTCCCGTGGAGGCCCCGGGGTGCACTCACAAGGTGAAGGCAGGGCAGTGTGAGTTCCAGGCCAGCCTCAGTCACATAGTGAGACATACACTTCATCATAGATGCCTAGGAAATTTTTCCTGAGTTGATTGCGTTTCTGGGAAGAGAACTGGACAGGGGTTAGCAGTGCTCGCTGCTCTCTCAGAGGACCAGAGTTTGGGTCCCAGCACCCACATCAGGCAGCTCACAACCTCTAGCTCCAGAGGATCTGATATCTGACTGAGAAAAAGAAATAAAAAGGAATGAGAAGGACATGACCTCCTCCGCTAAGTACGGCTGAGGAGAAAGTTTACTATAGACGTGTAGCAGAGCATAGCCAGAGGCCATGTTGGGAGAAGGAGAGGTGAAGGGAGAGAGAGGAGCCAGGAGGCCAAAAGGTACAAAAGAAAAGAAAGGGCAGGTAACCAAAATGTCTGGATTATATAGAGGAGAGCCTCTCAGGGAAGAGCAGCCCAGCCCCTGGGCTGGAAAGTTCAGGGCACAGAGCTGGTTGTTCCAGCCATACCTTGTAAAAGGTAGGAACTGAGGGATGCTGGGAGAACCTGGAGTCCAGTGCTGCTTTGATATGTTAAGTCGGCACTTCAACTGCTTGTCCTGGGTTTGGAACTTAACAATATCCTTTTCTGGCTTCCATGGGAAGTAGCACTCACAATCACCTACCACACCTACACACGACTAAAAATAATAAAAATAACTCTTTAAAAGAGAAAGAGAGAGAAAATTAGATAGAAAGACGGAGGCTGAGTTGGAAGTAAAGCACCCTGACCCATATGTTCACTAAGTCAAATCTCAAATCTCCTCACAAACGGTGGTCTCTGATTCCCCAAGCCACTCTTCAAATAGCCTGTGGCATTCACTAGAGTTTCCTAAATTACCACAGAGGCAGGTTCTGGGCCTACTATTCTGATTTTATTTTGTGTTATGGGGCGATGTACATATGGTAATTAGAGGACAGCTTCCAGGTATCAGTCCTCTCCCCACCCCTAAGTGGGTCCTGGGGAATCAAACTCCAATCACTAGTCTTGGCAGTAAGCACCATCTTACCTGTCCCCCCCCCTTTTTTTTTTTGACAAATACTAATTGTATATACTTATGAAGAACAATAGGATATGTTAGAATAAGCAAATTGCATCTACATCACCTCATAGTCTTATTTCTTTGTTATGAAAACAATTAAGTCTACTCTTTCAACAACTGTGAACATAGTACTTTGTTAGTCACCATGTTGTGCAAGCAAGATCACCAGACCCTCCTCCTGTGAGTAGCTAAAATTGATGGGATCCCCCTTTTTTCCCTCCACCCTCCCATCCCATCCCATAGGCTTGATAGATCAGCTATACAGGAAATGCTCAGAGGCACTTCTCCACTCAATTGTTCCTGTCTTTTGCCAGATGAGGCCAGGGCAAGAAGGATGGACACTGGGCAGGGGGGAACAGAAGGAGTTAGCTTGACCTCACTCCAGCACTACGGGAAGCAGCAGAGCCCAAGCTGGGCCCTAATCAAGCCCCAAGCCCACTTCCTTCCCTGGCAGACAAGCTACAGAGAAGCTTCCAGGAAGGTAGGATGGGAAGGTAGAGGGTGGCTGTACTTAGCAGTACAGCCCTCAGGGGGTCCTAGCTCTTGGACCACCAGAGGTACAACGGGCATTTCACCCCATTATGCTCTTTGCCAGAGCAGCTAGGTAAAGGCAAAGGAACATTCTGGAAAACGCCACAAAGCCCTCAGCTCTGAGGTTGGCAGTGTCATGGAGACAGCACCAATTTTGATAAGCAGAGATAAAAATGGATACAGAAAAAAGAGACAGAGGAGAGCTGGAAAGACAGGACAGTAGGTAAGAGCTCTTATCACCCAAACCTCATGACCAGAGTCCAATCCCTAGGTCTCACAGTGGAGGTAGAGACTATCCAAAAGTTGTCCTTTGACCTCCACACCCGTTCTGTGGCACACACATGCCCAGACGCACACACATCCACCACAGGCACACAACACCCATTCCCCCTGCTCTTCCTGCCTGAGGCGCAGGAGACCAAAGAGTAGCTGAGCAGATCCAGGCATTGGGGGTGGCAGAGCATAGAAGGCGGGGCAGGGCACATCACGACCTTCTTTTCACACCCTCAGACCCCCCCTGCCCACTCCCACCCCACTCCCCCACCCCCGCTCTACCAGTCCATTTCCAGTACCAAGACAGCATCAGTCCTGCAGGGTCACCTTCAGGAGTCATCTCCAATGTTCCAATGGCCAAAGTCTCCATGTTGTGAATTTCTCTAGTGTCCAGAGAGTCCTCCCAAGGGACCCTATTCTCAAAGCCTCATCTGATATCCTATGACCTCTCACCCTCCTGTCTCCAGAGACCATCTCGATTTACTCTAAAACTTGGGTTGCCCAGCCCCCTACTAAATGTCCGAAACAACTCCCAAGTGTTGTCATAATAGAGTTTCCCCCATCCATATTGCTGCTCCAAGACCAGCACCTGCCTAGGCCCAGTCCTCCCCAGGGCCCCAGCCCCTCCAGGTTACAGGATGCCTCGGCAAGTGCCCTCCACTGGGCTGGCTTCTCCTCCTAACCTCAGCCTCCCATGGGCTTGGAAGCCAATCCTCGTGGGTGCAGGACTGCTTTGCACAGGAAGGCTTGTCAAACTCCAGACACTCAACGCCAGTAACCAGAACAGAATCAATCACAGAAGCCAGAGACTTGCCTGAGACATGTCTGCTTCTAGGGCTGGACCAGGGTGATAGAGAGCCAGGTCTGAGGGTGGACACTGTGAAGGAGGAATGCCAGAAGGCAAGGAGGAGGGGAGGTTAAGGCTCCCGTGCCTCTTTCTGAATTCCCAGCCTTCTCAGTTCGTACCTTTAGAGAGAAGAATTAAGGAACATCTCCGACTCTCCCTGTCTTCTGGCTCCTCGATGCCATGCATCGGTGGCTAGGCCGGACAGGTGGAGATGAGATGAGGTTGAGAAGGAACAGAAGCCAGACTAGACTATTGGCCGCCTGAATCCGCCAGTGTCTCCAACCAGAGAACGGCGTGGCCGGAGCCAGAAGAAGAAGAAGAAGGCGGAAGCGCACCAGGAAACAAGAGACATAACTTTTACGTCTCGCCAGTTCTGCCAAAGGAAGGAAACACCTTCCAATGGCGGCTGTCACCACCTTGATGGCCTGGATCCTGGTTCAGCCAGTGAGACCTCACATGGCACAACAGCTTGGAACGGGGTCCCTGGGTGCTTTAGCACACACCGAAAGACAAGAAAGACAGGAATAGAACTGGGAGGCAGGGCGGGCATGCATAAAGATGAGGGAAAAGGGAGAGAATTAATGAGCTCTCGCTAGAATTAATTTAAAAAGAACAAACAAAAGCAATTAATGTAAGAGGGTAGACTTCCCCAGCCCAGCTGCTCCAGGGGACACTGCTGGGGGGGACCAGAGGGTTGTCTGTCTGCTCTGTGGTTCCAGAGGGAGATGGGTGTCTCCAGAGGAGCCAGACCCCTCCACCTCACCTCCGGCCTCCACGGGAGGCATATGTAGACACACATGGATTGGTGGATTACTCTCACACCAAGGTCACTGAGGGCAAGTCCCCTAACCTTGTCGCTAGCTATGAAGACTGCCAGATGTACAGAACCCGGTCAGACGCTTAATGCCAGATGTGCAGAACACAGTCAGATGCGTAAGAACGAGACATTGTGGCAAGTGGGCAATGTGCGGGCAGTGCCAGCTGGACGCATGTCTCCTTTCCATCGAAGCCACCCTGTCATACAGGGGTGATCTTCCCTGATCTACAGATGGGGAAGCTGAGGCTCCAGGAGGCTAAATGTACAGGAGAGACCACAAGCTCTATGGCCCCAGACACCTAGCTTCGAATCATGACCCCTTGCACAGGTGACGTCACAGCTCTCATTCTCAGCTCCATCATCTGTACAGCATGGATACTGCCATTTAAGTCCCCAATTGTGGTGACAGCTAGGACAATGATGGGTAGCTCCCAGTGAGTACTAGTGAATGCACAGAGCAAGCGGTCAGTCAGAGTGTGTTGTCTTCCTACCACCCCTCCTCCCCAAGGCAGTGTGCTCCTTCAACACATAGCGGGACACCAAATGTTTGCAAAGGGGGCAAGGAGATGGAACTTATGCCCATCTTTATTTTTATACCAAGCACTTTACTGGACTTTAGGGTTAACAAGAGCACAGAGGAGTCCTTGCCTCCAGCAGCTTACAATTTAGCAAGCCCAGCCCAGAAATAACCGGATGCTAGTGGCAGGTGGCATGAGCTCTGGGAGACAAGGTGAACAAAGACACAGCCCTGGAATCCAGAAAGCACGAGTGGAGAGGAAGGATCCAGAGAAGAGCCTGGCTCCTGCGGGCTTCCAGGGAAGGCCCCCCCCCCCCCCCAGAGAGCCCACGTGACTCTCATGTGACTTTTGTGCAAGGGCAGGATTCTGCAGGGGAGGTCGGGAGGAGCTAATGGGAAGTAAAGGGGCGGGGCCTCTTGTAGCCGGACTCAGGAAGAATTCAGAGGCTGCTAGTCAGCCATGTCTCAATCTGCAAGTGTGGAGGGTCAAAGATGGCTGCAAGTTCCCTGGTGCTCCTCGCATTGCAAGGCGGCGTTCATGCCTTCTTCTTTGCACCTGGGTGGTCGGTTTCATGTACATTTTACAGTGGTGGGGAATGGAACCAGGCCCTCACATGCTAGGCAAGGACTCTGCCACTGAGCTCCACCACAGGCCAGAATGCTCCCTTGAGACACCGCCTCTCGAATCAAGCGATTTGCTCTGCCTCAAGGAGCCAGAAAGACAGGTACAGATCCTGGACAACAGCTAGCATCCCCTGCTCACCACATGGGGCAACTCTCGACTATGTATCCATGGAGGCCTTCGGATGATAACAAGGACATTAGAAAGCTCAAGCAAGAGCCACACCCATGGCCCATTGACCTAAAGGCAGTGACACCTTGCTGTTCTGACCTGCTTTATTTTGGTTTATCTGCTGGACAGCAACAGTTAGTCAGAACTAAGTCCTTGCTACAAATAGGACGTGTGGGGGAAAGCTCCTATGCGCTAGGAGCAGGGAGAAGGGCTCCAGAAATCTCCGCAGAGAAGAGGAGGGGCTCCACTTGCCTCTGCTCCTCCAGCTACCGTGCCAGATCAATATGACTTACAACACAACTTACCCCCAGGGAGATAGTGAGAAAAGCTGGAATGCATAAAGCTGCTTAAACAGAGTTATTTATAACAGCAACAAACTGGAGAGAACCCAAATTCTTTTTAAAAAAAAAAAAAGTAAAACATTCAGCTGGGCATGGTGAACTCGGGAGGCAGACACAGGAGGATCTCTGTGAGTTGGAAGCCAGCCTGGTCTACATAGTGAGTTCCAGGACAGCCAGGGCTACATAGTGAGACCCTGTCTCAAAATAAAAAGAAACTTTAAAAAATTTTTTTTTAATTTATGTATACAATGCTCTGTCTGCATGTATACCTGCAAGTCAGAAGAGGGCATCAGATCACATTATAGATGGTTATGAGCCACCATGTGGTTGCTGGGAATTGACCTCAGGACCTTTGGAAGAGCAGTTAGTGCCCTTAACCTCTCAGCTATCTCTCCAGCCCCCAAAAGAAACATATTTAAAACATTAATGGTCATGAGTTTGTGTGTGTGTATGTGTGTGTGTGTGTGTGTGTGATGACAACATGTAGGAGTTGGTTTTCTCTCTTCCACCATGCAGATCCTAGGAATCAAACTCATGTGCTAGGCTTTGCAGCAGGCGCCTTTACAACCATAGATTAAACATGACCCAGAACCATGCCTGGGCCCCAGGCTCCCCAGGCCCATATCCCTGCTAATGACGTGTCTCTTCAAGTGTACAGTGAGCCATCTTGCCAGCCCCAGCCCAAATTCTTTCTTGTAAGCAAAGCAATAATGAGACAGAGTTATTTAAGATTACTTGAGATGGCAAACCTATAAACTATAGTCATACTTGGGCGTGTTTCTATAAAATAACTATCAAACAAAAGGAACCCACGAGAAACCAACAGCTGCACACCAACTATAAGCGTGCAAAGAAAGACATTAAGAAGTCAGGAAACATGGGGTGAATCTCCATGCTTTTAGACAAAGTTGATAAGGCATACTCCACCCTCCTCTTTTGCGTTTATGGGATTTTTGAGACAGGGTTTCTCTATTGTGTAGCCCTGGCTGTCCTGGAACTCATCGTATAGACCAGGCTGGCCTCATAGACACAGAGATCCACCTGCCTCTGCTGCCACAGTGCTGGCATTAAAGGTGTATACCACCATGCCCAGCTTAACAGCCACTTTTTTAAAGTACCAGTTTAAAGGATGTCGCTTGGCGACAGAGTCTCTGCCCAGCATGTGTAAGGCTCCCCTTACATCCTCAGCACCGTCAACAAAAAGGTAGCATTCACCCACAATTCCTGCTACAGGGAGGCTGAGGCAGAAGGATCTCTTGAGCCCAGCAGTGGCCACATAGTGACATTCCATCTCAGTCAGTGAGTCAGTCAACACAAATTCTAAAAATGGGGCCATAACTGTACAATAGGAACTAGAAAGAGACAAAGCTACAGGAGATTTGAAAACACTCCTTCCTCCTCCTCCCGTTTTTGTTTTTTGTTTTGTTTTTGAGTCAGGGTTTCCTTGTGTAGCCCTGGCTGTCCTGGAACTAGCCCTGTTCCTGACTTGGCCTCAAACTCAGTGATCCACCTACCTCTGCCTCTGGATGGCTGGGATTAAAGGTGAGGGATGAAAACACTTTCTATCACTCAGGGTACTTGGTTAAGATCCCAGGCCCGAGGCAGAGGGAAGGGAAGGGAGGCAAGCCTTGAGGGGGTTGCCAGAAGACAGGGCTGTGGGTGGGGGAGGGGCTGCAGCGTCTCCTCAGCAGGGGAGTCAAATGTTAGAAAACAAACCCACCAGTGTTTGCTGACACGTGCAAGGAGAAGGACTCACACAAAAGCCACACATTATCCCATAATTATTGTCTCTCTCATGCCTGCAATTAACAGCTGTCTGAGAGGCGGATGCTGGGGTAAATAAATGTTCACCCCCATTACAGTCAATCAGCCAGCTGAAGCGCCAATTAGCAAGCCCACTGCAGAGACACTTGGGGACCCAGCAGCAACTGCAGGAGGAAGTGGATAGGTACCATCTAAAAGGATGCTCAGGGTAATTCAAATGCGCCACAATGAGCAAGTAGAAGCCAAGTTCACGGTGACCGCATAGGACTAAGTCCAGAGGAGCAGCCCCAGGCCTGTGGGAGGCAGTGGAGGGGAAGCAAGGCAGGAGAAGACCTTAGGGAAGCTACCTACTACCTCTGGAGACAGACAAAGGGCAAAGAAGGGAGCCAGACAGGTGGCTAGGCAGCCTGAGCTCACAAACAGAACTTACACTGTAACTAGTTTTTCTTAAGCTCAGAAACACAGAGAAGGCATTCGTGTCAGAGAAGTCAACGCTGACTCTCTTGTCCAGTGGAGGACGGGCCAGCAAGCGTCTGATAGGAGACACCCATTCTTGGAGCTGTAGCTCAGTGATTGAGCAGGCATGAGGCCCTAGATTCAATCCCCGGTACTGCCATGGGGAAAAAAAAGGGAACCACTGCTTTGACAATACTTTGGGGATGGGAAGATGGGCATCCACATTAAAAAAAAATCGTCTGCGGGAGGGGAGGTACACAGGGGGGAGCGGCAGAGAAGCTGCTACCCTAGCTCCAAGTTCAGTGAGAAGCTGCAACTAAAGGGAATGGGTAGAATGCAAGACGCCCAACATCTTCCTCAGGCCTCTGCTCATGCACACATGCACGCGCGCGCGCGCGCACACACACACACACACACACACACACACACACACACATCCCAACTCCTCTCCTAAAGATATGAAGAGGACAAAGGTCTGCTCCAGTCGCGCCTGGCATGCCCTGTGCCTAACCATGATTCTCCATCAGCCAGCAGGGCCTTATTCTTGCCACGGACCAGTCTCCAAGATGTAGGTCATGGGACAAGAGGCCTTAGATATGCCTCAGGATGCCTGAGATCAAGGGTGCTTTCCAAACCACACTGGGTCCAATAGGTCTCCATCCTGGCTTCACATGAGAACTACCCAGAGAACTTTTATAAAATGCCGATGCCTAGTTGTCCACTATGGACCAACCAAACTGTAATGTCCCTCGTGTCCATGCCGCCATGCCTGACATCTGCTTAGAAGGCACGAGTATCAGAATGTCTCCTGACAAAGCTGAGAGGGATGGCAACACACTATGACAGATCAAGATTCCATGTTCTAGGGACTGAGAGATGGCTCAGTGGTTAAGAACACTGACTGTTCTTCTAAAGGACCAGGGTTCAATTCCCAGAACCTACATGACAGCTCACTCCTATCCGTAACTCCAGTTCCAAGGATCCAACACCCTCACAGAGACATTTTTTAAAAGGAAGAAGAAAAGAAAGAAAAATAAAAAATCCATGTTCTGAAATAACATCAATGAAATGAAATTCAACAGCAGTGCAAGAGCTAACACCGAAAATACAAAAGACCCCAACTGTACTTGTGGTCTGAGGTCTGCACTGGACTCAAAGGCACACTAGCAATAAAACCAGAAAAACAGAACACCATCTGGAGAGAGCATTAGGCCGACGAGCCAGCTTTATGCTTGCTTGACTTTTGTTTGGTTGGTTTGGCTTACTTTTGAGGCAGGGTCTCACTAGAAAGCCAAGGGTGGCCTCAAAGCCCTGACCCTCCTGCATCATTCTCCCAAGTTCTGGGATTATAGGTGTTCATAACCTCATAACCAAGAACTAAGCGGGGAATTTGTGACCAAATATTTTGAAAAGTTTTATGTCTGTCTTCAGGGACCTGATCAGCAAGCAGAACTCTGAAGATGGCCAGGGATCAGGGATGCTGTTGAACAGCAGAGCATTTGCCTGCCCTAGGCTCTATACCCAGCCTGAGAGAGAGAGAACGAGGGAGGGAGGGAGGGAGGGAGGGAGAGAGAGATGGCGACAGAGAGACACAGAATAGCTTTAGAAGTTAAGACCCTCCCCCTTCCTACTACAAGTTGACTAATTTACGTAATGCCTCTTGGATTTTGATGCGCATCATAAGAATCATCTGGGAGGGCTGGAGAGATGGCTCAGTGGTTAAGAGCACCACCTGCTCTTCCAGAGGTCCTGAGTTCAATTCCCAGCAACCACATGGTGGCTCAAAACCATCTATAATGTGATCTGATGCCCTCTTCTGTAGATAAAGCACTCATATACAATAAATAAATAAATCTTAAAAAAAAAAAAAAAAAAAGAATCATCTGGGAACCCCGAGATCCCGCAGTCCAGATAAGCTCCAGGTGCCCAGGTGATTTAGATGCTGCAGAGCTACAGAGGTGTTAGGGTGAGAGGATGGAGTAGGGCGTGGGGGATGGGGTGGGGGTCTGGGGAAGTGAGCACAGTGAAGATGCTTGCAGCACCTGTGTCCCTTCTCCCACGAGCCTGGAAACTTCCAAATATAAAAGAGCCACCAGGAGGCAAGGAAGGTCCCGAAGCAAAATTAAAGAGACCTCTAAAAGAGAGAAAAGCAGAGGGGCCAGAATTTTAGCTCAGCTCACTGCAAGTCCAGAGAGTTCCCCCAACAAAATGGCAGAGAGCAGGATGGCGCCATATAGAAACCTCAGCTGCACCAATGAGGGTTCTTGTGCATTTGGAACCAATATAAAGGGCTGCTTTGGGTTCCCCTTGACACTGAACTTTCCTCTAATTCAGATCATCTGTCTTACGTAGGATAGGGGAGACGTACATAAGCTTAACAGCTCTCCATGGAAAACTAACCTCATGGGGAGTCCGGGGGAGGGGGGGTGAGTGTTCTCGTGGGGAGTCCAGGGGGGGGGGTGAGTGTTTAGCAGAACAAGTTCAATTTAAACACTAGGAACCCGGAAATTTAGTCTAGTATAACAGAAGTACATTGTGAGTCAGGAAGATAGCAGAGCCTCATGGAACACAGCATATTCGAAATACCGTATTCAGTGCTACAGTGTTTATTTCATGAGAGGCTTAAAAGATACCATGTACTAAGCTGCCCAGATTTCCCAAGTACTGTTCTGTTTTGTTTTGTTCTGTTTTGTTTTAACATGGATTAGTTAATTTAACGTAATTAACTAATCCATGTAGGGTATACTATTGTCTACACTTACAGATGGGTAAATTGAGGTGCAAAGAGGTTAAGAATTAAACCAAAGTTCATAGCTAGTGTCTTAGTAGTTTCTACTGCTATGATTCAATGCTATCACCAAAGCAAACTCAGGCAGGAAGGACCTCAAGGCAGGAGCCTGGAAGCCTGAACTGATGCACACACAGCCCGTGGAGGAGTGCTGCTGACTGGCTTGCTCCTCGTGGTTTGCTCAGCCTATTTTCTTATATCACGCCAGCCCAGTGGTGGCACCACGTACAGTGAACAGGACTTTCCCCCATCAATCCCTCACTAAAAAATTGCAAGAGCCTGTACCCCCCCCCCCACACACACACAGGTAGCTCAACCAGTAAGTCATCAGACATAGAGTCTAGAGGCCCAACCTGCAGAAACAAAACAAAAACAAAAACAAAAATCCACGAGGCCCTAAAAGTTAGCTGGGCATGGTGGTGTACATCTTTAATCCCAGCACTCAGGGAGGCAGAGGCAGGTGGATCTCTATAAATTGGAGGCCAGCCTGGTCTGCAGAATGAGTCCAGGACAGCCAAAGTTACACAGAAAAACCCTGTCTCAAAAACCAAACCAAAGAAGGGGGGAAGTGGGAGGGAAGGGAAGAATGGGAGGAAACAGGGGAAGGGCTAACAATCGAGATGTAATATGAATAAATTAATAAAAATAAAAAATTTAAAAAACAAACAAACAAACCAAACCAAACAAACAAACAAAACCAAAACGAAACAAAGCAAAGAAAGAAGGAAAGAAAGAAAGAAATGCATTGCCAACAGGCCAATTTTATGGGGGCATTTCTCAATTGAGATACCTTCTCCCAAATGGCCCTAACTCATGTCAAGCTGACATAAAACCATCCAGCACAGCTAGGAAGTAGAGAGCCAGGTGGCGTAAGGCGAAGCAGACATTGTCGGGGACTAGATCTTCCACTATGCCATGGGCTCTGTGGACACTTTTTTTTTGCCTCTTGTAACGATGACAGACAGGAAGCCCAAGCCCGGGAAAGGAGAGTTAGGATACTGGACTAGAACCAAAGTGTGAAATTCAACAAAAGAGAAGTCAAATTCATCATTCAGGAAGGACCCAGGCAGAAGCTCTCAGACCACAGCACAGCGGCTCTGCAAAGCCCTGTGGGGGATACTTAAGTCGAGGCTGACAACATCCAAGGGGGGGTTTCAAGCCCACTGTGGCCATGACCTTTCTGCCCAGAGAAGCAGACCCTGACTCTTGAAGCACAGTGCTTTTAGTGAACTGAATCAAGTCCAGACTCGCCCGGTGATGCTGGTGGGTGTGTGATGGCAAGGAAGCAACAGCAATAGCCAGACATAAATTTGGCCAGGATGCCTGTAAATTGAGCCAAAGGGAAGATTGCTCTTGAAAGCTCCTTGTTCTCCTGACCCACTGTCTCAGGAGATTCTTGTCAGACTGATGAACTCTTCACAGCTACCTCGAAAGAGCTTGCCCCTTCTCAGAGTATATTAAAGGTATATGCAGCCAACTGCAAAGAGTCTGAAAGGGCTGGCACTGGGCTCAGCTGGCCGAGTGTTTGCCTGGCATGCAGGAAGCCTGATCCTCCATGTCCAGCACTGCGTAAGCCAGGGGTGGTGGTGTTTGCTTGGGAGGCAGGAGAATCAGAGGTTCAAGGTCATCCTGAGCTAAATAGCAAGTTTGAGGCCAGCCTGGGTTATGTGAGACCTTGTCTCAAAAGAGATAGATGACAGATAGATAGATTAGATAGATTAATAGATGATAAATAATTAGAATAGGTAGCAGGAGCCGGGCATGGTGGTTCAAGCTTTTAATCCCAGCACTCAGGAGGCAGAGGCAGGAGGATCACTGTGAGTTCAAGGCCAGCCTGTTCTACAAAGTGAGTCTAGGACAGCCAAGGCTACACAGAGAAACCCTGTCTCGGAAAAAAAAACCAAAAAAAAAAAAAAAAAAAGACTAGGTAGTAGGTAGACAGATAGACAGACAGACAGATAGACATAGGCAAAAAGTTTGAAAGATTTCTGTACCGTATCCAAGCAGCCAGCAGCCTAGGAGTGAGTGAGGCTGCAGCGTCTCCAGGGAGAAAGTAGAGAAGAGTAAACAAGATGAGTCCCAGCTCTATCCTGCAAGCCTTCAATCAACCATGAGGCCACGGGGTCCTGGCTCTAGGTTGGACTGTGTGGGGGGGGGGAGTTAAGAACCTGAAATGTCAGCCCAGAAAATAGTATATGTTGAGGGCAGGACCCCTTCACCTTATCACTGTGTGTAACCCCATCCCCAAGCCTCAGGAAGCTGCGGGAAGGTGCCTATCAAAAGCCAGATAAACAGAAGCGTTTATGCAGGTTGCTGTGGCAGATACAAACTGATGAGATTGAAACAGTCATGTCAGTGGGACATTTCAGAGCAACTGTTCCCAAGCCAGCGACTTCCTCCAGTAAAAGGCCACTTTTAAGGAGAGAGCTTAGCTTAATAATGGTGGGTTGCTGACTTTGGCCTTGGTTCTGACCTGAGATTCAGAAGATGCAAGGGGCTCAATCCAAATGTTTTCCGGCTGGATTGGAAAAAGTCTTTCTACCTGGGCAATGGTGGCACACGCCTTTAACCCTAGCACTTAAGAGGCAGAGGCAGGAGGAGCTCAAGAGTTTGAAGCCGGCCAGGGCTACACAGAGAAACATTGTCTTGAAAACAAAAAGCAAAAAAAAAAAAAAAAAGAAGAAGAAAAAGAAGGAGAGAAGGGGGAGGAGGAGAAAGGAAGGAAGGAAAGAAGGAGGAAGGATGAGGAGGAATGGAAGAAAAGAAGGAAGCAAGAAGTCTCTCCGCGGTCTAGACTCCCTCTGAGTCTCAGACTCACTAACAAGGCTCACCAGGAGCTGGCCATGGGATTTTCCTAACAGACTAGCTGGAGCAGACACAACTGGTCCCTCTGAGCTCAGTGCCACCCCTGCCCTCCAGGTCTCCTTTATCAGTCATCTCAGCACATTTCCTACAAGTTTCTTCCCACTACGAGACACTTGTGTTTCCCAGCTTAGTGTCTCCCTCTTCATCCTGCTTTCTTCAAAATGAGCCAGGTCTTGAAGGCTCTCTCCATCTTGTTCCCTCAGAATCCATGTGTGCCATGCCTTGGGTTCCTCCCTCCCAAGCGCAGATGCTAGAGAGCTGTTGGAGGGGTGAGTGGCTCTCTATGGGCCAAGAACACAGTAGCCATGACCGCCCCCCCACCCCCATCCTCTCCTCCCACTGGATGCTATTTCCCCTCCTGGCTCCCTGGTGCCTCTGGTCAACATTGAGGTCAAGTGACTCTTCAGAGAAAGGAGGTTTCTTTGTAGTGGCTTCTCTGGGCCAGCCACCCAGCATTCCTACACACTGTCCACACTCACATCGACACATACACAGGGAGAGCAGCAGTGACTGCAGGCCACCAGGGTGGCGGTGTCCTTACTGAACCATTCACCACGCCTGCAGGACGAGAAGGAAGAGCAGGAAGGGAGGATAGGAGCCGAGTACCGAAATGCGGAAGCTGAGGTAAGACTGCCATGCTAAGCTGCAGTTCAGTGACTATGCTGGGTATAAATGAAAATGCTGCGGGGCGTGGTGGCCCATGCTTTTAATCCCAGCACTGGGGTTGGGTGGGGGCAGAGGCTGGTGAATCACTGTGAGTTCAAGGCCAGTCTGGTCTACAAAGCGAGTCCAGGACAGCCAGGGCTACACAGAGAGACCCAGTCTCGAAAAAACTAAAATAAATAAATAAATAAAATAAAATAAAAATAAAAAATAGAAAATCCTAAGGCCTTGATGGAAAAAACAGTTATTTTTCAATACAATGAAATATGAGATATGAAATATGTGCCATACAACAGATAAGATGTTGAGAGGTTTATTATAGGAGCATAGGGAGGCCCCTAGAGAGAGAAAGAGAGAGGCAGAGGAAGAGGAAGAGAAGAAGAGAGAGGAGGAAGGAGAGCAAGAGAGAGGAAGAGGGAGAAGTAGGAAGAGAGGCAGAGGTAGGTAGGTTTGTCCTTTTATAATCCTGGGTAGGGCCATGCCTATTGGCAAGCAGGTAATGACATCACAGGTTGCTAGGCAGACTGGAGCCAAATCCTAACAGTTATGGCTGCTAGAGGAGCTACTGTCCCAGCCACCACTCCCCTGAGGGCATATGAGCAGGAGGGAGCCCAGAAGAATAAAATTAGGCTCTGATGCCCTCGCTGCCCCATATAGGTTGGAAAGCCTGTGTCAACACTCCCATGTGCACCCCCTTCGTGTGCAATCTGAGGTCCTCTAGACTAGGTTAAGAGAAGCAGCCAGCCCAGCCCCATGTGAATATGAACACATGAGCCTCACACACAGCATTTGCCACCTGCCTCCTCTAGCATGCTGCCTGGGTACCAGGGAAGGGTGGTCACCTGAGCATCCTGAGCAGCCACAAGTGAGCCAGTGACTGGCAGGGGCACCGTCATCTCACTCTAACTCACAGCTTGGGTTTAAAAAGGGGCAATATGGGCCGGGCGTGGTGGCGCACGCCTTTAATCCCAGCACTCGGGAGGCAGAGGCAGGCGGATCACTGTGAGTTCGAGGCCAGCCTGGTCTACAAAGTGAGTCCAGGATGGCCAAGGCTACACAGAGAAACCCTGTCTCGAAAAACCAAAAAAAAAAACAAAAAACAAAAAACAAACAAACAAACAAACAAACAAAAAAAAGGGGCAATATGAAGGCTCAAGAGGAAATCACGAGACTATCCATAAATTCTAATTCCTTCCGAACCTCCCAACGTGAGCTTGGTAAAGTGGCCTCTCATCTTAGGAATAGTTTCCTTGTAGGTGCAAAGAGATAGTCAAAAGTGCCCCTGGGCAAGCTGAGAATGCAGTACACGGTTGGGTACATGCGGAGCATTTGGATGCAGGTATTAGGGATGCCTATGTGAAAGATACTTGCCCACGTCATAACGTGAGTAGCCTCATTGTTTGGCACTGAGCAACCAACCCCTTCGCGCGCTCTGCCACAGTCCTGTAACTACCAGGTCTTGTTATTGGAAACCCACCATGGCAGTCTCTATTCACCCAGCTAGGGGCAGAACTGTACACCCACTTAGTAACTGACCTGATGGGTTACAAAGGGACCAGGAGGCAGGAATCTCAAATCCCACACCCAAGTCAAGTAGATATCTCCCCAATGCTCTTGTCTTTACGGTTCGAAGGTCTGCCACTGTGGTAATTAATTTTGATCGTCAGTTTGATTGGATTGAGAAGCACCCATGAGATTAGCAAAGCACACTTCTCGGGGTACCGGGAGGACTAACTAAGGGGGCTGGAGAGGTAGCTCAGCCGGTGGAGTGCGCCTCTAGCATACTCAGAACCCTGGGTTTGATTCCCAGCACCACATAAGCCAGGTGTGGTGGTGCAAATCAGTAACCCCCAAGCTCTCTCAGAAATTCAAGGATGACCCTCGTCTGTGCATGAAATTCCGGGCCAGCCTGGGATGCATGATGCCCTGCTTTGGTTTTCGTTGTTGTTGCTGTTGTTTAAGGGAGGCGGACAAGAAGGAAAGACACGTTCATGAAGAGGGAAAGAACCGCCATCTCAGACAGGATGGAATGAAGAGTGAAAACAAGGGACCTGGCATGGTGGCTCACATCTGTTATCTGACCTGCCTGAGCTATGTGAGACCCTGGCAAATTAACAGGGGGGAAGAGAATAGTCTAAAGGGGCAGATGTATTCTCTCCCTCTCTCTGTCTCTCTCTCTGTCTCTCCCTCTCTCTGTCTCTCTCTCTCTCTCTCTCTCTCTCTCTCTCTCTTTCTCTCTCTCTCTCTCTCTCTCTCTGTGTGTGTGTGTGTGTGTGTGTCTGTGTTTCTCTGTTTCTCTGTGTGTGTGTGTTTCTCTCTGTCTCTCTGTGTCTCTGTCTCTCTGTGTCTCTGTCTCTGTCTTTCTGTCTCTGTCTCTGTCTCTCTCTGTCTCTGTCTCTCTCTGTCTCTGTCTCTCTCTCTCTCTCTCTTTTCTGGCTCCTGCTCCTCTCTCCTTCCCACCACGCTCACTTTTGTCATACCCTCCCTATTAAGATGGAGTGAAACTTTTTAAACCATGAGACAAAATAAAGCCAACCTCTCATATGCTGTTTGTGTCAGGTATCCTATCCTTGTGATACAAAATCCAGCACACCATTCAACTCTGTGGTCAGTGGGCACTGAGCATATTAACAGAAAGCCTACACTGATCCAGACCCTGCTGAGGTCTGAGCCCCACCCAGCCTCATCCTGGCTGCAAGCCTGGCAGTTGGGGCTATAAAGGGAATACACCCAAATGGTAAGGAGCTGCCTGGGCTGCAAACACCTGGCCCACTCTGTTTACAAAGGGCAAAGTCCCTGTGGAAAGGGAGGGATAGCTCCACCCTCCATCTAAAAGGAAGATTGAGAAATTGGCTGAGATTACAAAGCTCAGAGTTCAAAGTGGAGCCCAGCAACGCGAAGTTCTCCACGGGCTCCTAAATCCTCCAGGTAAATTGGGCCAGCATTCTGCCTAAGTATCCCAAAGCCACTGGGCCCCATCCCTCAGGCCCCTGCTAACTTCAGCCTCTAGGCTCTGAGATCTCCCATAGAGCCTGGCCTGTGGTAGATTCCACACGCTACAGCCTCTTGCTGGTCAGCAGCACCATAGTGTTGTATAAAGGAGATAGAAAATGGCACGCCCTTTTCTCTAGGAACTGGTTTAAGCCTTTCCTGTTAGAAACATCTCCCAAAAGCTGGACACCCATAGGCATGGCTCCAAAAACTCAACAGAGAATCTGCCCTCCGTTACATCCAACTGAACGTAGCAAGCAGAAGACATTAGGAGGGTTCACTGCACAAGGCCCGCCCTCCTACTTGCCTTCCCCAACTGACTCCCCTCACAGGGAGACCCAGATACCTTCAGATCATCACCCTGTTTCTATATCATTCCTCAACCCATCCTTTCACACCCCCCAAGCCAACGGACACAAAGCACCCTAGTTCTTCTGGCTATGCTCCAGGCCCTCTCTCTGTATAAAAAGAACCTATCACTGGGTGTTGTGATCTATGCCTTTAATCCCAGCACTTGAGAGACAGAAACAAGCAAATCTCTGTGAGTTCAAGGCCAGCCTGGGTGGCATCGTGGGACCCTGTTTCAAAAAGAAAAAAAGGAAGGAGAGAGAGGAAGGGAGGAAGGGAGGAAGAAGAGAGAGAGAGAGAGAGAGAGAGAGAGAGAGAAAGAGAGAGAGAGAGGCAACAGACTCAATAGATGTGGTGGTTTGAATGAAAACGGCCCCCATAGGCTCATAGGGAGTGGCACTATTAGGAGGTGTGGCCTTGCTGGAGTAGGTGTGGCCTTGCTGGAGGAGGTGTGGCCTTGCTGGAGTGGGTGTGGCCTTGTTGGTGGAAGTTTGTCACTGGGGGTGGGCTTTGAGGCTTCAAATGCTCAAGCCAGGCCCAGTGTCACTCTCTGTTCCTGCTGTCTGCTGGTCCATACTAAAAACTCTCAGTTCTTCCTCCAGCACCATGTCTGCCTGCACACCACCATGCTTCCCACCATGACGATAGTGGACTAACTAAACCTCTGAACTGTAAGCCAGTCCCAGTTAAAGGGTTTCCTTTTTTAAGAGTTGCTATGGTCATGGTGTCTCTTCACAGTGACAAAAACCCTAAGGCAGTAGTAAACTAAGAACAGACTGTGAATGCGAGCAATATGCCTCTGTAGAGGCCCTGACTCTGTGACGTGCCTCTGTAACCCTTGCAACAGAGTGACCTCCGAGCCTTGGTTAAGAATGGGAGCTGCAAGGTTCTGACAGGCAGTATTCAGGCAGGCAGAACATAGTAGAAATCCTGGGGTTTGCTACATTCTTTCAGTGTTTCTCAAACTCCATGTGGTGACTCACTAGCGGGTGTGAAAGCGAGCAAAGGGTCAAGGCTATATTTAGAAGAAGGTGGGGGGCGACTTCCTGGAATACAGCAGGAAGCTGTGGTAAGTGAAGGTAACACACTTGTTTCCAGAGCAGGATAACAGATATCTAGCTGCTTCTCAGAAACACTCTCGTTAGGTGGCACCTTCCAAGCTTCCTTGATGGCGTTCTCAATGCTGTAACTTGCTTTCTGCCCTAAGCAGATTGGAATGGTAACGCTCTTTAGAAGTTAAAGCATTGCATCTCTCGAAGTTCCAGCCACCAAACTGGGCTCAGACCGTGAAAGCAGGTGACAGCCTGGGAGGATCCACCAAAGAGAAAATCAAGGTGGAAGAAGAGGGGACCCTCTGAAACCCGGCTGACTGTGCTCACGTGAGCATTCCCATCATTCCCTCTATTTTGCAGATGAGGAAACCTTTACGGGGAGAGAGAGGGGCTGAGACTGGGACCTGTGTTTGGATGGCCCATGCCAGAAAACTCATACACAAGTGGAAACATATGCGTGGGGGGGGGGGGCAGAATCAACACAGCATCCTATCTTTCCTTTCTTAGGATTCTCCACTCCCCACCTGCCCAACCAAGGAAAGAGAAGAGGATCAGGCGGGAAGCACAAGCACACACACACACACACACACACACACACACACACACACAGAGAGAGTCTTCCTCTTTGTCCCACCCTATCCTTCTCCATCTCTTTTGAGGTTGATTACCCCACCCCAGCAGCTCTGCACCCCCTCCCTCAAATACCAGCCAGCCGGTTACCCAGGCAACTCAGCTGGGAGGCTGCCAGTTACCGTGGCAACCCAGCATGGCCACCAGGCTGCCTTGCATAGGAAGGTCAGAGGACCAACCAGGCTACCAAACAGCTGGGATGTTGCTGGCAGGTCTGGCCCAGGCTGAGAGGCCTACATGCCTGAGAGAATTAAGACCTTACTGTCTGGGACCTCTGTTTTCCATGAGGCAACCTCCTCCAGCGAGGAGCGTGAACCACATGCTAACGTTCCTGGTTCTGTCACCCAAGTCTGATCTGACAGCCAACCTTTTTTTTTTTTTTTTTTTTTTTTTTTTTTGAGGGGGGCGTCCTCTTTTTATAGTCCTGGTTGCCCTGGACTTCACTATGTAGACCACTGCTGGCCAACCTTTTAAATTACATTTGTGTGTGCATGTATAAGCTAGAACACAAGTTGCCGGAGTCAGCTTGCTCCTTCTACCACTTGGGTCCCAGCTATGGAACCGAGATGCTTAAGCTTTGGAGCAAACCCTTTTGCTTGCCCAGCCATCTCACCAGCCGCCCGGCAACCTTTTTCAGCATTATTGTCGCCTCTCCTTAGAAACAGTCTCTCAGACCAAGGAGCCACTGGCTGTCACCCAACCTAACTCAGTATCTCTCAACCTTCTCCCCTCCTGAGCATAGAGCCAGGAGTCATCATAGATGCAACATATGTGTCTCTACATGTGCACGCTGCCTCTCCGTGAAACACGGTGGTGCTGAAGACTCGCTAACACTTTCCGCTCCATACTCTGCTGGTCACGCCCCGGGTGCTTGGGCAAAGTTTCCCCCACTGATCCATACAAGCTTGTCATCTATCTCACTTTGCAGACAGGGCCACCAAAACATAAAGTCATCAAGGGACCTATTCAAGGTCACAAAGCTAAGATGAAGGTATGGACTGGCATCCTGAAATCCCATGAGTTGCTTACCCTGCCCTTCTCCCACCCTGCCTCGCCTGGCTTGCTATAAGAAGGCACTCTGGGCAGTAAATGATTATTCGGTGGCGGCTATGTCATCACGTTGTAATTCATCCTCGCCTCTGGGAAGAAGTCTTTAGTGAGACTTTAGTCTTCAGTCTAAGGGGGAGCGTAGAGACTGAGACTTGGTGGTGGTTTTTGTGTTTTTGAGACAGCATATTGGTATGTAGCCCAGGCTGGCCTAAAACTTGAAATCCTCCTGAGTGTTGGTATTAGAGGTGTAGGCCATCACATCGGATTCCAAAACCCAGAGAAGTTAAGATACTTCACAAGGTAATGAGACCCCAATCTCTGTCTGGAAAAAATCTTTTCCTGTCAGGATTACCTAACAGAAATGCTTCTCTCTGAGCCAGGCTATAGAACAGTGGTTCTCAACCTATGGGTCGCGACCCCTTTGGGGCTGTCTATTAGATATCCTGTACGTCAGGTATTTACATTAAGATTCATGAGCTGGGCGTGGTGGCGCACGCCTTTGATCCCAGCACTCGGGAGGCAGAGGCAGGCGCATCGCTGTGAGTTCGAGGCCAGCCTGGTCTACAAAGTGAGTCCAGGATGGCCAAGGCTACACACAGAGAAACCCTGTCTCAAAAAAAAAAAAAAGATTCATAACAGTAGTACAATTGCAGTTATAAAGTAGCAATGAAAATAATTTTATGGTTGAGGAGGGTCACCACAACATAAGGAAGTGTATTAAAGGGTCACAGCATTAGGTACATTGAAAACTACTGCAATAGAAAACATCTGTTTTACTCAGAACAATCATTTGCCCACCTCCTGTTCCCTTAATAAGACTTTGAATTATTAAATTCCTTTTTTTTTTTTTTTTTTTTTTACAATATTGTGAGGCCCTGTCTCAGGAAACAAAAAAAGTATATTTTGCAACCTAGGACCCTCTCTCTGGTCCACAGTGGATTACTCCTCTAAGACAGAGGGATGAAGAAAGAATGTCAGAGGGACTGCCTCACTTGTGACTCCAGCAAGTCTCTGGGCAGTCCCACCCATCACCCACCCAACCAGCTGTTTGTCCTCACTACCATCCTTTCATATATCTGCAGTGACATAGCCCCCGGTTCTGCAAACAGGCCGACTACAGTCTCCAGCTAGGCACTGATGTTCATGAGGACCCAGGAAATAGGCAAAATCATGAAAATGCCCTCAATACCCTGAGCCAGGTTGAGCTCACCAGGCCAATTGCAGGCATTTGACTAATTAGAAGCAAATTGGCATTTGCAATTAGAGATGCACAGTAATGGTGAGTCAGACTAGGCAGACAGTGACGTCAGCGCTAACAAGAGGCCCCACCTTCCCCAAGCACTCTTAGGCTGGCCCCCTGAAAAGCAGGGTTCCTGGCCAATCCCAGGAAGGAACAGATGAAAGCAGAGAAGATGAGCAACCTGAAAGCCTATGTTGGTGACCTATGTTTGTCCTACCTGCATGGTACAGGTGTTTCCACACTATAAGGACCAATGTCTACAGGTCTAGAGAGATAAGCAGGTCACCTCAGTGCCAACTTTTTCAACAGCGTTCCCGACAGCCTGCCTGGCTTTTGAGGGACTGCACAGAAACTGCAAACAAAATAGTAGAACTCGCTTCTTATCAAAGGAGTCGAAACAATGAAGAAAAACAAATCAACAGATAGAAGAAGTTATAATTTATACACTGATGGTCATACCACAAATGTGTGTGTGTGTGTGTGTACATCTGTGCTTGTGTATGCATGCGTGTGGAGTCCAGAGGTCAATGTTAGGTGTCTTCTATTGCTCTCCTCCTTTTTTTTTTTTTTTTTTTTTTTTTTTGTGACAGGGTCTCTCACTGAGTCCGGAGCTCATGGATTTTTTTTAAAAGATTTATTTATTTATTATGTATACAGTGTTCCGTCTGCATGTATAGAGGGCACCAGATCTCATTACAGATGGTTGTGAGACACCATGTGGTTGCTGGGAATTGAACTCAGGACCTTTGGAACAGCAGCCAGTGCTCTTAACCTCTGAGCCATCTCTCCAGCCCGCTCATGGCTCATGGATATTTTAAAATGTAACCTAAGGGGAAAATACCACTGATGTGTGTAATGAGTAGAATATTATATATTTGCAGTATTTTTTAATAAAAGGTAAAAAATTGAAATAGCTACTTTAACATAAAGGTAAAAAATTATAACAAACATGTAATGAAATACTAAGAAACTACTTTAAAATGTAAAAAAAAAAAAAAAAAAACCAAACCCTATCAATTGGTAAATGCTTCTATGACAATAATACACAGCTGGCTCAAATGTCAATGGTTCAGGCATATTAGAGCATACTCTTTTTTTGGTTTTTCAAGACAGGTTTCTCTGTGTAGCCTTGGCTGTCCTCTCTTTGTAGACCAGGCTGGCCTCGAACTCACAGTGTGCTGCCTCCCAAGTGCTGGGATTAAAGACGACGTGAGCCGCCACCCAGCAGAACATACTCTTAATCCCATTTTAGGAGGCAGATGGATGTCTATGAGGCTGAGGCCAGCCTGGTTTATATAGCAAGTTACAGGCTAGCCAGGCCCACACAGTGAGACCCTATCTCAAAACAAAAATAAACAAATTGTGTGGTATATATGTGTGTTGGCACAATAAATCTACTCATATGTTTGTGAATGAATTCTAAAAGGATACATCAACCAAAATGTTTGAATTGGATACCAAATCTCTTTTTGTGTTTCTATGTTTAATAACTATTTTATTACAGAATTTTTGAAGTATAAACTATCATATCAATTCTGTGTCTGGAGGTTTATCTTAAGTGGGGAGAAAACATCCTAAATGCCAGGGGAGCAGGGGAGGACCCTTATAAACAAAAATGCACATATTGTGTTTATTTGTAAAAGGAAAATAAAGCTGACAGCCTAAAATGTTCAAAAGCGGCTATGTAAAACGCGTGCGACACCCATATGCAAACTATAAACTGCGTTTTCAAAAGCAACACACTTTTTTTTTTCTCTTAATCCCCGTGTGAAAGAGAAGGCTGCCTGTTTTGTGAAGCTTCAAAGCACCAGAACCAAAGGGTGGAATTCAGGGTCTGACTCAGATAGGAGCCTGTTCCCACCATGCAGGAAGCTGTTGTGGGGTGAAGAGTCTGAGTCCCCAGGATTTCCCCAAGGAAGGCTGTGCTAGGGCTCAGACGGGCTTGGAAAGAATCACATAGAGAGAGACAGGTTGTGAGAGACTTTAAGGAGCATCAGTGCCGGTGACGCTCACATAGCAGGTGTCTATCTGATGTGGTAGGTCCTGCTGGTCGTATGCACAACAACCCCACTCCCCACTGACCCCCAAAAGAAGTTTGGTCCAGAGAGCCTTTTAACTGGAGAAAGGCTCATGCCAGCTCTGCCAGCTATGTCAAGCTCCCTGCTTGGGCCTTGTCCAGCAGGCCAAGCTCTGTCCAGCCCAGCCACCTTCCTCCTGCCCTGCCCCTAGGGCTAAATAAATGCTCAGTGACCATCAAATAGGGGCTGCTGAGCAGGCAGCCTGGCCAGCTTCAGTGACACCTCACCCCTGTCTGGGGTGCACTCCAGGTCAGTCCTAGGAGCTGAGAGCGGTCTTTGCTGAGCCCACCCTTGGGCGCCACCCCGCCTAGGTTAGGAGGGTTATGACGGCAGCTAAGCCCGGGCGGGCAGGCGTCGGGGCTCCTGGATTTCCTGAGTAATTACTTCATTTGCACAGAGCAGGAAGAATCCAACTCAATCATCCAGGCAGACACACTAAATGTAATTATCTATGTAATGCGTCCTGCACCAAAGCCTTCCTGTGAGAAAGAAAAAGCCACCGAATTGAGGGGAGGGAGGCCCCTTTGTCTCCAGCCCGCGCAGCACGCCACCAGGATTAATTACACACGGCGCTAACACGTTTATCACCTCGCCACCAATGGGGAAACCAAGAGCTTTTAATAATTCATGTCTGCAGCCCAGCGCTCTGCGTGGTTGCACAGTTGTGCGGAGACACAGAACCCCGATCTTTTCTGCAAAGAAAACCCCGCGACTGTGCAGGTGCCCAGGCTACTCTTGCCACAGCACTGCCACCCTCCCAACCCCCCACTTCCAACCGTTGGCCTGAGACTCTGTGACACCGCCCCCACCCCCACCCCGCAAGATGGGGGCTAAGCTTTGGCCCAGGCTAAAAACTACAGCTGCCCAGAGGTGGATGCTACAGCTGGACAGTTGCAGCCCCAGAATCCTCCCCACTCCCACGTGGCTCTGGAGGCTCAGGGGACCGAGCCAGCACCTGCAGTGCCCTGCAGCCATCTGGACAGGGGCTCTGGCAGAGGCGTGCCAGCTAGGGCTCCGCCCACGCATGCCGGAGACCCGTGGCTGTGGGAGCCACTGGAGATGACAGATGGAGAGCGAGAGGTCTACAGAGACTTGAGATGAGCTGCCCAGTCCCGAAGGTTACCACCTCTTGGGACACTTATTGGGGTCCAAGACCTTTTCTCTCCTCTGCTCTCCTCCTCCCCCCACCAGTCCCTCCCTGAATCCAGAATCTATCCCCCCGACACACACACCCCCCCCCCGTCTCATTCTCCAGCCAGACTGGCCCGCAGTCTCAAAGCGCACCTCCCTGTAGCAGCTTCTCCCTCCCCCTCCTTCCCTTTTCCTTGCCCCTCCCCCTCCTTTGCACCCCTCTGGCCACTTCAACCCCAGACTCCTCACACAATAGCCCAGTCCCAGGGCTCTAAACAGCAGCAGCTTGCTTTTTCCATCACCAACACTGCATGTTTCTTCCCTCCTCATCACCCCCTGCCCACATACCCTTCAGCAGCTACCCGCCGAACCCGCAGACAGCCCCCAAGAAACCAAGAGCCTCTGACCCCTCCTACTGAGGAAGGAGAGCCTCCACCGACCTGAACCTGACCCCTTGGCCCTTCCATCTCTCCTTTCTCTAAGATTGGAGATAGGGTGGGGCTGCACCTTGGAGGTTGGCAGCTCCAAAGCTGCCCTCACCCAGGGACGCAATTCAAACGTAATCAATTCAGACTGTGCCGGCCCATCCTGGGGATTCTGGTGGGGGTGAGGTCAGAGAAAGGCTATAATTAGCATTCTCAGCATCCATGATCCCTCAGTAAGGCTGCCAAGGCTGAGGATGAAGAAGGCAGTTCACTGCAGTGCACGCAACCCTGGCCTGTGCAGCCAACATCGGCTGCCAGCCCTGCCCTCCCACCTCCTAGATGCACCTAAACCGACTCACCGGCTGGGCCTCGGAGGTGTGATCCCGCGCTGAGAGCGCTAAGTAAGATTTCCGGAGGCACCCCTCCCCCAGCTCGAGCCAGCTGGGGTCCTCCTCCCCCGCCCCTGGGGACCCCTTCGGAAGAGCGAGGCTCTGGATCTATCTGATCTAATCAGTCATCTTCCTGCTGGCAGGTCCCTGGCTCCGGGGAGAGGATGCTGCTGTGGTTACGGCAGGATCCAGCACCTTTCCCAGGCAGGAGCAGCTGGGCATGCTCCATCGGCTCCCGTGGGGATTTCAGGACCACGTGACTCTCCCTCCCCAAGCTGTCACTTAGGATCAGGAGTAAATAGTCCCCGGAAAGGTTTAACCCCATCCACACCAGTGACAAGCTGCTAACCACCCTTGCAGCCCTCCCCGCAGAGAAGAAGGGGTTGATGGGCACAACCACCCCAGCCTCCCACAGCTAGGGCAAGGCTGCCCCCCAGAGGGCATCTGGGCCTGCATATGGGTAAGCAGCGTTTTCCGAGTCCTCCCACAGGAGACTGCGGAAAGCTTAGAAAATTTTGCACTATGGTAAGAGCTCATAGACCTAGCCTGCCTATTGGTGGCCTTTCAGCTCTTGACTGTCCGGATGCAGAGAGACCATTTCTAGGTATCAGTAGGGCTTTGCTGGGATCCTGATGCTCCGGTATCCCCCAATGCAATGAATTTAAAGGAGATCATTAGGAGAGATCTGGGACCCATTAAAAACCAACAAACAAAACAGGACCCCCTGGTCTTCAACCCAGAGTGGTCTCCAGTGACCTTGGATGAAGGTGCTAGCCCGGCCCCAAACTTGTGCTCTGCAGTGTGGATGGGCAGAGGCAGAGAGCTTCAAACAATAGATTATAGCCCCATTTTCTGCTGTAAACATGGTCAGTGGCCTCCCCCATCTCTCTCCTCTACTGTGCCTCAGTTTCCCTTCCTTTCACATCTCTCTGGGAAAGGAGCTTCTCTGTAACAATGGATAAATGCACCTGAAACCTTGGTTTCAGGACCAGCATCAGAAAAGTGGGAGGGGTTTGCCCGTAACCTCCAGGGTTTTCATCTCGGCTGCACCTACCTTGGACCTCAAGCTGGAAACCCTCCTACCCAGGTCACTTCTGAACACAGAAATATTCCAAGAAGCAGAAATTAACAAGTGCCTGCAAGGCCCCACCCACACGATAACTCTATCCTTATTTGTTAATGAACTGTCTTGATTTGGGGGAAAAAACACACACACAAAAAAGAGCAGTCTGTGCTGAAGGAGTTGGCTCCGTTGCTTGAGTGTTTGTCCAGGACACGCGAAATGACTTGGATTTGAAAAACAGCACCCCGTAAAGTGTGGTATAGGGGAAAAAATCAGAATCTTGAAAGCTATTCTTGGCTACTTGATGAGTTTAAGGCCAGCCTGGACTACATAAAACTTTGTCTCAGAAGAAAAATGGAAAAGAAAAAAAAAAGAAGAAAGAAAAGAAAAGAAAAGAAAAAAAAATGAACAGAGGCGGGTGGGGAAAAAAGCAACCCTTCCTTGCTCCAACTGAGTGAGGCTCACCACTGTGTGTGAGCATCCGAGGGTAAGCAACATTTTTTGTCACCTGGAGTGCTTTTCTTAAAAAAAAAAAGAGAGAGAGAATCTGCTTTAGAAGGCACAGGAGAACACCACCCCCCAGCACCCAGGAAGAGAGAGATTAAGGGAGTGAAGAAATGTGGGGAGACTTGATGGGGCAAAGGCAGGAGCCTGGGGAGGTACCCACAGGACAACTCTTCTCATCCCTGCTCAGAGCAGGTGAGCTCACAGCAGCCCAGCTGCCCTCTTGGGAGGGTTTCCCCTGTCCTCCCCTCAGCTAGATGAGCTGCCAGGCTGGTCCTCAATGACTCTGGGAAAGCCTCGCAGCTAAACGGGCAGGGAAGTTGTGAGTAAGGGCCCAGTGCCAGGCTGCATTCACCTACCCAGCTCTCCAGGACTTGGCAAGGATGGCCGGTACAGGTGGGGCCGAGAGTCGGCTTCAGGGTAACCAGAAATGAGGGGGGCTCTTGGGGCGTCTCTGGCCTTGAGAACTTGGTGGAGCAAAGAAGGGTTGAGAGAGGGTTTCCAGTATGCAAGAGGGGCATGGGAGGGGGATAAGGACCCCGGCCCACATGCCACCCAATCCTGAGGTAGCTGGAGAGGGCAGCCAACAGACAGGCCTGCTGGGCGGGTTTCCTCTTTGGCAGACAGAGAGTGAGAGCTCTAGACAAGGCTCTGGCTCCCCTAGAAGCCTGAGCCAGAAGGGTGGCTGCTTCTAGAGGACACAAGAGACTCCAGGAGGTATGAGAAGAAGCCAAGTAGATGACTGGGCTGGGCACAGTGCCTTCCTGCTGGGGAGCAAAATGGGAGATGTACAGGGGCTTGTGGGGCTGGCAGGATGGCGAAGGGAGAGCTGAGAAAGCAACTATTCCTTGCCAAGTCTAAATCTTTCCTCTGTTAGCCCAGCCGAGAAGCAAACTGCTCCCGGGAAAGGCAGAGGAGGAAGTCTGAGGAAGAAAGGTTCTCAGAGAAAGCGCCTCTGCAGTGGTCCTGCCTTCCCACTCCAGGGCCTAGATCACCTTCTGAGTCACACCTTTGAAAATCGTCACCACTCTCCACTCTCCACTCCCCTGGTGGTCACCAAACCAATAGATTAACCTGTCCCTCAATGCCCACCTTTCACCCAGAGACCACGCCCACCCTGGCCGCCTTCACCCAGACCACACCACCTGGGAATCAGGAAAGAGGCCTACTACCCCTGACTAATGCGGCACCTTTGAACTGGGTGCTTGAGTGCCGAGCCTCAGTTTTCCTCATCTGTAAAACAGGTTGGTTGGCAGCTCCGATCACCCCTCTGCTCGCTCTCCTTCTCTGTCTCATTCTTTCCTGTCTGAGGGACATTTGCCTTTCTTGGGACAGAGCGGGCAGGACCACTACGCCAGAACTGCTGTCCTGTGGCTTTCTCTCCTCCATCCCGTCCAGAGGACAGCAGAACCGTTAGTTCTTGGTGGCTCCACCTTAGGGCGCAGAGGGCCTCCCGTGGGGACCCACAGGTTGAGGGTCTGTCTGGACTTTTGGTGACATGCACGGCCTCTGGGGAAGTACCAGGGCTTCATCATGCAGCTTTTGAGCATCTGTGGGTGAAGCCCTGGCTTCTGCATCTCTCCCAGCAACCCCTGGAATGGCTTGAACAGCTCCTGGATGCCACAGAGGTCCAAGTAGGTGTGCAGCTGGGCACCTTCCTGCAGGAACTGTTCAGACCAGAACAGGAAAGAGTGCTAGGGCTGGGTGGGGTCCCAAGGTGGAGGAGCAGCAGGGGTTCTCAGGGTGTGGTCCTGAGCCCCCTCCGCCTTGGCTGTGTCTCCTGCCCTGACAACTCTGGAGGGAGAGGCGCTCTTGAAGACAGAAGAGACCGGTTGTGCAGGAAGGAGGAGGGGACCAGGGCCAGATTGCCTGCTGGCTAGGAATGGCTTTGACATAGCTGGCTCATAGGTCTCAGAAGTCCACCAGACCCAAAGGGACAGAACTGCCTAAGAGGATCAAGATGGCCTCCAGTTCTTGACAAGTGAGAACAGTGGGTCACCACTCAACAAACCCTTTCAGGAGTCCCGGTCTGCGGACCCTGTGTGCTCTGCTACCCCCGTGTGGATCAGAATGGTAAGTGCACACAGGCTGCCGTGAGCTCTAGCCACCCTCTCCATTTGCTTTTTCTCTTCTCACAGCCCCTCCCTCCTCGGCACTGACACTTTTAAAACCTTGTCATGCTGGAGCAATACATCAGTATCAGGAACAGTGAGACCTGCTCCCAAAATACCATAAAGAGACGGATTTGCTCCTTAAAATGTGACTCCCCATGCTAGAAGAAACATCTCCCCAAATTGTTTGAATATCTGATTTGTTTTTAAATTGGGATCCATATTTGGGTGTCCTCATAGTTTCTACTTTACCTCCCAACCAAATATCAGAAGCCTTGAAGAGACCTGATTGCTCACGGAAAACAAGGCATTCAGGAGTCATTCCTCAGTGGCATGCTCATTCAGTGAGGAGTATGAGACCCAGGCACCAAGGATGCTGAGGGCAGTTGTGGCATCGTGGTAAGAACACAGCAGGGACGTCGCCCACAGCAGCTGCCTCCCGAGTTGGATTTCTGGATGCTCTCAGTTTTCCTATTATTTGCTAAAACAGAGATGACAGAGCCGCCCAGACCAAGAGATTAAAAAAATGAGGTCATATAGTAAAGCCCCGTACTCTGAGAGTGGCCACTGCTGCCACACGCTGTGGATACTTTCATCATAATACACAATAAGACAATGTTCTCTCTCTCTCTCTCTCTCTCTCTCTCTCTCTCTCTCTCTCTCTCTCTCTCTCTCTCTCTCCAGACTTCATCCCTGCTCCCTGAGGAGTTCTCGACCTATCGTTCTCAAGATGGTCTCAGAACAAGCAAACCCACATCAGCTGAAAGTCTGCTCAACTTGAGCAGTCTAGATCCAGCGATCTGGATTTCAAAAGCCCTCCAGTGGCTTGTGGGTGCTTGCCAGGGATGGAGAATTGCTGGGGAAGGAAAGTGGCATGTATGGAAATAAATAATTGTGATACCTTTGGGCTTCCTCCATCACGGGAGGGGCCTAGGGACTGGTTCTCACAGGTAGAGGGAGCAACATGCACAGGGCTTCCTCAAGCAGAAAGGGGGTACATGAGGAGGGAACTCCAGAGACTTGGTGTGGCTGAGGAAAGGGAGAGGGGCAAAACTGAGCCTGGTCGGGAAGGCCTGAAATGTAGGCCTTACCCTGGAAGCAATGGGAATGGATTTTGGCAGAGAATGACGGGGTTGCCCTGTGTTCTGGGAGGAAAACACTCGTGTGGCATTCTGACCCAGGGCCAAGAAGATCAATGGAGAAGCTACTAGAAAAGTCGAGGTAGAGAGGAACGTGGGCTGTGGCCCGAGGAATACTGGGAACCAGGCAGCCTGTGAGATAGGTGGCGTGATGGACAGGGAAAGCAAGGCTCTCTGCTGCGGTGGTCTGCTCGGAAGAGGAACACAGAGAAAACAACTCATGATGGCACAGACTGGTAGCTGTAGCGGTAATTAATGGCATTCTTATTTATATCCCATTTTCCCACCCCACCCCCTATCCATTTCTGTAAATACTGGCTTCATATAATGTATTGGAAAGATTCTTGGGTAACAGAAAACAAAATGAGCAAAAGCTGCTCTCAGAGATTACTCAGCAGCATTTTATTACCAAATAGTAAAGAAGCTGACAGGAGGCATAGCGGCGCTGTGCCTGCATGGGTTCGGCCCCAGTACCACAAAAGAACCAGTGGACAAGGGGTAGCCAGATACCTAGATATTAGTGCTCCAGGCACTAATGCAAAGGTCCTGAGGTAGGTCTGGGTTTGACATGCAGGAAGTAAAGAAAGGTGAGCACCAGCCTAGGACAGTGGTGGAAGAGAAGGTCGACGGAGGCGAACAGGTCGTTCCATTTTAGGTAGTAAAAAAAAAATTTTTTTTTCAAGACAAGGTATTTTTCTGTGTAGCCCTGGCTGTCCTGGACTCACTTTGTAGACCAGGCTGGCCTCAAACTCGCAGAGATCACCTGCCTCTGCCTCCCGAGTGCTGGGATTAAAGGTGTGCACCACCACCTGGCTTTAGGTTTATTTTCACTATTTTAAATTATGTGTCTGTGTGTATACGTATGTGCATGTGAGCGCAGGTGCCCACAGCAGTCCTGGAGCTGGAATTACAGGCAGTTGCGAATGTGCCTGAAGTGGGTGGGTGCTAGGAAGTAGTCTTTGGTCCTCTAGAGGAGCAGCATGTGCTCCTAACTGCTGAGTCATCTCTCCAGCCCCTGGGTGGTAAATTTGAAGGATGGGTGAGATGGAACATGACCATAAGCAAACAGAAACTGAATGATTACCAAAAAAAAAAATTAAGATGATGTTCATGAAAAATGCAGAAAGTGTTTGAGTGAAGCAAGGACTGAGTGTGCCTTACAGAGAGCTCAGCTGTGGAGGCATGTGACCTCAGAGCACTTTCCAAATAGGTCATGTACAAAACGGTCTGTTTTCTTTCTTTCTTTCTTTCCTTCTTTCTTTCTTTCCTTCTTTCTTTCTTTCTTTCTTTCTTTCTTTCTTTCTTTCTTTCAAAATGTGCTTAATACTGCAAGACAGGGTGGGGCATACCTTTAATCCCAGTATCTGGAAGGTCCAGGCAGGTGAAATACTGTGAGGTCAAGGACAGTCTCGGCTATGTAGCAAGTTTCAGACCAGTCGGAGCTAAATAATGAGATCCTGTCTCGAAAAAGGGCTGTTGGAAGAGTATAGAGATCGCTCAACAGGAGCACTGACTGCTCCTCCAGAGGACACACGCTCGATTCCCAGCACCACATGGTGGCTCACAACCTTCTATAACCACAGTACTGAGAGATCCATCCTCTCCTGAAGAAATGTGACCTCTGGTGGCACTGCATGCATGTGGGTGCACAAACAGAGAGGCATAAAACACCCATACACACAAAGTAAATATATATATACATACACATACACACACACACACACACACACATACACACACACACACACACACACACACACACACACACACACACACACACATATATATATATAATAACCGAGCTGAGGTCCATGCTGGCTGGTACTGATCTGATGCAGGGACTGAAAAAGAAAGGTAACACCCAGTTGTGCTTAGGGATGGACTTTCTTTTTCTGAGACAGTGTTTCTCTGTGTAGCCTTGACTATTCTGGACTCGCTTTGTAGACCAGGTTGGTCTTGAACCCACAGCAATCTGCCTGCCTCTGCTTCCCAAGTGCTGGAAGGACTTTTTTTTTATTGTTATTTTTATTATCATTTTATTTTTAGGAGGAGGAGTACTAAACCTCACAAATGCTGAACAAATGCTTCCCACTGAGTTGGATCTCCAGCCTGTTTTTGCTTAGGTCCCTCTAAGTTATTCAGGCTGGCTTAGAACTCACTGTGTAGCATTGGTGGGCCTTTAGTTTAGGATCTCCTGAGTAGCTAGGATTACAGGCCCTGATAGAGGTGAGCACTTCAAACAGTGGAGGGCTAAGACTTCTCTAGAAACCATGGCCATCCCTAGCAGAGACAGCACCCCAGCACCAAGACAGTGGGCGGGAAGACTCTTTGCAGGTGACTCAGACAAGAAGCCCACAGACTTCAGCACAGTGTCACTTCCGGCAGGAAGCTAGAAGGGAGCTTTCAGGGAGATGGAGAGAGACAGAAAGACACTGAGTTCCAGCAGAAGGAAACGGGTCCAAGTGTGTGGCCGTGAGCCTCCAAAGCCAGAAGAATTGCATCTTCTGCCTGCCTGCTTCTCAAGGCCTACCCTCAGCCACTCCCCATGCCCCCCAACACCCCATCCCAAGTCAAGACTCGGTGCTTACACCACCTGGCCAAACAGTTAGAGGAAAGAAAACACCCACATCCCAAGGGCCACAGAGCCCTGCCCCCACCCCACCCCCACCCAGAAGAACAAGGGCAGCTAGGCCTGGCTTTGCCACTGCCAACCTGTTTGCTCACAAGAACGCACCCCCCGCCATACCCCAACATTCCACACCTCACTCCACATCTCAATGCCTCATCTCTTTCTTCTCAACCCTTGCCTGGGACATCGATGACAGTCTCTCCTACATGGGGGGTGGGGTAGGGGTGGGGGTGATAAGTCACTCAGTCAGTCATTCTGCTGGTTCAGCCCAACCCAGCTCTCCATGGACCCTACCCCAGAAACCTTTCTGTGACTCACATGTCACCCTCAGGCCAACAGACACATGCTGCTATCTACCTGGTGTTTCTCGATGCCTCTGGGCCACCCACAGACACAGTGGCTGCATCTCATGCGATATGCCAGATCCTTTAGCCATCTCCTCTCCCTAGGAGGCATCTGTGCCTGGGACAAAAACCAGGCCAAAGGTGAGGTTTAAAAAAAAAAAGAAAAGAAAAGCATTAACTCACTTGATGAAGTATACAGCTCCCTCTGGGGTACAGTCCATCTCCCAGCCCTTAGGCAAATCTGCAAGGAAGCAAAACCACAAGTTGAGAGAGTCCTAAATGCAGACTCTCTTGTTCCCTCTACTCATAACCTGGGGCCTGGATTGGCAGGGAAAGTCCAGGGGAAGCCACAGTGTTCAAGTGGCCACTGCACCTTTCCCCCATTATTTCTAGTATCTAAATCTTCCTCAGACGAGGAGAGAGATGACAACAGATGGAGGCTCCTCTGGCAATGAGCAAATCAGAGAGCAAGGCAGCAGAAGGAATCATTGCTTGCCGCTCTTCCTCATTTACCTCACAAACGTCTTCTGAGCATCCGAGCCAAGTCCAGCACCGGATGGTGAGACACAGCAGGGAATCCCCAGATGCTTGTCCTGTAAGGGTCTTCAGACCCCCTCATCACAGAGGTCAAATAGAGTGCCAAGGGCGGGTGACTCACCCAGGACTCACAGGTCCCAAGCACCTAAGATCTAACTAGGACACAAGTCTCTGAGGGCCAGTGTTAGGACCCTCCAGACTACCGCTTTGCCACAAGTCACTGAGGACCTAGGGAACAGGTCCCAGAAAACAGAAACTGGCTTGTGAACATCAGTAGCATTCCTGAAAAAAAAAAAAAAAGTATCCACAGAGAATCTCCAAGAGATCAATGGCAGAACCTCAGAGTCAGAACCTCAGAGTGACAGGGTTGAATGGCTGAAGAAGTTGATTTTGGCCAGGAGGCACTGTGGTCACAGCACCTCCATGTCCAGAGCACCTGGTTAGGTCCTGACTCACCTACTGTCTTTGGGTTATGCTTGCTGTGGTAAAACGCCATGACCAAAGCAACTTGAGAAGGAAGAGGCTTATTCAACTTAGACTTCCAAGTCACTCTTCATCACTAAAGGAAGTAAGGACAGGAACTCAAGCAGGGCAGGAACTGATGCAGAGGCCATTGAGAGGTGCTGCTTACTGGCTTGCTCAGCCTGCTTTCATATAGAACCCAGGACCACAGGCCCAGGGACGGCCTCACCCACAATGGGCTGGACCCTCTGACATCAACCACTAAGAAAATGTCCTATAGGCTTGCCTACAGCTCAATCTTAGGGAGACATTCTCTTAATTGAGGTTCCCCCCCCCCCCTCAGATGACTAGCTTGTGTCAAGTTGACATAAAACTAGCCAGCACACCTGCTCACTCCACCAATAGACACACTAGCTAAGTCCTCACAGATTCTCCCATCCCATGGGAGAGAACTTTGAGAGAATCTACATCAACCAGGGCTGGTGGGAAGAGCATCCCTCCAATGGGGAGCAGAAGCCCCCAGGCTGACAAATTGAAAAATAGGAGAGATGCTCTTAGCACTCATTGCTTCTTCATTGGTCAGTCAAAACACCTGCCTTGGGCAGGAGGTTATAAGACACAGCCGCTCTCTGTTGGTCTGAGTCCACCGTCATCTCACCACCTTGCTTTGGGCTACACACTGCGGGGAGCAAAGCCTGAATTTGGAAGAGTGGCTGGCCCAGTTTTGATTCACCCTTTCGCTCACTTATATTTCTGAAGAGCCTGTACTTCCATCACCGCTGTTGTTTCAGCAACAGAGCTCAGCTCCCAGCCCACCCCCCACCTCCCACCTCCAGGGATTGGCCCAGAGGAGCACCATCTCAGCCGCTGCCGCTCAGCGTGTGACCCCTCTCCTCGTGTATCTAAGGTACAGCATGATGTGGGTGTCAGCCCAAGAGGGAAACTGAGGCCCAGACAGGTAGGTCAACTTGCCTAGGGTCACACAGGAAGTGTCTGGGCTAGGATGTGAGTGCTGGCTTGCTACCTCCAGAGCTTACACTCTTGCCTCTGTGTGGCTCCATAAATGCTGCTTGTTCCCCTCGGTCCCTGTGGGAGGACGCTCCCATTCAGCAGGGTGTGGGTTGGCAGTCTCCCCAAATAGAGGGATCCCCATTGGGTCAGAATCATAAATAATCCTGCCACTGTGATGTGCCGGGAAAGAGGCCAGAGTGGCTTCTGTCCTCTGCCTTTTCTAGCAACTTCCCTCCACACTGCCCTCTCTGCCTGGGCAACACCAAGAGCGCTTATGTTCCTGTCCAGGCCGAGTGCCCGCTCAGGCAGCTGCCCTCCCAGCAAGCTTCAGGGGCATCTTAACTCCTTCCCAGCCTTCGATAACCAGTTAGAAACAACCAAAATGGAAAGAACTGTCCCCCTCACCCCCACCCCCAGGTCAGAACCTTCTAAGTCCTACCTGGGGCAACACTACTCTCAATTGGAGCAGCACAACCAGATAGTAGACAAAAACAGTGGTGACATGGTGGCGGGAGGGAGAGGGGTGCCTCAGTTCACTTGAGTTGGAGATGAGACAGTGGCAACAGGAAAGCTCCACCCCTTTCTTGTGGTGCCAGCTTTCCTGCGACCATCTTGGAAGGTTCCTAACCCTGTTCCATTTACAAGATGCGGAAACCAAGTGTCAGAAGAAGCAAGCCCCTGCCCAGGCAAGGAAAGCCACCATCAGAACCAGGTCCCTGGATCTCTGAATGTGCATCTCGCCATGACCCCGCTTCACATATTAGCCAGGCGGCCTTGAGCCAAGTCCTTCCTCCCTTCTCTTCATTTTCCTCCCCTGAAATGCAAGAGTTGAACTCCGTGGTCCCTGAAGCTTCCTTCCATGGTTCTAGCCCAGATCCAAATAAAGTAGGCTCTGGGTAAACGAAACCTTAGCCCAGAGAGACGGCTGTGTCCTGTGAGTGACTGAGGCTGGTATCTGGCCCAGCACAGGCCCTTCTCCCTCCTGGCCTCTCATCCTAGAGGAAGGCCTTTCACTCCAGGCCTTCTGATCCACAGGATCTTTGCCCCTCTAACCCCACCTGAAGTCCTTCTCTGGCTGTTCTTGTGTGTTGTTGGTCTATACACATCCCACTTTCCCCACTAGACTGGGAAGTCTAAGAGGACAAGAAAGAAACCAGTGTTAGCCTTGGCATCCTCTAAGATCTGTCCCTGAGAGTAATGGTAAAGATGTACCCGTTAGAGGTGCCCTGCACTATTCCCCAGGGCCTGTCCGGAGGTTAGGGTGAGTCTATCCATGGGAAAGGAGAAGTCAAAGCAGGTCTGGGGCCAAGGGTTTCTGTGACCACCTCAAGCTGTTGTCTCCTCATCAACTGCAAAGACAGGGACAGGTGACACCTTACCTGGGCTGGAGGAATGTCCACTCTGGATGGATGAGTCCGTACCAGGGTGCACCCAGCTGGTTGACTTCTCCTCATCACTATGGAAGAACCAAGAAGGATGGGTCAGGTTCACAAAGGGCTTCCTGGAGCACAGCCCTCACCTCCTGAGATGGCCGCGCTCACCCTGCCATGGCTACAATGCCAAGTGTGGAGCTTCAGAGGTGAGCACCGTCTGTTCCCTGGCCTTGAGGAACACACTAGCCGGGCGCGAAAGCAGACACATGTAGATAGTTGTGCCGCGATGCAGCAGGAGTACATGACCCTAGGCTGCTGGTACAGCACCACAGTGGACGGAATGCCTTTGGCCTCAGTGAGGCAAGTAGAATTCCCTGAAGAGAGGACCTCTGAGAGGCAAAAGATCCTCAGGTGGCTGAGAAGTGGTCGCTGTGTGGCTGCGGTGCTATAGGCGGCATTCCCACCATGTATGAATTTGGCAGAAAGCCGACCGGTGGTGGCGCATACCTTTAGCCCCAGCACTCGGAGGCAGAGGCAGATGGTCTCTGTGAACTAGAGGCCAGCCTGATCTACATATTGAATTCCAGGTCAGTCAGGGCTACATAACATTTTGAAATGCCAGCTTAAAAAAAAAAAAAAAAAGCCAAAGGATTGAGGACAGATCTGCTTGCCTTGTGTACATACACAAGGCCCTGAGTGCCCAGTATCAAAGTACCAGCAGCCCCCAGTACCAAAAAGGAAAAAAAAAAAAAAAAGACAGATTGTGAATCTGAGTGGGGGGAGATATGTAACTTGCCCGGGTCACCCCAGAAAACGATGATCGGCCCACCCTCAAGTCCCAATCTCTTTCTAGTGTCTTAGCCCCAGTGAGGTGAGCTCCCCAACAGCAGCTAGCTGAGGGCAAATAAACTCAAGCCAACCATCCAAGGGACACTAGTTCTTCCAGATGTGCCCCAACAAGAACCTTCTGCTTGCCAGTCTTGGCCAATCCGGGATGGATAGGGACAGGGGTGAGGGGGGCAGGGGAATGCACTTCCAGATGGCCCAAGCTCTAGGGTGGAGCTTGAGACAAGACGCACAAAGAAAGAACCTACTTGACTTTTGTTGTAAGACAGCATGTGTCTGGGCAGTGGTGGCGCACACCTTTTAATCCCAGCATTCAGGAGGCAGAGGCAGGTGGATTCATGTGAGTTCGAGGCCAGCCTGGCCTACAAAGCTAGTCCGGGAAGACAAGGCAACACAGGGAAACTTTGTCTCGAAAAACAAAAAAACAAAAACAAAAGACAGTATGTATATATAAATCAGTGTTCTGACATATATGAAGAACACCTTGAAAACTGCCACCAAGTGAAGATAACGACCTCCCGACTCTCTGTGCCCCCTTTACTTCCCGGCTCCCATCCTCCCAGCCCTGTCTACCCTCCTAGTTCTTTCTATCTCTGCCCGCCCCAGCCACGCCCATCGCTCTGAACATCCATTAGTGGAGTTTCTAGTTTACCCAGAAGGAATCATATTAGCCAGACGTCTCTCTCTTAACCTGCTTCCCCTTCCATTCTCCCTCCCACCCTGCAGTGCTAGTAACTCATGAATGGCCCTTAGCAACATGAAGGATGGACACACAGGCTCTTCTCAGCTCCACACAAACGATGCTGCTGTAAACTTCTGTGGGCACTGAGGAGGCATGTGGCCTTTTTGTCTTTTTCTCTCGATTTTGTTAATTTTTTTCTCCTAAGGTTGGATACCTGCTGCACTGAGACTTTCCAGCTGACTCCCCCTTCTGTCAAGCAGAGAAGAAACAAAGTCACAGTTCTGGTGACCTCAGCGCTCCAGAGCCACTGGGAGCCAGAAGGAGATGGCCTTTAGCAGTGGGGCCTGGGGTCTGGCTTTGGTGCTGGCTAGAAGCCAGAGAGGAAGGCCCGGGATGCGAAAGGCTTGAGGGAGTCAGCGTCCTTAGCCTCTTATGTTGCCCTTACCCTCCTGTCTTCTCACACAGTTTCTTCCCCCACCCACCCCCAGACTTGCCCTCTATCTCCACCTCACGTGGATGCTGTGGATAGCCCCATCAACAGGATAACCGTCTGCCACAGGCCTCAGCTCCTTCTGCGTATCCCCCTACCAACCTCCCCTTGTCAGCCTGGCCCAGAACAAGGCGATGGGGGCACACGCACCCGTGTGTGTGTGTGTGTGTGTGTGTGTGTGTGTGTGTGTGTGTGTGTGTGTGCGCGCGCGTGTGTGTGTGTGTGTGTGCGCACGCGCGCGCTCATGTTTGCCTGGCCTTACTTAGCACTGATGGGGAAGCTAGGCACGGGAGGGCTGGTGTCACTCCAAATCCAATCTCCAGGCAGAAATATTTCCTTCCTTCATCGAGATTTTCCGTGAGTGGCCACTCTAGTTTTAGGGCCTTCCCACCAACCTTGAGTCTCAGCCAGCCTCTCCTACACGCCCTACTCCACCCTACCACCACCCGCCCGCCCCCCTGTTTGGTTTTTCAAGGGTTTCTCTGTACAGCTCTGGCTGTCCTGAAACTCCCTCCATAGTCCAGGCTGGCCTACTTAGAGATCTGCCTGCTTCTGCCTCCTGAGTGCTCAGATTAAAGGCATACGCACTGCCACTGCATTCTCTACAGCCCTTAATTGAAAAAGTCAAAACCATCTACCCTACCTGCAAGCAAACACATTCACCTGTCCTTTCACTCTTGTCTCTGCGCTGGAGAAGCAGCAGCCTTCTCTCCTCTGAGGCTAACACTCGGCTCGGGCTATCTCTCTACACTTGCCCATCTTTTACAGACCCTCATGCCGCTGAGCGGCCCCAGCCTGGACCGGGAACCACATCTCCCTGTGGCAGGCAGCACCTCGCCCCTCTTACTCCTGTCTGTGCTTCATACGGGCACAATTCCCCGTCACCTCCCCTCCAACTTCCTGTCTGCTCTCTCCTTCTCAGTCCAGCAACCCCTTCCAGAAGTTATGTCTCCTCCGTTCTCCCCTCTTTGTGGCTTCCTGCTCACCAGTCCCCGTTATTCTGGTTTCTGTTCCCAGCCCCCTGAAACCACTTTCCACTAAGGACGCCCTCCCACGTTCCTAAACCCAGTAGCCAGTTCCTAACCTTTGGTTCTTCAGCTTTTCTGCTCTGTTGACCATGGCTGGCCACCATGTCTTCTCACGCTCCCGCTGTCTTCTCCCCTCTCCAAGACTGGTGCTGCTCACCTCCGACCCCCTTGGGCACATTCCCAAGCTGGTCCATCTTTCTCTACTCTCTCCTCACATACCGATGCCGTCTAGCTATCCTCCTGTCCTCTCGCTCACACTTTTGGGGTGTTTGTTTGTTTGTTTATTTGTTTGTTTGTTTGTTTGGAGACAGGGTTTCTCTGTGTAGCCTTGGCTGTCCTGGACTCACTTTGTAGACCAGGCTGGCCTCGAACTCACAGCGATCCGCCTGCCTCAGCCTCCCTAGCGCTGGGATTAAAGGTGTGCGCCACCTCGGCCCGGTCTCGCTCACACATTTGGAGGTCCCGCCTCTGCAGGACAACTCCTTGGGGACCCTCTTCAGCCCAGGCTTCACTCTAATGGCAGATGGTGTAGCCAGGCGCTATACATATACATATATATATGCATATGACACACAGGGACCTTGAGTTCAGCATTTCACCACCCAACTTATTCCCACCCCCAAGCTGGGCTCCTTCTGCTCTAGCCAAGCTGGGCGAGACACTGACATGCCCCTTCCCTTCCCTCCACTCGGCCATGGAGACACTCTGAAGCCTCCCCCTAGAGATGCCCCACTGTTCTCCCACCCACTTGCTAATCTCCATCCTCCCAGCCGCTGGAAGCCTCAGACCTTCAGCTTCGACAGCAGCTTCCTAACCGGTCTGTTCTGGAGTCCTCCACCGGAGGGGTCCTCCCGGATGTGCACCCTATAACAACAAGCCCTAGGGGAAAGTCTCCTATGGCTTTTCTTTTCTTTTTTTTTTTTTTTTTAAGATTTATTTATTATTCATACCGTATTCTGCCTGCAGGCCAGAAGAGGGCGATGGTTGTGAGCCACCATATGGTTGCTGAGAATTGAACTCAGGACCTTTGGAAGAGCAGACAGTGCTCTTAACCTCTGAGCCATTTCTGCCGCCCCAGCTTTTCTGTCTTTTGCAGGATAGAGTCCCAACTCCTTATCTACCCTACCTGGCCCTTCCTCATGCTACCTACTCCTGCTTTTCTGTCTTCTGGTCTCTGCAAACCCCACCCCCAAGCTTCCACTCCATCTCCACTGTGACCCAAGAGGGTTCCAGGTACCTTTGCCTCAAGCCCACCCTGCCGTCCTTACAAGACCTCCTGCCGCCCAAAGCCCCCATACCCTTCCCTTCCCTTTCAGCATCAGTCCAGCCTTGGAATAGCTTCCCCAGTCCCCTCCAGTGTCTTAGTTCTCCTCCTGGCTCCCATAGTCAGCATCACACAAGTAAATGCCCCCCTCACCCCTCCACCCCACCCCTGCCACCGGGGATAACACTGTGTTATTCTGCACTTTCTCCCACCACCGCAAAGGTGAAACATGTCGTTTGGCTGTTTTTATGTGTGTGTTTCAGGAAAGAGTGACTACTCGATGAGAGGCTGTGGAGTAGAAGGGAAGGTTAGGAAGGGTCCAGGAAGCAAACACATCAGGAGCTCTTGGGAATTCAGACCATCAAGGCCAGCTCTGCTCAGAGTAAGAATGGAGGGGGCAGGACTTCAGGAATCTGTTGTTGTCGTTGTCGTCATCGTTTGGAGACAGAGTCTTACTATGTAACCTCAGTTGGCCAGGAAATCAGAGATCTACTGGCCTCTGCCACCAGAGTGCTGGGACAGAAGGTGTGTGCCACCATGCCCAGCCCCGGATTAGTCTTTTCAGTAAGCTCCTTGGATGATTTCTTACTTCAGGTCTGTGTTTTTGAGGTAGGGGCTCACTATATTGCCCCACTTGCTCTCAAATTCTTAAGTCAAGTGATGGCCCTCCCTGAGCCTCCTGAGCAGCTAGGCACACGCCACACTTAACCATGATGAATCTTTTTTTGTTGTTGTTTTTGTTTTGTTTTTTCCAGACAGGGTTTCTCTGTGTGGCTTTGGCTGTCCTGGACTCACTTTGTAGACCAGGCTGGCCTTGAACTCAGAGTGATCCACCTGCCTCTGGCTCCCTAAGTGCTGGGATTAGAGGCGTGCGCCACCACACCAGCCTAACTTTAAAGATTCTTACAGATTTTGAAGGCTCAGTCCCCTGAGGGAAGGGATTCTCATTTTAATCCCAGAGACAGTCTGTTACTTAGGATCCTAACCTCAGGCCAAGAGCTTTAGTGAAGTTACCGCTAAGGCAATAGAACCCAGCATCAATTATGATAAATTAGTGCTGTTAATGATGGGAGAAAGCACTGCACAAGTGCGGAAACCGAAACTCCAAACAGCAACCATGGACGAGGCAAGGCCCTGCTGAAGAGAAAGTGGCCTTAGGCTGTGCCATGGCTGGCAAGTGGTCCCATCTCTCCAGACCTTAGGTCCTGTGGAAACAGCTGGGCAGGGGCTGTGCCTAGGTTCCCTTCAGCTCTAATATTCTCTGAGTGACTGGCTTGAGGAAGCAGAAGCTTGTCAAGTGGGGAAGCAGTCCAAACCGCTGTGCTTTATGCACTTGCTATATCATTGGGAGATTTTTTTTTTTCCTGGCAGAAGATGACTGTAAGAGAAGCCAGCCAAAAAGGGGCCAAACAGGGCCACTTTGCTATAATGAAATTATGCCACAGCCATTTGGTTTATGAAATTAATAGAACGGTGCTAATTTATCACTGAGAGCAGCAAAGCCTCTCCCTAAAGAATGCTCCAAGCATCGGGCTTTTTCCTGCCTCCTGACTACAGACCCAGAGAAGCAGCAGACAGGGGGAGGAGCTGCGGTCCTAAGGACTGGAGTCTTGCAGCGAGCAGGTAGTAGAGGCAGGGGCTCCTAATACGTTGTCATTTTGCCCATGCCTTTCAGTGTAAGAGCTGGAAGAAATCCTTGCTGCGGGCTGCGGTGATCAGGGTAAAGACTCAAGGCCGCCTCTCCCGCCCTGCCTCTCCAGCTCAGAGAAGGAAGCCTGTGAGCCTTCCTGGACTTTGACCCATTGAGGAAAAGGCGGGAGTCGCATTCAAACAGGTATCTTGATAACTTAATTAGTCAGCCAACCTTCTCTCTCCGCCAACCCCACCCACCCAGCCAGCCTGACCCCCAGCGCTACCACCTTTCAAGCCGGGCAACTTTAAAGAAAAAGTGGAAAGGGAGGGTAGGTGGGGGAAGGCGAGATGAGCCCTACATACTTGACGAAGAAGATTCTCCCGCCGCGGTCCACTCCGTAGGTCCATCGGCCTGGCAGGTCCAGCCAGTCGATCTCATCGGCCATCTCGGTGTCCCCGCAGCCCCTCTGGCTCTCCGCGCCCGCCCCCCCGCGCCAGACTGGCGCCCCCACTTTCTGCGCCTCCTAGAGGCGGCGGTGGGGGAGGGGGTCCGGTGTGGTCCGGGCGCACCTCCCGATCCCCCGGCGGTGACTCCGGGCCTCCCTCGGAAGACGAGCTGGCCGCCAGCCGGGAACGGGCGGGCACTTAACCCTGGCGGGGCCCGGCCCCAGACACCTCTTGCCTCCTCTGCGCCTAGGAGCTCCTCTTCGGACCCGCTCCCGAAGTTCAGTGCTGGGCAATTAGCGTGGTGAGTAATTAGGAGGCTCCTGCTGCCGCGGCTGCTAACGGGCAGCGCCGGCCTCCGTCCGCTCCCGCCACCCGGCGCGGCTGGGAGCGGCTCCCTCGGAGCCCGCAGGTTGCGCGAGGTGCGCCCGGCTCGCCGCGCCGAGCCTTCACTTTAACTGCGGGGCCGGAGGCGGAGCCTGGCTACCGAGGACACTTCCCAGCCCCGGGATGCTCCCGTAGCCCAGCGAGGGCAAAGAAGCAGGCGCCGAGGGCGAGCCTCGAGTCACGCAAGGCGCAGAAAGGGGGAAGTGATAACGCTACTTCGGTCGGTGAGAGGTTAGTGCAGGAACAAAGGTCGAACGCGGGAAGGGTGGCGCGGCCGAGTGCCGCCCGGCATCTAGGAGGCCCTTCAAGTCAAGGTGCCAACCTAACTAGTCCAGCTAGTCCTCACCTTTTCTGACCGGCACCTTCTCCAAGAAGCCTGCCGTGAATGCGGAGGTTTCTCCAACTCACGACACCTCCCCCCATGCTAACCATGAGCCAGAAAAGAAAAAGAAAAAGAAAGAAAGGCAGACAGCAAGAGTAAAGGGATAAGGGATAAGTGTGTGTGAACCGAATGCAGGTTTCTTGCATTCCACGCTGAAAAACAAACAAACAAACCCGTAGTGCCTCGGGGATCAAAGCCAGAGTCCATGCAGCTTTTCAGCCTACTCAAGACCTGCTCCAGGGGCTCAAGACCCAAGGGCTAAGTAATTAGACACTGGGAGAAATATCTGTCGTTAAAGGAAGAGATGTGTGGAATGACAGGTGGCAGGTGTCTGTGAAGCAGACACCATGGTCTAAGAGATTTGATCCTCATTCCCTTCAGGTAGCTCCTACTCATCTCTTCAGCGCCGCCACTTCCTCCAAGAGACCGTAGAGGACTCCACCCTAAGTGTATATGGCACTCTTAAGTATGCGCCTTATAAATATGCTATAGGAGTTCTCAATACAGTGCAGTGAAATGACTGGGTTACTCATCTGTCTCCCTGAACCTGGCTGTTTACAGCCCCTGGCTGGAGCTAGCTGCTTAAACACTGTTCCGGTCCTAGTTGGAGGCTACTTTTAATTCCAATCATAACCCTGTGCTTTTGAATGGAATTTCCACAGTAAATAAAACAGCTAAAGCAACAGTAAGTTTGTCTGGTGGAGATCTTTTTTGGAAAACAGACTAAGCAGGGATCCTTCCGGTCTCTGAGTTGCTGTGACCCAGGAGAACCAGCCAATAGCTGGCAAGCTTCGAAAATATCTCTGGGGCCACCTGGGCCTATCCTCTTGTCTTAAATTTAGGACACTGAGGCAGATAGGAGAGGGCTGCTGGTGGCCCCCGATGGAGGTGGTGGCCAAGAAGGGTCCATTGTATCATTCTGCCTCCAACAGGGGAAAGGAACTCTGCCAGCATTCGCAAACCGACTCTGACTGCCAGGGTTACACCGAGTCCATTTTCCAGGTGAATAAAGAAGCACAAACCAAGCCAGGCGTGGTGGTGACACACGCCTTTAATCCCAGCACTCAGGAGGCAGAGGCAGGCAGATCACTGTGAGTTCGAGGCCAGCCTGGCCTACAAAGCGAGTCCAGGACAGCTAAGGCTAACACAGAGAGACCCTGTCTGGAAAAACAAAATAAAACAAACAAACAAACAAAAAAAGCACAAACCAGCAAGATCCAAAGATCCAACTCTTTTACCTCCTTAGACCCTGTACACTTCTAGCAGAACAAGCTACATTGGGTGGTAAACTGGGCCACATCTAAGAAGAAGGCAGAACGTGGATGCCCCTTAGTCCCTGAGTTGGAGCAGGTGGAAGCCAGGGAGCGGACTTCTTCCTGGGCCTTGTGAAACACCTGTGAGACTCATCCTGTTGATAAAGCACAACCGCCCGCCCAGCCCGCGATATCCAAGCATCTAAACGGCCAGGATCGCTGCCAAGATGCTTTAAGGGAAAATACCAGCGACCAGCAGCCAGTGCACTCCCTGTCCAACCTGAGCAACCAGTAAGGGCGGCTGCCTGGGCTGCACGTGGGTGGAAATGAAAATGGGGACAAAATGAGACCTATCCGAAATGCGTGGAGCCCCACTGCCTTCTCTGAGGAGAGGGGCCTCATAAGCTGGCCTCCTCTTAAGGTTGTCGGCCCCACCCCCGTGTGTGTGTGTGTGTGTGTGTGAGAGAGAGAGAGAGAGAGAGAGAGAGAGAGAGAGAGAGAGAGAGAGAGAGAGAGAGAGAGAACAAAGTGATCCTGTGCAGAGGCCAGAAGAGGAACTTAAACGTCCTGCTTTATCATCACTTCTGCCTTACTCCCTTGGGACAGGATCTTTCACTGAGCAGGTTCTCTCACTGAACCTGGGGGCTGGGCAGATGGCAAGAAAACCCCAGTAATTTACCTCCTACCACAGTGTGGGAGTACAGGTGTGCACCCCGCCACACCAGGCTTTTACGTAGGTGCTAGAAGTTTGGACTCTGGTCCTTAACATTTGCACAGCGAATGTGCTTACATGCTGAGCCGTGTCCCCATTCCCACATAGTGTCTCGATTAGTCTCTAATCTAACTCCAGTTCTTAGGAACATTTCATTAGATAGGAAAAATATGGTTAGGGACTGGAGAGATGGCTCAGAGGTTAAGCACACTGGATGTTCTCCCTGAGGACCTGAGTTCAATTCCCGGCAACCATGTGGTGGCTCACAACCATCTATTGCCCTCTTCTGGTGTGCAGGTGTACATGCCAGCAGAGCACTGTATAGGTAATATATATATATATATATATATATATATATATATATATATATATATATTTTTTTTTTTTTTTTTTTTTTTTTTTTTTAAGAAAGAAAAGGACAGCGGCTAGTAGTTCAATTTTTTTTTCTTTTTTTAATTTGTCTGAAATGAAAATTCGGATCTGAAAGCCTTTTTTTCTTTTTCTTTAAAGATGTATTTACTTATTATGTATACAGTGTTCTGCCTGCATATACACCTACAGGCCAGAAGAAGGCATCAGATCTCATTATAGATGGTTGTGAGGCACCATGTGGCTGCTGGAAATTGAACTCAGGACCTCTGGAGAAACACTCAGGGCCCTTAACCTCTGAGCCATCTCTCGAGCCCCCAAAAGCCTTTTTCCTAACTGTAATGTGTTGTCAGTAATATTACTTATTTTGCAGTGCTGGAAGATGGAACTCAGATCCTTGTACATTCTGTAAGTGCTCTGCCTCTGAGCCGCATCCCCAGTCTACAATCTAGTTATTTATCAATTACGGTTAATATTGAAATATCAGAAGAAGGAGGGAAGGCTAGTATGTTAAGGAGAAAACTGTACATGCTTTGCTAATGGAGTCAGAAGTTTAACTGTGTTTCCTCAGCTCATCTTATCTCTTTAGAAGGTAATAAAGCTCTGAGTGGCAGTACATACCTTTAAGCCCAGCACTCAGGAGGCAGAGACAAAATGATCTCTGAGTTTGAGGCCAGTCTTGTCTCTATAGCAAGATCCAGGCCAGCTAGGGCTACACGAGGCCTCAAGAGAAAACAAAACGAGGCTCAGTGGTGAGGGCACTTGGTGATAAGTGTGTTGACGCGAGTTCAGTCTCCAAGGAGGAGAAAAGCAACTCCTACAGGTTGTCCTCTGACCTCCACACGGAGGCTGTGGTAGACACACACACACACACACACACACACACACACGCAAACACACACATTTTAAAAACTTTGGGCTAGCCGGGCAGTGGTGGTGCACACCTTTAATCCCAGCACTTGGGAGGCAGACGCAGGCAAATCACTGTGAGTTCAAGGCCAGCCTGGTCTACAAAGCTAGCCCAGGACAGTCAAGGCTACACAGAGAAACCCTGTCTCAAAAAAACAAAAAACAGAACAAAACAAAAAAAAAAAAACCTCAACAACTTTGGGCTAAGCCAGGTGGTGGTGGTGGTGCACTCCTTTAATCCCAGAACTCTGGAGAAAGAGGCAGGTGCATCTCTGTGAGTTTGAGGCCAGCTTGGTCTACAAAGTGAGTCCAGGACAGACAGGGCTACACAGGGAACCTTGGGCGGGTGGGGTGGGGGTGGGGATCGTTGTGAGTTTCCTTTTAGCCTCTGCACTTCCGCCATATTCATCCCTGTGTATTCCTCAGGCTATCCACCTACCTCAGCCCCTTGGCAGGGAGAGAGGCTGGCCACGGACCTCCCATCCTCCAGCTCAAACGCTAGAACCAGAGAGGGTTTCTGAGTTCAGATCAAAGCAGTGAGACACTATACATAAGGATGCCAGAATTGGGCTGGAGAGATGGCTCAGAGGTTAAGAGCACTGCCTGCTCTTCCAAAGGTCCTATGTTCAATTCCCAGCAACTACATGGTGGCTCACAACCATCTACAGTGAAATCTAGTGCCCTCTTCTGGCCAGCATGCCTACATGCAGGCAGAACACTGTATGCATAATAAATAAATGTTTAAAAAACAAAAAAAAGGATGCCAGAATCCCCACAAAGAAGTTGGCAAGGGCTATATTGGTGCTTCTGGGACAGTCAGGGGACAGCCATCTAGAAAGTGAATCAACACAGGACAAGTGGAGCTGCTGAGGAAGAAAGCCTGGTGTTCAAGGCCTCTATATGCCCAGATCCCAGCTGACCAGACTACTAGTGGAATTTCCAGATGGCTACCATTCCCCATGGCTACTTATTTCAGCTAGTTTTAGTTGAGTTTTTGTCCCTAACAAGTGAAAAAGTCACAGAAAATACAAAGATTAAAAAAAAAAAAAAAAAAAAAAAAAAAAAAGACAAAAAGCAAAAAAAATTGTTTCTTTTATGTGCTATGAAGGCATATTTTCCTGTGACTTGAGGATGGACCCTATTTCAAGAAAGCTACAGTGTTAGCTCAATACTCAGAGTGACCAATCTGTCTAAAGTCCATGCTATCCCCCATGAAGGCCACCAGAGAACTTGGGGGAAGCACCCCAGAGCTGTGAGGGTTCCATGAGAGCTGGGACCTCAGCTCTATCATCTAAACACACAACCAGACTCTCCTATGTGCAGAAAGATTGTAAAACACTGCCTAGCTCTTTAAAAGAATGGCAATGTTTTACTGAGTCCTGGTGTTTATATCGGCCATGCTCACCTCATGCAAAGTGGCCTGCTTCAATAAAATTGTGCTTCCTAAATTAAGGGCTTGAAAAACAGAAAGTTTGTGGGGTTGGCTCAGTGGTTAAAAGAGCTTGCTGCTCATTCATGAGGACCTAAGTTCAGCTCCCAGGATTCATGTACGAGTTGTGTTCACAAATAGTATTCTGGTGCCGGGCGTGATGGCGCACACCTTTAATCCCAGCACTCAGGAGGCAGAGGCAGGCAGATCAATGTGAGTTCAAGGCCAGCCTGGTCTACAAAGTGAGCCCAGGACAGCCAGGACTACACAGAGAAACCCTGTCTCAAACAAACAAACAAACAAAAAAGTTTGGTTTTATTGTTGTTGTTTGGTTTTTTTGAGACAAGGTTTCTCTGTGTGGTCTTGTCTGTCCTAGACTCTCTTTGTAGACCAGGCTAGCCTCGAACTCACCTGCCTCTGCTTTCCAAGTGCTGGAATTACAGGTGTGTGCCACCATGCCCGGCTTGAGAAAAGTTTTTTTTTGTTTTGTTTTGGTTTGGTTTTTGGTTTTTTTTTTTGTTTTTTGTTTTTTTTTTTTTTGTTTTTTTTGTTTTTCAAGACAGGGTTTCTCTGTGTAGCCTTGGCCATCCTGGACTCACTTTGTAGACCAGGCTGGCCTCGAACTCACAGCGATCCACCTGCCTCTGCCTCCCGAGTGCTGGGAATAAAGGCGTGCGCCACCACGCCCGGCTCTGAGAAAAGTTTTTATTAATACGTATACTGTAATACATATTCTGGCATATATATGTTGTGACATCACACCCAGAAGATGTAGATTCCGAGGTTTCCCTGCAGCCTGGTTTATTTCGTAGAGATTTACTGAGTCCTTCTACAGGCCGGGTACTTTTCTATCAGGAGACTCAGGAATAAGACAGAATGCCTCTGCTCTCATGAAGATCACATTCAGAGGGCATATGGAGGAAAGGAGAGAAAGGCAGCGGGAGAGTAGCCGCTATCGCTGCCCCTGCTGTCTGTGTTTTACTTAGGGTTCTCAGGAAAGAATGGCCCTAAACAAAAGCAAGGAAAGCAAGCCCTGGGGAAGCAGGCTCTAAGCAGAGGAAACAGGAAGCAGAGAGGGCATCCTGGCTGTGTTTGATGAGCATCAAGGAGGCCGGTGTGGCTGGCGGAAGTTAAGTTAGGACAAGGGTGGCAGATCAGGATAGAGGGGCGCTGGCATTGGGTGTCCTGCACAGGGTTTCCTGTGTACCCCTGCTGTCCTGGAATTCACTCTGTGAACCAGGCTGGCCTCGAACTCAGAGAGATCAGCCTGCCTCTGCCTCTAAGCGCTGGGATCAAAGGCGTGCGCCACCACAGCTGGCTGTACACAGGGCTCATGCTAGCTGCTGTTTGGAATCGGCTAGACACTGCCTCCCATGATCAAGCTACTGCAACAACGCAAGCATGCTATGATGGCTTGGTTCCGCTGTTAGGGGTGGGAGGCAGTAAGAAATGGTCAGATCCTGAGAATCTTTTGAAGGTAGATGTGACGGGATTGACTGATAGACTATATAATTAGGCTGTGAGTGAGTGAAAGAGTCAGGATAGCTTCAAGGTTCCTGGCCACTGACTGCGAGGGAGGAGAGCTGTGAGGACAGCAGGGGTGTCTGAAAGAGTGAGAAAAGAACTCCAATACTAAGGATGTAAAGTGCTATCTTCAAGGTACCCTAATGGAGAGCCAGTGAATACGGGAGACCCCAGCCTCTTGGGAACTGAACTTGCAGTGACTGGAAGGCATCACAAGGCTGCTGCTGTCTGTGATCACCAAGGGGATGACCCTGATACGGAGAAGGCAGAGAGCAAGGGCTGAACCAGGCTTTCCAACATTTAGAGACCAAGTTAATGAGAAGGATGCTGTGAGGGAGACTGCGTAGCAAAGGGGGAAGTGGGAGGGCAGAAAATCAGTGAACAGGGAGCGTGCCTTCTGAGTGTTCACATCACTCAAGAGCAATGGTGAGGCAGGCAGACGTAGGCACAGACACAGGGGAAGGAAAAGAAAGCAGCAGTGTATACATCTGGGTATGGTGGACACCTGTAATGCTAGCAATGGGGAGGCTGAGACAGAAGGATTACTGAGAGTTCAACGCTAGCCTAGCCTGGCACACATGGGGAGACTCCCATGTCAAAAAAAAAAAAAAGACCAAGTATGGTGGCACATGCCTTTAATTTAAGCTCCAAGCACTTGGAGCAGAGGCAGGAGGATCTCTGTGAGTTTAAGGCTAGCCTGGTCTATAGAGCAAGTTCCAGAACTACGTAGGTCTTGTCTCGGAAAAGAAAAAGAACCAGGTGGGGGAGGGGAGCGGTGTCAGAAGGGCAGATAAGATGGCCAAGAAGGTAAGGTGCTTGCTGCCAGGCCTGAGTCTGATGCTGAGACCCACGTTGTGAAGGGAGAGAATTGATTTCCATCAGTTGTTCTTTGATCTTCGCATTCATGCCTGCGCTGTAGCAAGCAAGTAAACACATTCTCTCTCTCTCTCTCTCTCTCTCTCTCTCTCTCTCTCTCTCTCTCACACACACACACACACACACACACACACACACACACACACACACACACACTAAATAGGTAAGTAAATAAATAAATAGGCTGTGGGTTCCTTTTCTTTCCCTTTTTCCTTTTCCTTTTCTTTTTTCTTTTTTTTTTTTTTTAATGCAGGAAAAAAAATAATACTTGTGTGCAAGGCACCTGCATTCTAGAAGGACTGAGGTTAGGGTGGGTTCTGCCTGAACAGGAAGCAACTTGTACGCCCGCACCACTGTGAGGGTGGAGAGCCAGCCCAGGCTATTGTTAAGAGAGTCTGAGAAGCAGCCCGGGCAGATGATGGTTTTGGCTAATGAGCGCTTGCTCACCGGAGAGAAGCGCGTCCAGAATGTGCTTCCTTCAGCTCCCTTTCTCCAAGCCTCAGTGCTGGCTCCTCCTGGGAACGCTGCCAGCCCAAGAGGGATGGCTGATCTTTCCTGTCAGAACGTTGTCCTGGAGCAGAAAGCTGTCACTGGTGACCCCAGAACGGAAGGGGAGGACTGACATGGTGGAGGCAAGAGATGAAAGCCCATAGTCACCCCAATGGTCCGCAGAGTCTCTCCTTGGCTCTTCGGTTTAGGTTCTTTCCTGGCCCATTTCAATGTCTGTCCTGGATTCTTTCTTTCTCTCTTTTTTCTTTTTCTTTTCTCTCTCTCTCTCTCTTTTTTTTCCCCCTAGAAAATAGCAGCTGGTGTTGATCGTGGCATTTTCTTGGAACTAACACAGCACTTGGGTTCAGCTTAGTTTAGTTCAATCAGCTCAGAAGGCACCTAGCTATGTAAAAAAAAAAAAAAAAAAAAAAAAAAGGTTTGGTTTTAGGCAGTCATCTTCTTGCCTGCCCGTCTCTGTCCCCACCCCTTGGTCACTCCACTGAGCTCACCTGGCCTTGGCTCTGATCTCAGCCTTCTCCTCTCTGCCTGTCTGCTCTGTCTGTGATTTCAGAACTGCTCTGAAGAAATTATGCATCGCTGAGCTGATCTCTGCTCGTTAACACCTGCCAACCACCTACACCTGAAGCCCTTTTTGACCTGCGACTCTCGCAGGCCTGAGCTCCAACCTGACCAGGAAAGCGAACTCAGACATCCTCTTTCTGATCCCAGTGTGGGTGCTCTAACACCCACACCCTTTCCTCTGTCCTGTCTTCCTATGGAGCCTTAGTGTCTTGAATTTGCTCCGAACCCATTAACTGAAGCCTGTTTCAAGCCGTGCTTCGTCCAGCATCAATGGCCAGCTGGTCGCTGCATCCCTTCAAAGGCCACTGTCCATGTCCTCAGCTGAATCCACACTTGAGCGCTGTGTTGTGAATCAATCTACCTACATTTCTGCTCCTGTGCCCAGGAAAATATCGTGCCAAGCCACTGGAGGATGTAAGACAAATTGAGGCTCCTATAAATGTGCACTCTGGAGTCTTCCACACACTTCCTGCTATGTCTCCAGTCACTCTCGGCAGCCGGCTGAATTTCCCTACTGCCCCCGCCAACCAACAATCAGGAAGAAGTCATCTGGCCAGCACTGCCTAGCTCCAGCCCCACCCCCACCCTCCAGTCAGTCTTACCTAACCCTGCCCACCTGTCTCATCCCTCCCAACCACAGCTGAATGCCGCATGAGTTCCCATCTGACAAGAGCCCTTCTCTGGCCAGCTTCTCGGAAGGAAATCCTGCTCCGTCATCAATCTCCTCTCCTCTATATTCCCACCCCAGCCCCCTTCACGCATTTCTTTTCCTCAAGCCTATAACTAAACTAAAGACTTCTACCATTAAAAAAAAAAGTAGGGGCTGGAGAGATGGCTCAGAGGTTAAGAGCACTGTCTGCTCTTCCAGAGATCCTGAGTTCGATTCCCAGCAACCATAATGAGATCTGGTGCCCTCTTCTGACAGGCAGGCATACATGCAGACAGAACATTGTATACATAATAAATATATAAATAAATCTTTAAAAAAAAAAAGGAACACAGCAAAACCTGAGCCCATCCCACCCTATGCTGCCATTTCATTCAGCCTGTCTCTTCACTTCCATTTTCTTCTAGGAGGGACTCAGGCACTTGAGGTATTGTTTCTTTGTCCCCAGTTATTCATAATCCGAGGGACAACTCTGACACAGGTGACAGCTCTGCCCTCAGGCCTCTGTGCGGTCCATGCTTCCCTGGCCATCCTGCCGCCTGCTGTTCCTTGACTGCCTGTAGGTAATGGCTCCCAAAGCCTGGAGAGGCCATGTCCATTTCTCTCCCATTGCTTATTCTCCTTCCAAATGTAGCCCAGGAGGGCAGCCTCTCTGCTTGCCTCCCATCCTCCTGTTTGTCACTGTCACAGCCTTTGCCACTACCTGTCTCCTGCTATACTGAACTGAACTCCCTATGAGTCCCCCAAGCTGGCCTCAAACTCAGGATCCTCCTGCCTCAGCCTCCAAGAGCTGGGATTAAGATATGTGCTGTCATGCCCAGCTCAACTACTCCTTCTTAATCCTTTGGGTAGCTGATTCTACTTAATGTCCTAAGGTTGGGGTGTCCATCTCAGGCCCTTCTCTACTCAACTGACATGGTCTTCTGTGGGCATTGCACTTCCGGCTTCCACATTTCCATCTGAATCAATCTCTCCCTTGGGCTTTGCACATGGACGGTCTTTCTCTGCGGTACACGCCATAGTGTCTCAAACTTTGTAGCCACACTAGAACACTTGATTTTCACTTCCAAATCTGGTACCCCTCAGTCTCCCCTGCGTCTGAGCACCCCCCATTGTTGGACCCAAAAACCTATCAGTAGAATGACCAACCACCCCAGTTTGTCTTCTATAGTGCTGGTTTAGCCTTGAAAATCTACCCCAGGAAATTTCTCAATCTCAGGCCACGAGGATAGTTGGTCCTCCTGTGTAGGATTCTGGATTCCTTTCTGCTTGCCTGGGTTTTGTTTCAGGAAAGGTCTCTTTCCTTAGGTTGTTGTGGAATTCCTTTTGTCACTGAAGATGATGTTGGGTTTTTTTGGGGTTTTTTTGTTTTTGTTTTGACCTTTATTGAGTGTGCAGCACACTTGGAATCAGATCGCTCCTTCTCCCATGTGGGGTGCCAGGGATCGAACTCAGGTTCTCAGGCTGGACAGCAAGCGCCGTTTCTTACTAAGCCACCTCCTCAGCCCGGTCACAAACTTCTGATCCCCCTGCCTCTTGTTCCTGAGTGCTGGGACTATAGGCGTGCACCACCATGACCAGCATATATGGTGCTGGGGATCTACGCTAGGCAAGCACTACCGAGTCAGCTGCGCCCCCAGCTCCCACTTCCTCTCTGCTCCTCCCATATGCTTTCCATCCACGGGCTCTCCATCCAACCGGCCCTCTTTCCACCTCCACTGCTCCCTAGTCCAGCCTCTCCCAGGTCCTACCAATCCCTTCCCAACTCTCTTCTTCTTCTGTTCCCCACTGCATTTGTATATGACAGCTAAACACCACCCCCCCACACACACACCCATCAGAGGTAGCTCATCACCTGTACTTAAAATAAAAGAAATGTGGTTTATTTGCCTGACCACTGTCATTTCATCATCCCAACCTTCAACCTCCCCTATTCCCCTTGTGACTCCCTCCCTCCCTCATTCTGGAGGCCTCACTAAGCTATAGCACCTAGAGTCTGCATGCCCCCAGTGTCTCTCTCCACCACGTGTCCTGTCCTACCTCTCCTGTCACGCCCCACTGACTGAATGCTCTTGGGTTGTTGTTTTTTTTTTTAATTAAATCTCTACCACTTATGATATAAGCTCCTTGAGAGCAGAAACCTTGGCAGTCTTGTTCAAATCTGTGTTTCTTGCACTTGGCCCAGAGCCTCACACGCTATAAGTGCTCAGTAAATATTTGCTGAGTAAATGAATGCACAGCATGTGGACCAGAACCTGTCCCTGTGCTCATAAACGGTAGCAAGCGAGAGCTCAGTCCTGGGCTCACCTTTGTAACTAAGATAACTAAGATGGTAGAGTGTTTTGTTTGTTGTTTGTTTTAGAGTTTAAGACCTGGTGATAAATAGATGCATAAATTAACTTTAAAAAACTATTCCCGGGCTGGAGAGTTGGCTTAGGGGTTAAGAGCACTGACTGCTCCTCCAGAGGTCCTGAGTTCAATTCCCAGCAACCACATGGTTGCTCACAACCATCTGTACCGTGATCTGATGCCCTCTTCTGGCCTGCAGGTGTATATACAGCCAGAGCACTATATACATAATAAATAAATCTTTAAAAAAAAAATATTCCCAGCTGGGTATGGTGGCACCCAGGAGGCAGAGGCAGGAGGAGTGCTGTGAGTTCGAGGCCAGCCTGGTCTACTAAGTGAGTCTAGGACAGTCAAGGCTATAAAGAGAAACCCGGTCTCGAGAAAAAAAAAAAAAAACAAAAAGATTCCCTATGTAGACCAGGCTGCCCTTGTATGCAGAGATCCAACCGCCTCTGCCTCCCAAGTGCTGGGTGCTGGCACTAAAGGTTCGTGCCACCATGTCCAGCCTATAAGTCAATCTTTTCCACTAAATATGGGTTGTAGTTGTGGATAAGAACTGTGCATAAGAAACATCATGTTCATTTCCTTGACTAACTATGACCTGCTGTAAGACTCTCTCTCCAGCAAGCAGCAGATTCCATGTCAGTCGTTTTTGGGCTTCTCACTCCAACCCCTAGAACCATGAGGAGATCCAGGCTGACTAGTCTCCTCTGGCTCTGGCCCTGGTAAAGGCCAGCTGCTTCCTGGACAAGCTTGGACTTCAGCAAATGAGAGGTAAGAGAGGATGGCGGGAGATTTGGGGGGAACAGATGACTCCACAGTCTCACAGGTCCCTTTCAATCCCCTTTACCATTATAGCTCAAGAGCAAACTCCAGCCCTGGTCCCTGAGTGGGACTGTCCCTCCCTTCAGCCCTTCCACTCTATTCCCCTGAGACTAAGCTACAGATCTCCCCCAGGTGGCCCGGCTCACTTCTCCCAAAACTGCTCAGCTGCCCATGTCAACCAGAAATCTTACATCTACCCCCACCAGAACTCCTTCTCAAAAGCACTGTCCACGGCCCTCCTTGTCACCAAGCGTAAGAAGTCATTTGTGACTTCGTTCTCTAGCAGGCCACTGAATCCTGCCAACAATGCAGCTGTGACTCATGCTTTTGTCTAACTGTCTCATTGTCTAAGCTCTTAGTTCATTCCTGTGCTCAAACGAGAACATTCCATTTTATCTTTTTATTCACATGGTTCCTCAGTCCAGTCAGTCCCTCTGTCAAATGACTGAAACATCCCAAAAGAACCATTCTGACCATGGCTTGTCAATTTATGTACTTTGACACAGACCCAATTTCTTTTTGTGTGTGTGTGGGGGTTGTTTGTTTGTTTGGTTTTTGTTGTTGTTGTTTTGTTTTCAAGACAGAGTTTTTTCTGTGTAGCCTTTGCTGTCCTGGACTCCGTTTGTAGACTAGGCTGGACTCAAACTCACAGAGATCCGCCTGCCTCTGCCTCCCAGAGCGTTGGGATTAAAGACATGCGCCACTACTTTTAACTGTCTCATCGCCCCCAATACTCATCTGCTCAACAGTACTTATCTCAAAGTCCAAACATTATTCCATCTACTCCAAAAAGAAGAAATAAACATTCACTGTTAGAGAGAGACAGACAGACAGACAGACACAGAGAGACAGGGAGAGAGAGAGAGAGAGAGAGAGAGAGAGAGAGAGAGAGAGAGAGAGAGAGAGAGAGAGAAATGGGAGTCAAAGCCATGGACTCTGGACCCAAGCTGGATTTCTTAGAGCTCTGCTTTTCTCCAGTTGTATAACGTGAGTGGTTGAATGGTGAACACTCGTCTCTTAGCTGGGAGATATGTCTATTTATCATGCAATAAGCATGGTATATCAGTATTTGATATTACATACCAAATACAGTATTAAAAACTTTTCATATAATTCGAGGCCACCCTGGTTTACAGAGAAACTTTGAAGACATCCAGGACTACACTGAGAAAACCCTATCTCAAAAAACAAAACAAAACAACAAAACAAAACAAAAAGAGCTTTTCATATACTCACTTAATCCTTCCAGCTACTCTTGGGGATATTATTCAAATGTTACAGAGGCCTCTTACGACTGAAGTAGTTTAGTCAGGGTACACAGCTGCTGCTGTGGGAAGCTGGGGCTCAAACCTATATTTTCCCTTAACCAATGTCAAGTTCTCTCAATATTGAAAGAGCCATAGGAAGGAAACCAGAGAGAACTATCTCTCCAGCTTGCTCTTAGTGAAGACTAGAGAAAAATACAAAATCATGAGACATGAAAATAGGGTCTCCACAGCCGGGCGTGGTGGCGCATGTCTTTAATCCCAGCACTTGGGAGGCAGAGGCAGGCAGATCACTGTGAGTTCGAGGCCAGCTTGGTCTACAAAGTGAGTCCAGGATGGCCAAGGCTACACAGAGAAACCCTGTCTCGAAAAACCAAAAAAACAAACAAACAAACAAACAAAAAACAAAACAAAACAAAAAAAAAAGAAAATAGGGCCTCCAGCTTGGTGGTGCACACCTGGGATTTGAACACTCAGGAAGTGGAGGCAGCAGGACTAGAAGTTCAAAGCCAGCCTCAAGAGTCGGACATGTTGTCTCAGAAATAAAAACTAGGGCCAGCTCAATCACTCAGTAAAGGCACTTGCCACTAAACCCAAGTACCAGATCCTTGATTCCAGAACCCATGAGGTGGAAGGACAGAACCAACTTCTGAGGGTCATCCTCTGGCCACAAGAACACCGTGGAAGGCTTGCACGCACACATCCACATGTGTGTGCACACACGGACACACATATACAATGTAAAACAACAACCAAAACCTCAGACATAAAATGATATGAAGTACAAAGTCAAAGAAGATGATTGGCCAGTGTGCAACTTCATTTTTAAAAATTATAGGAGGGATGGGAACAGTGGCGCATGCCTTTTATCCCAGCAGTCGGGAGGAAGAGGTAGGCGGATCTCTGTGAGTTGAAGCCAGCCTGGTCTATAAAGCAAGTTCAGGACAGCCAGGCTACACAGAGAAACCCTGTCTTAAAAACGTGAGGGGAGCACAGGGTAATACTGCAGGAAGTTGTCTGGGTCACTGCAGGTATAGAGAAATCATATGCAAACACACAAGTGACCGGGGACACGGAACGGAAGGACACACAGTATACCATCTCATCTAGATTTGACTTTGGCCCGTTTGGGGCCAACACTAAGCCACCAAAAACCCAAGCCTAAGTCTGGCTGGCCTTGACTGTGTTTGCCACAGCAGGCAAAAACAATCAAATGGCTCATGAGTATTTTTCCTCCTTCCAGGCCAGTCATGTGTACAACTCTCTTATCAGACCTACAGATTGTCCATGTGAGAACAACAAGGCATTCTCCCCCACTCCCCTGGGAACCACTGTCCCGGGCATGGAATGCATACAGTAGGCAAGGACTAGCTGGGAAAACCAGAACACAAGCCCACAGATAGACCTCACACCAGTGTCTGAGCCCCCTTACTCGTTTACTGTGTTTAACAGGAAGAATGGGTTCATTTGTTTTTGTTCAAATATAAATTCTATGTCTCTGATAAGGGCCAACTCCACTTCCGGATAGTCACCACAAGAAGGTGGAGTCAGGCTCGAATAGATTGGGGTGGGGTGGGGGTGGGGAGCTGAGCAAGGAACCTTCCAAGGAAGCAACTCAGTAACCGCAGGATCCATCAGGCACTGGGACCTGGTGAGTCAGCGCCATCTAGTGGATGCAATGGAGCACTGCTGGAGATTTAAAATCGATGCTCTAATCCTCCTGTGTGATTCTCCTGTACATTGTATTAATTCTGGAAAAGAAAGCCCCCCGCCCCCACTGATTTCTTCATGTTTAATTTTATAAATTAGAAGGAACCCTATTAGTGACAGTTACATTAATTGATGTGGTGTCCCCAGCCACACTGGATGTTATAATTACACTCTACAAATGAGTTGACTTTACTGTAGCTTTTCTCTAAGGACCTGTAAGTTCTGTCTAGTTCCACCCACAGGTGTGGACTATTTGACTCTGATCAGACATTGCTGTGCTGACTAAGCTGCAGTAAGAACTAGGTGGGAGGTGGCTCTAAGACAGTTAGCACATTCAACACAGTTTTTAACTAGCAGGTCCAGGCACCGTTCTGGGCTCCGGTTCACGGCTCACTGCTCTCAAGAAGTTTGCAGATGAGTGGTAACTAAAAATGTTAACTAGAGGAGGTCAGAGAGACCTGCCATTTTAATTGGTAATATGAGCCGGGATATGGAATAAGTAAGGCCATCATGTGTCTCTTAAAGGTGATATTTGAGAGCCAAAGAGGGAGTAGTTTTCTCCTGATAAAGGATGTGTGTGTGTGTGTGTGTGTGTTGTTTTGATTTTTTTTTTTTTTTGAGACAGGTTACTCAGTACTCCTGACTGACTTCAATAATCTCCCTGCCACAGCCTCCCCATGCTGTGACAATAGACCCATTAGGTCTGGCTATTGAAATTTATTTAAAACAAAACCAGAACTGGCAAGGTATGGTAGCACATGCCGTTAATAATAAAATTGGAGGGCAGAGGCAGGTGAATCCCTGTGAGTTCGAGGCCAGCCTGACTTACAAAGCAAGTCCAGGATAGCCAGGGCTGCACAGAGAAACCCTGTCTCAAAAAAACAACCAACAACAAAAACAAAAATAAAGGTGGAGCCGGGCGTGGTGGCGCACGCCTTTAATCCCAGCACTCGGGAGGCAGAGGCAGGCGGATGGCTGCGAGTTCGAGGCCAGCCTGGTCTACAAAGTGAGTCCAGGATGGCCAAGGCTACACAGAGAAACCCTGTCTCGAAAAACCAAAAAATAAAATAAAATAAAATAAAGGTGGAAAAGTGGCTTGTGGGTTAGGAGAACTGGGTTTTTCAAAAGGATAAGGACCTAGGTTCAGTTCTCAGCTCCCACTGGGTGGTTAACAACCATCTGTAACTCCAGTTCCGGGGGGTCTGACATCCTCTTCTGGCCTCCTCAGGCGCTGCACACACAATGTTCACAGACATAACGTACAGACAAGATGCCTCTACACATAAATACATTTTAAAAAATTCTTTAAAAATTATAGGAGCCAGCCTGATTGGGTATGGTAGTGTATACTTTTAATGCCAGCACTCAGGAGGCAAAGGCATGTGATCTCTGAATTTGAGGCCAGCATGGTCTACATAGTGAGTCCCAGGACAACCCAGGTTACATAGTGAGATTCTGTCTTTAAAAAAAAAAAAAAAAAAATCCAGACTCTATCTTGTTTTGTTTTGTTAAGATTTATTTTTTAAACAGTATTCTGCCCACATGTGTCCCTGCATGTCAGGAGAGGGCACCAGATCTCATTATAGACGGTTGTGAGCAACTATGTGGTTGCTGGGAATTGAACGCAGGATCTTTGAAAGAGCAGACATGCTCTTAACCTCTAAGCCATCCCTCCAGCCCCACCCCCAGACTCTATCTTTTAAAAATGTTTTTTTGTTGTTGTTGTTTGTTTTTCAAGACAGGGTTCCTCTGTGTAGCCTTGGCCATCCTGGACTCACTTTGTAGACCAGGCTGGCCTCGAACTCACAGTGATCCGCCTGCCTCTGCCTCCCGAGTGCTGGGATTAAAGGCGTGTGCCACCACGCCTGGCTATGTTTATCTTTTTTGTAACAATTTTTTTTAAGTGTCTGTGTTCCTGTTTGCCTGTACCTGTGTGCTACCTTACAGACAACACCACAGAGGCCACATGAGGGAACCAGGAAGACTAGAGTTAGACTGTATTCAGCTGCCTTAAAAGATGCTGGGTATTAAACCTGAAACTTTCCCCCAGCCCCCCAACTCCTCACTACCCCCCACTACCACCAATCCCATGTAGCCCCGGCTCTCTCGAAACCCTAGATCAAGCTCAGGGTTGGCCTTGAACTCACAGTGATCCACCTGCCTCTACCACTGGAGTGCTGGGATCAAAGACGTGCGCCTCCACCACCCAGCTGAAGCTAGCGCTCTTAACCTCTGAACCATGCCTGCAGTCTAACCCTAAAGAAAGGAAAGCTTTTTAGAACCTATGTCCCTGTAAGTCTTTAAAAAACGCTCCTGGGGGGGGGGGGGGCACTGGAGAGATGACTCAGAGGTTAAGAGCACTGATTGCTCCTCCAGAGATCCTGAGTTCAATTCCCAGCAACCACGTGGTGGCTCACAGCCATCTATAATATGCTATGATGCCCTCTTCTGGCCTGCAGGTGTGCATGCAAGCAGAGCACTGTACACAAAATAATACATCTTTAAAAAGCCGGGCAGTGGTGGTACACGCCTTTAATCCCAGCACTTGGGAGGCAGAGGCAAGTGGATCGCTGTGAGTTCAAGGTTAGCCAGGTCTACAAAGCGAGTCCAGGACAGCCAAGGCTAACAGTGAGAGACCCTGCCTCGAAGGGGGAAAAAAAACCTTCTGGGACTCCTTGGACTTTTGCCTTCAGATCCAATGAATGTCTGGGCTCCACTGAGAAAGCAACAGCAATCTGCTGTCACTTCTTTAATCCTCAGCATATTTGGGGCCTGTCTGAAGGTCAATCAGGCCTCAGAGTGCCAAAATCTAGAAAATATTGCCAGGCATGGTAGCTTAGTGTCCTGGTGAGGTTTTGGGGTTTTGTTGTTGGTTTTTGTCAACTTGACATGTTAAGAGTCATCCAGCTGGGAAGAACGTCAACTGGGGAAAACGCCCCTCCACAGCCTGGAGGCAGGCCTGTGGGTCATCTTCTCGATTGCTGGTATATTTATTTATGGCACATTTATTTGTTCTGTTTTAATTCTTAGGTCCTGGGTAGAATTAAGCAAGCAAACTGAGCAGGCCATGCTCAGCCGTGAGTTTTCTTCAGCGGCCTGTTTCAGCTCCCGCCCCAGCTTCCCTCAGTGACGGACAGTGATGTGTGCAGCAAAACACTCACAGAAAATAAAAGAAATACAACTTTAACACAATGTTTTTTTGTCTTTTTGTTTTTTCGAGACAGGGTTCCTCTGTGTAGCCTTGGCCATCCTGGACTCACTTTGTAGACCAGGCTGGCCTCGAACTCACAGTGATCTGCCCGCCTCTGCCTCCCAAGTGCTGGCATTAAAGGCGTGCGCCACCGTGCCTAGCCTTAAGGCGATTTTTAAAAACGCTCTGGTAGAAGACCCAAGTTTGGTTCCCAGGACCCATGCTGGGCAGCGCAAACCACTTGTAACTCCAGCTGCAGAGATTCTGACACCTCAGGACTCTTGGAACATGTGTATTCACGTGTGCACATATATACAATATTTAAAAATTAACAAAAACCCCAGGCACATGTTTAAGGCCAGCCTAGTCTACAAAGTGAGTTCCAGGACAGCTAAGGCTACACAGAAAAACTGTCTCAAAACACCAAAAAAAAAAAAAAAGACCTAGATCCCTGTTCCCTGTTCAGATTGTAGCCAATGGACAGCTCATTCTCCACATGTACGGGTGGGGGTCAGGTGGGGGGTGGGCCCAGGAAGGGTGCGGGAGACTGGCTCTGATGAACTCTGGTGCCCTCCATTTAATCACTGCCCCTTAGGGGAGAGGCCCTGTGGGAACAGAGGAAGGAGAAGTAGGCTATCCAGATGAGACCTGATAGGCTGTGGTCAGATGGTTGGGGAGGATAGAACAGAAAAGGGAGGGAGGGTGAGAACAGGAAGATAAAAGCAAGAGGATTATAATCGGAATGTAAGATGAATACATAATAATAATAATAATAATAATGATGATGATGATGATGATGTTTAAAAACTAACAAAAACAATGTTTCTGGTGTTACCACGTGCCAGCAGAACCTGTCAGCCAGAAGCAGCATAGGCCTTGTCAAATCCTCAAGGTAAACAGGGCTGGGAAAGAGTCATGTAGTTTTCATCCTGTATTGTAGACCCAACTGTTGTGCCGCCATGTGTACTGGCCTATGACTGACATAACCATTAGTCTCACTGAGCAAATCCAGGAGAGTAACAGTGGAGTTTCAAAAGGTCACATATATATAATTCAACTAACTTCACACACAAAGGATCTTGGTGACCGATGTAAAATATTTCAGATGAGCAGCAATCAAGTTACGATTGGCTAAATAAATATTAAAACTTTCATATGTAAAACTGGATGGGTGGCTTATTTTTAAAGAAAGAGTTAAGAGGAATGGTAAGATGGTTAAAGCACTTGCCACGAGTGAGGACTGGAGTCCGGATCTCCTGAACGCATGTAAATGGCAGGTGGGCTAGGTGGCTTACCTCAGGCGGGGACAGGCTCCCCAAAGCATGCTGTCTAAACTCCAGTAGCCACACTGTCACGCTCTGGGTTTGGTTAAAAGACCCTGCCTCAATGACTATGAAAGAACAATCAAGAATAACTCCCATATCACCCTCTGACCTCTAACAGCACAAAGCACACAATACACACCCATGCAAAAACATGTATGTATGTACACATATGCACTGCACATACAAATGCAAATGGAAAAAAGAAAAATATTTAGCAAGCATATGTACGCATAGCTCTACATTACTTTTGTTTTTGATTTTTCGAGACATGGTTTCTCTGTGTAGCCTTGGCTGTCCTGGACTCACTTTGTAGACCAGGCGGGCCTTGAACTCACAGGGATCCACCTGCATCTGCCTCCACCTCTGCAGCCAGTGCTCTTAACTGCTGAGCCATGCCTCCAGCCCTCATTTCTACCTTTTTTAAAATTTTTATTTATTGTATATGAGTGCTTTATCTGCAGAAGAGAGTATCAGATTACATTATAGATGGTTGTGAGCCACCATGTGGTTGCTGGGAATTGAACTCATGACCTCTGGAAGAGCAGGTGGCGCTCTTAACCGCTGAGCCATCTCTCCAGCCCCCCTCATTTCTACCTTTAAAAAGTACTTAAGAGGGCTGGAGAGATGGCTCAGTTTGTTACGTGCCTGCTACACAAACATAAGGACCTGAGTTCAGAACCCACATGAAAATCAGGTACCATGACATGTGACATAACCCCAGCTGTGGGGACAGGACGCTGGGGCACAGACGTGGGGAGTCACTAAAGCATAAATGCTAAGCAGCCTCACCAGCTGGGTGTGGAAACACGAGACCCTTCCTCAACACAGCAAACAGGAGCAGCATATGTGAGTGTGCTCAGGGAGGGGCGGGTGCCTGTAATCACAGCTCCTGGAATGTATGGGCAGGGGCTCCAGACTCATCAGTACACTACCTCAAAAAATAAAGGATGGAAGGCCAGCAAGACGGCTTGGAGGAAAAGCACTTGCCATTTAAGCCTGACGACCTTAGTTTTAACAATCAGAACTGTTGAGGCCAGCAATAAAGAGTTGTTTGAAATTTTCTATCAAAAGGGATTGGAGAAGCTGAGTGTGGTGGTACATGCCTGTAATCCCAGAACTCTGGAAAGGCAGAGGCAGGTGGATTTCCATGAGTTTGAGGCCAGCCTAATCTACAGAGTCCAAGACAGGCAGGGCTACATAAGGAAACTCTGTCTTAAAAAAGAAAAAGAAAAGCCAGGAATGGTGGCCCATGCCTTCAATCCCAGCACTAGGGAGGCAGAGGCAGGTGGATCTCTGTGAATTCAAGGCCAGCCTGGTCTACAGAGCGAGTTCCAGGACAGCCAGGACTGTTATACGGAGGAACTCTGTCTCAAAGAACAAAAAACAAAAAAGAGAAGGGGGTGGTGGGAGGAGATGGCTCAACAGTTAAGGTACCTGCTGCTCCTGCAGACCACTGGAGTTTAGCTCCTGGCACCCACAGCAGCTTACCACCTCCTATTTATTCCAGCTCTGGGGATCTGCTGGGCATACACACAAAACCAAAACAGCTTCTGTTTACTTTGTTGTTTAAAAAAAAGAAAAAAAAAAAGACTTGAGGATGTAGCTTAATGGTAGAGTGCTTATCTAATCTGTAAGATTCTGGGGGTGTTGGAGAGATGGCTGAATAGTTAAGAGCATTGGGTGTTCTTTCAGAGGTCTTGAGTTCAAATCCCAGCAACCACATGGTCGCTCACAGGCATCTGTAACTATAGTTTCATGGGGCCAGATGACCTCTTCTAGTGTGCAGACATACAGAGAAAAATCCATACACAGAAAATAAAATAATCTAAAAAAATAAAAATCATGCAATCTAGGGCTGCAGAGCTGGCTCCTACAGAGAACCAGGTTCAACTCCTAGCACCCACACAGTAACTGACAGCTTTTTACCTTCCACGATTACTAAGAACTTGAGAGGATCTCCCACTGAACAAGTACAAGAAAAGAAGAAAAGAGGAGAGAGGTGAGGGTTGGGGAGGACTGGCAGCTGCCAGAGCTGGCCCTGGCTTTAGAATGAAATCTTATCGTTGGTAGTCAGGCCCGCTGTGCACTCTGTAGCTGGTAGTCAGGCCCGCTGTGCACTCTGTAGCTGGTAGTCAGGCCCGCTGTGCACTCTGTAGCTGGTAGTCAGGCCCGCTGTGCACTCTGTAGCTGGTAGTCAGGCCCGCTGTGCACTCTGTAGCTGGTAGTCAGGCCCGCTGTGCACTCTGTAGCTGGTAGTCAGGCCCGCTGTGCACTCTGTAGCTGGTAGTCAGGCCCGCTGTGCACTCTGTAGCTGGTAGTCAGGCCCGCTGTGCACTCTGTAGCTGGTAGTCAGGCACGCTGTGCACTCTGTAGCTGGTAGTCAGGCCCGCTGTGCACTCTGTAGCTGGTAGTGAGGCCCGCTGTGCACTCTGTAGCTGGTAGTCAGGCACGCTGTGCACTCTGTAGCTGGTAGTCAGGCACGCTGTGCACTCTGTAGCTGGTAGTGAGGCACGCTGTGCACTCTGTAGCTGGTAGTCAGGCACACTGTGCACTCTGTAGCTGGTAGTCAGGCACGCTGTGCACTCTGTAGTTGGTAGTCAGGCACGCTGTGCACTCTGTAGCTGGTAGTCAGGCACAGTGGTGCACTCATCTCAGCTCTCAGGAGGCTGAAACAGGATTGGTACTTAGCAAAAACTTGTTTAAAAGCATCCCAAAAAGTTCACTCTAAAGATCTAACTTGCCGTATTACTAAGACGGTATCTTTCAATTGCATTTCTCCTCTCTTCACTCTTCCCTAGCTGAGTAGCTATTTATCTGACGAGATGTCTATTCAAGACCGCCTACAGCAGTTCTACAAAACTAAAGTCTGGAAATCCTGTCCCATAATACCAAAAACAACAAAAAATACATAGAAATACCACATAGCATTCAATAATTGCAAATATATTTATTACAATTTACAGATTAGTTAATAGTTATATACAAATATACTCTGAGCTATAAAATCTCCACTAGTTACATTTGAAATCACTGATCTGAAAAAGCCAACTCAGAAATCTCATTCCCAAATTCCACCTTCCTTAAATTATAAAAAATAAAATCTGATAGTTTTGACTTCAAGTTACAGATAAGGAGTTGCGACATTTCAGCACTCAGAAATGCAGATCCTCGTCTGCAGAGCCTCTTGCATGCTACACATATCTTTATTTTTATTTTATTTTTTATTTTTGCTACACAGATCTTTAAAGCACCATTGCAAGACTTAATGTGTAAAGAACCTTCACACCCTGCCTTGCCTTTGGAGGGGTTCTTTCCTTAACATCTGGGACTGGGATGACAATAACAATAATTTTGTTTTTCTCCTTTGGTCAATTTGTGAAGATCCTTCTGTCCTTGCCACCAGCTGGCCACATCGCAGGTGGGCGGTGCACCAGGCTATTTTAACCAGTCGCTTACTCATTTGGTAGTGAAGGTGGAGTATGGAACAATTTTCAAACACCCCATGAATGTACAGATGTCCCATTCTTTGCAAATATACAAGTGTGGGGGGTCTCAGAAACACAGCACACCTAAATGTCTGAAATCAAGTGTTAAGCTGCAGTCTGATTTTAAAAGAATGTCTATGTGTTGTCACAGTTTTTCTTCCTAAGTCAACATGCCTGCTTTCCAAACAGCACAGCCTCTAAGCTAGCCTGTTTCCACAGCACTGTACCAGACTCTGCAATGCACTCTGGGGTTCACTAAATGAGGTGCACAAAATACACAGAAATGAGGGTTCTGCAAAAATGAAAACCAACTTTTCTGGTGCTGCGCTCTTACTGTGTGTGGATAAACATCGTCACCACTGAACAGACCTTAGAGCACAGCAAACGGAAATGACCAGGGAGGTTCTAAACTGAGGTAGTTACCTTGCCAGCTCCTCGGGGAAAGCTCTTTCCGGTCACCAACTCTACCACCCATGGCAGGAAGCACACGGTGGGAACCGACTACTAAACAGGTGGCTACACATTTCTTCCATCTAGCACACACACAACAGGTAACGCTGGCTGGATAAAGCACATCTAACCCATGCACTCTACTCAAAAGCAAGCTTTGGTAAGACTCTCTGGCTACTCTAGCTACACCTGATGCTCTCCCCACGGTACGGCCTCACCCTTGCTTATAAAACAGAACACAATAAACCTGGATATTAAAGTTTCTATTTGACATTTCACACCTGAAAATTCAGAACTGCCCAATCCAAGTTTACAGTGTCACCAAGACAGATTTGAAAAGTGACAGTGCTGAGGCAGGCTATAAGTAACACTGGTTTTCTGTTAAGATACACAAAACAAAACTGAATTTCTTACACAGAGAAACCCTGTCTGGAAAAACAAAACAAAAACAACAAAAGTGATTTTCTGAGATGTCTCCCATATTCCTCCTAGGAAAATTCTAGGATTTTAATTTTAAAAAATAAATGCCTACAATGCAATGATTACTTTCTAGAGTGCTTTACAATTTCTACCCATAGAAAGAGCTATATTCAACTAGCAGTACAACACACAGAAACCTTCTAAATGCAGTTTGCACAGAAATCAAATATACTAGATGTTAAAGTTTGGCAGGCTAGCTGGGCATCATGGTGTATGCCTGTAAAAAACACACCAACATCGTTTTCCCAGTCAAGAAAGTACTACACTTGTGGGTTTGTGGCAGTCCTTAGAAATATCTTAAAACTAGACACAGAGGCGGGCGCTGGTGGCGCACGCCTTTAATCTCAGCACTTGGGAGGCAGAGGCAGGAGAATTGATGTATGTTCAAAGCCAGCCTGGTCTACAAAGTGAGTCCAGGACATCCAAGGCTACGCAGAGAAACCTTTTCTTGAAAAATCAAAACAAAACAAGATCATGTCTTTACATTTAAAAAAATAAAAATTAAAAATTAAAAGGGGGAGAATCTACCACATGCTTTCAAGTAGCACAACAATGATGTCTTTTAACTTGATTACATGTATAATAGGTTTTAGCCTTAAGGTAAAGATGCCAAATCTATAAAAGTTTAAAAATAAAAATTAAACAAAAAATATGTGCAAGCATAGCTCAACACTCAGGAGGCTGAAGTAGGAAGATGGCCATGAGCTCAAGGCCGCAGTGAGACCATGCCTAAATACCCACGCACAATATATGAACAGACACATACGCATGTTCAGAAAAATATAAAACCCATTAATTTTAGAATCAGAAAAGCACAAAAGAACCCAAAGTTTTAGATAAGCATGCATAACTTAAGTTAGAACCGAATATAAGGCTTAAACCTCACAGTTCTCCAAGATGGGATTCTTTCCGCGGTACTGGGGACTGAGCCCAGAGCCGTGTGTGTGTGTGTAGGCAAGTGCCCCTGCCACTGAGCTATAGCCCAGCCTCCTTTTCCATTTTGATTCTAAGATAATAAAATAAAGCCTTGCTAAACTACCCACCCTGGCTGAGTTCACTACTTAGTTCACTGAGTTCCAGGCCGACCTGAACTTTCCATCCTCCTGCTTCAGTCTCCAAAGCTACTTGCATTACAGGCACAGTAAGAAACAGTTTTGTTTTTCATTTGCCCTTTAAGACCAGATCTTAGCCGGGTGGTGGTGGCGCACACCTGTATCAATCCCAGCACTCAGGAGGCAGAGGCAGGCAGATCTCTGAGTTGGAGGCCAGCCTGGTCTACAGATCACGTTTCAGGGCTACACAGAGAAACCCTATCTCGAATAAAATTTAAAAAAAAAAAAAAAAAAGGACCAGGTCTCACCATACAGCCTTAGCTGGCCTGGAGCTACCATACCTATGTAAACCTGGTTGCCTCAAGAAAAGTTTTAAAAGTGCAAAATTACTACTGACAGGGTCCTTTTCACCTCAAGTAAGCAGAGGACATTTAAAAACACATCCAGCTGGCATGTGGCACAGGAAACAGAGGCAAGAAGATACCAATTTCAAGGCCAGCCTGGTCTACACACAAGGATTTAGGCCAACCAGAACTACCTAGTGAGACCATCTCAAAACACAAAACCCACATCCAACAAAATAGTTGAAAGAGAGGATTAAAGATTAGAGATCCTTCATTATCGGAGTTGGTGTTTCTAATGAGACACATTACCCAAAAATAATTAAACTACATCACTAGATACAAGTTGTTTCTTTAAAAACATGTCCAAGGACAGCTGCCAGTATTTGTTTTTAAGAGAAACCTCTCAAGTAGGAGATAGTGTGGGCCAGGGCTGCAGGCTGTTCACGTGTCTTAACATTGCTGAACAACAAACAGTAAGTCCTTTGAAATGTGTTCCTGGAGTCTACTAAACATTCTTTCTCTGTGCTCAAACGTTAAGCAGTAGCCAATAGCAACTTCTGTTTCTTGAATTCTTTTCTGGAACCTGCATCCATCCCTTGCAAATTCTTCCCATGGTCCTTTGCGATCCTCATCACCACTTATGTAATACTCGGTAACTTCTTCAAGAAAGGTTACCTAGAAAGACAAAAACCAATGTTAGTAACTTTAGGATCTTACACCAAAAGGAATCTTTGTGCCCACCACACATGACGTTAGATGGGAACTCTGGATCCCCGTTAGGAACCCCTGCTGGCCTTTAATATTTGGAGAAATACAGAACTCAGTATTCTTTCCCCTGAAGTGAAAAAGTACTCAGAGAGCAACCATAACCACTACAACCTTAAACAAGCCAAGGCACTCCTACAGGCCCAGTGCATGAGGCTGAGGCAGGACAATCAGAAGATTGAACCCAGAATGAGTTACATGAGCTCCTGTCTGTAAAAACAAAACAAAACAAAAAATAACAAAAACAAAAAAACCCGAAAACTCCAAAAGTAAATATTTGCTTTGAAACATGCTTAATAGCCGGACATGGGGCACACATCTTTAATCCCAGCACTCAGGAGGCAGAAGCAGGTGGATTGCTGTGAGTTTGAAGCCAGCCTGGTCTACAAAGTGAGTCCAAGACAGCCAGGGATACACACAGAGAAACCCTGTCTCAAAAAACCAAAAAAAAAAATAAAAAATAAAAAAAACCCAAACAAAAACCCCCATGTTTAATAGTTACATCAGCTAATCCCACTGAGGCCACAGCTTTTCCTCCCTTTTCATCAGGCCAAGGAATGCCCCTGAGGACAATTAGTAGGCATGTAACACCTTACTAGCTATTGCAGTCTAGCAGTTGCCCAGTTATTGCCCAGTTATTGCACTTTTATACTCTACCATGTCAAACTTTTTTCAAGGAATTTTACAAATTTTCTCATTTGATCCTCATGACCCAACCCCATGAGGTACAACCGGCATTATCACCACTGTACACACAAGGAACCAGATATATGTGACCAGACCAAACGCCAGAGCAGCTCAAAAGTCTACATAAAGTATTTTACACTCCACGATCTCAGGGCTCACTAAGAGTTGGACACTTCGAGGCCAGCCTGGCCTACAAAGCAAGACCAGGACAGCCAGGACTACACAAGAAACCCTGTCTTGGCAAGGGGGTGGGGGGACGGGGAACAACTAAACAAAGAATTGGGCACTATTCATTATTTCCGTAACTAAAGAATGGCCGGTAGCCAAGGGCTGTCAAATAACTCTCACTATTCAGACACAACCTCTTCTAAGTTTTGGCTCTATTTCACAAGCAGTAGTCTTTTTTTTTTTTTTTAAGGAATTATTTATTTATTTAGTATGAGTGCTCTATCTGCATGTACACCTGCAGGCCAGAATTAGATCCCAGTATGGATGGTTGTGAGCCACCATGTGGTTGCTGGGACTTGAACTCAGGACTTCCAGAGGAGCAGTCAGTGCTCTTAACCCCTGAGCCCTGAGCCATCTCTCCAGACCCCACAATCAGTAGTCTTTTTTTTTTTTTTTTTTTGGTTTTTCGAGACAGGGTTTCTCTATGTAGCCTTGACTGTCCTGGACTCGCTCTGTAGACCAGGCTGGCCTCAAACTCACAGCGATCCGCCTGCCTCTGCCTCCCGAGTGCTGGGATTAAAGGCGTGCGCCACCACGCCCGGCTACAATCAGTAGTCTTAAGCTAAACTAAGATATGAGGTTGCCTTAGCCATTCAAAGGCAGGGAAATTAATTATGAGTTTTATTTACTCATTTATCTTTTGGTAACTTGGGCTGCAGGTGGCAAGGTCCATGTTTAGCATGCCACAGGTCCAGGATTCAACCCCCAGCATCACAAGACAAAACAAGTCTTGCAACACTTCTACAAGAGACTTAGTATTCCCGCTGGATAAGTAAGTGGATCAGGGGCATGAAAGTGAAGTAACTTCAAGTCTGGCCGCCCAAGTCCATCTCAGACCTAACTCCCTGAGCAGAAAATACACGTCTCCAGAGGCCAAGTGCTCCCGCCACTCACTACTCCACTTTGTCTCTTGCCTGTTCCCTCTCAGTATCATTTTATCTATCCTGAAGAGGATAACAAGAGCTGGAGGGGCAGACTGGTGGCAGACCTCTTCACCAGCACAACCAAGGGGCTAGCCTCATTCACCAGTATAAACAAACAAACAATCATAAAGGCTCTCTCATTATACCATTCTGAAATGTTAACTAAAATTTAATTTTTAGCATGACTTATGCTTATATAAGCAAGACATAAGATTACTACCATTTAGATATTTTCTGTCTCAAAAATACTTTCAAAGTAAGCTGGCCTTTTGGAGCCAGCAACTCAGAACACGCAATTGACACGCACTCAATACACAGAATCGGAGGTCAATGACAACTCGCCCACTGCTTTCTCATTCAAGAAGGTATAAGAAACTAAAGAAACTCTCTCAACAATAAGAGACATCTTTGAGGGGGAGGAAGGGGGAAATATGTCTTCTCAGTAGCTTCAGGTGAATAAGCAGCCAGAGAAACAAAGCAATTCAAATGACTCTGAACATAAAGTAATCTGAATAATATTATGAAAGAGCAAACCAACCCATCAAATTTTACCCCTCCACTTGGGAACCTGAAGCAAACCAGGCACAGCAGGCCACATAGTGAGGTCACAGAGTGTTACATAGTGAAACCTAAAAACAAAGTGGGTGGGAAGTTCTGGCCAGCTTGGGACACGACTAGCTGCAGGAAAGCCAGGGGCATTGTTTTTTTCTTTTCTTTTCTTTTCTTTTTTACAATAAGGTTAAGGTCCCACTCATGCATCCCTGACTAGTGTAGACCTCATTATGTAGACTAGGCTAGACTCCAAAACTCACAAAAATCCACCTGCCTCTAACTCCCAAGTGCTGGGATTACAGGCATACACCACCACAATCACTCTGGCAAACAACTAGACAAACCTAACTTGCTATCTGACAGTAATATTCCTGTGGATTCCAATGGACATGAATAAAGACACTGTTGCCATGAAAATAAAATATTACATATTCAGAAACAAAAGTACACGTAAAACCATTTTTAAAACTCAAGGACCCGCCAACCTAAATGGTATCCCTGCTAACATCTATCTTCCTTTCACATTAGACCATTTCTCCATATCGGGAAGAAGGGCCATTTGAGTATTTCTCAACTCAAGCACATGAGCTCGGAAGCCTTCCTCAAAAATATGCACAACAATGCCTACAAGGGAAAAGCCATGCTGCTACAGGAACCACAGCAAAATACAAGTTATTAGTCAAGTTCAAGGAAACAAACCAACCTTTTTTCTCTTGATATGGGTGTATCTTTCTCCAGACAGAGCCTCACCCAGCCCATAGTCTGGACAGCTATCTTCTTGGCTCTCTAACAGCTGCACCTTACCAGAAAGTAAGGCATGACACCCAGAAAAGGTCACCAAGGCCTCAGACGAGGCCTTTGAGTTCTGACAGCCTTTCCAGTTTTTCCCTGACGTTTGGAAAGGAGCCTTAAAATGCAAAAGGTTGTAGGGGTCCTCAGAATTACAGAAAGAGTTCCACAATCTAAGGTTCTCCGCTTCATCTGCACTGGAGCCCCAGTCATCCTCCTCCCCAGAGCTACAGTCGGGCATCTCTGGCAAGGGTCCGGCCTGACAGCTCCCTACATCAGAGCTGCCAGACGAGGCCTTCCCCAAACCAGACGGGTCTCCAGGGACAACTCTGGCAGCAGTCTGGATGGTGGCTGTGAAGTGTTGGGGATTGTAAGGATCTTCGCTGTAGAAAGAGTTCCAAAGGTGAAGGCCTTCCGAGTCTTGTTCCGTGTCTGACTCGGACAGGGAGCCATCGCTATCAAACCCATCATCCTCAGGCTCGTTGTCCCAATCCTCACCCTCCGAACCGGAGCTGGTTTCCAAGTCACTGGAGGCACCTCCCAAAATATAATCTATCAGTTTGTTGCTACAAACTGGCCTGGCAGAAATAGGAAGGTCATCCTCTATGTCTGAGCAGTCAGCTACACTAGTGTGGTCCTCTTCACGTCCTTTTTCCACAGGTAACTCGCAAGACAGACTGCTCCCCTGGGGGCTTTGTGAAACTTCTGGAGTCGACAATTCTAGTGTCTTCTCAGTGGGCTCCAGGCTGGCTCCAGCAGGGGACACCGCCTGTGCTGGGTTGTCTGTGCACTGTTGCGGGTCCATCCGGAGAAGGCTGTGTTCCTCCTCCAGGCTGTGGTAGCCATGATCTTGGTCAGGGGTGGGTAACTCTTGCCCTTTGTTAGCCTGAAGGAATTCCAGCCGTTTCATACGAAGGTGGTGGATTTCTGGCAGGCCTTCAGTAGAAAGGGGGGGACACCTCCGCCAAGCGGTTGCCGAGATCTCTGCGCGCAGTGGCTGGGGGTGACAGCCATCTTCTGACAGGGAGCAGATCTCAGGGGATACTGTTCGGAAACCCACTAGCTGCCCAGCTCCGGCACCGTCCTGACAGCGCACCTCTAACTGGGGAAAGCAGTGCAGGGAGGATGGGTTCAGTAGATAGGAAACCACCTTGAAACCGCCTAAGGTCTGAGTGTTGAGGGGCCCAGAAAATGAAGAGCCAAGTTCCCGGTGGGAGACAAGACCACCTTGAAGACTACTGGGCAACAGTTCCACTCCCCACAGCTGCTGCTCCCGGAGGAAAGTGTGCGCTGTCGTGTCTAAAGCTCTTTGCTGAGCTTTCATTTTCAACTCCAGGTCCGAGGATGAGCACTGCCACTGGAATCCCTCCTCTAGCCAATCAAGGGAACCGGCAGCCAAGTCCTCCGAGGAGTCCAGCCGCAGTGAACTCAAAGATTTCTGCACCTTGGGAGCGGCAGGTTCCTCCCGACCTCTCAAAGCTCTCAGGACGCCGGAACCTGCTGCAAAATCTAGCCATCTGGTCGGGATCACGCCACCGAAAAGATGGCTCCAGAGAAGCAGCCTCTGGAGCAAGCTAGGGAGCAGCGCAAGGAGCTTGGAAAGCAATTTGGTCCAGTACCTGGTCCGAGGCTTGGGAAGGGCGGAGGCAGAGAGTGCGGGGTCCCCGGAGTTTTCCCGAGAGGAAGGGGTCAGGAACTCGGAAGAGCAGGGGCGCCATCGCCGGAGGAAGGGCAGCCGGAACCAGGAGCCCATCCGAGGGGCGGGCCGCTTCCGAGCCCCGTGCGTTCCCGGCTCCATCTCCTTTCCTCCGCAGCTTCTCCGGCAGGAGCTCAGCGGCGTCAGAGCGCGCGGGATCCGAGGTCTACACAGCTTCACCCTTGCCCAGCCACCGAGTCAGCACTGGAGGCCGATCCCCGCGCCGGCAGGGGAGGCCCAGAGAGCGGCGGCTTCCGCAGCGGGCGGCGCAGCGCACGGTCCAGCGGCCCGCGCCAGGGGTGGCGACCGCGGCTACGTCCATCCCTGCCGGGAAGGGGGATGAGAGGACGTCCTAGTCCGTGTGAGACCGCTCCACCATAGACCAGACCCCCCCCCCTCACGCGGCTGAGGTGGCGTTTCCGGAGACCACGGCCTCCTCACCGAGGAGCGAAACGCACGGGCGGAAGGGCTGGGTGGCGGGGGCGAACGCGGAAAGAAGCGAAGCCCAAAATGGCCGCAGCAGGACACCCGGAAGATGCCAGACCAGACGGAGGACCGAGGGCGTCTACTACACCTACCGCCCAGTGCCGCCTAACGTCATTTGCAGAACCCCACCCCACCCCCCTAGGGAGGCGGACTTGCCTCACCCTCGCGCGTGGCCGCTGATTGGCCGCGCCTCTGGTCCCTGTCGGCTTCCTTACTCTGGGTAGAAGAGGCTCGCACGCGGAAAGTTGCATCAGCCGGACCCAGAATGCACGCATGCGCAGTCCGTCTCTGGTCTCCTAGGAGACTAAGGCCCTCCACCCTCTGGGTAAAAGGGAAGGGCTTAGGGGAAAGAACGTGAGAATTCTCCGGAGCCCTTTTTTATGGGTCTGATAACACTAGGCAGTGTCTCCCCTTATCTGATACGTACGTGTCTAGGTCTTCTCGTATTGTGAAGGGCGTAAGAAGCCATGAGTTAAATATGAGGTGTGGGTGCTGTGTAACCAACATGCCTGCTGTTACGACACAAGTTACCCGAAGTGAACAATAAATAGTAGTGAAAACTGAGTCACTAATGCACTCCTGTTCCTCTGCTATCCGATCACTAAGTCTCTAGCGTTGCCTATGGACTAATGTGTACATCTTTCAGCGTCCATGTAACAAAATGCATCCTGGGCAAGCTCAAGTCCCAGAGCGGGGGAAGAGACCTCCCATGCCTCAGTAACGGGAAATAGAGGGGGGCATACCGCCCAGTGAAGGACACGCTAGTGACCTTTGAAATCTGAAAAAAAAAAAAAAATTGATAATTTTAGTTGTAATGAGGGAAGGTTTGTTTGAAATAGATTTTACTCTGTAGCCCAGGCTGGCCTCAAACTAACCATACTCTTCCTGCCTCAGCCTCCCAAGTGCTGGCTGGTTCTCTGATTCTCTCTTGTGAGTTTGGTCCTTTCTTTCTTTCTTTTCTTTCTTTCTTTCTTTCTTTCTTTCTTTCTTTCATTTATTTATTGATTGCCCTAGCTGTCCTGGAACTGGATCTATAGACCAAGCTGGCCTTACACTCACTGAGATCTGCCTACCTCTGCCTCTTCAGTGCAGAGATTAAAGGCGTGGGCCACCACTTCTGGCCTTTAGTTCACTTATTTCTTCTAATTTTAATCCCTGGTGTTCTCTGCACGAAGTCTAGAAGTTCTCACAGAGGATAGCAGTTAAAACTTAGAAGGAAGACCCTTGGTCCACTAGGCGAGGCTAGGTTGTCCTGGTGCTTTGCTGGGCAGGGAACAAGTTATCTATTTCCCGAAACCAAGAGTTTCTACTGCAATATCTTATTACTTATGTCTGGAAATAACCGGCTTCTTAATCCTAAAAGCTTTAGAAAATATGCATTAGGAGAATGAGTCAGTGGGATCTTAGTATGCAAATTAACTCCTGAGCGCTTCGCTTCCTCCTCTTCTTCTGCAGTGAAGCCAAGACTGTCCGTTTCTCTTTCAGCCAGTGGCTGAGGGGCTATATCCCTTACACAGAGCCTAGCCAGATAGGGCAGGAACACAAACATTAGCTAATGTTCTGCGCTGTTCTCCTTCACAATCCGCAATTGTTCCCCTGCTGCCTACAGAATAAAGGCTCTATTCGGCCTGAGCTCCCCGACTGCTACCCAACCTCCAATTCTGCTGTTCCACTCTGTGTGCACCCGACCTGTCCTTCCTCCTGGCTCTCCATGGCCAGGAAAGCCCTCACCATTTCTTGTCCTATACCTACTCACACTCTGAAGTTCAATTTAGAGGTCAGTGTCGGCTTGAGGCCCTCTCTGACCTTCCCAGTCAGAATCTGTTCATCTGTCTCAATGCTGGTGCACACAGGATCTAACAGACTGTACCACCCTTTCCTATGAGTGTTCACTGCACAGCAATAACAAACTGAACCAACTTTGCCAACTTCCCAATGATAAGGAACTGCTTTTATATATTATTTATTTTAAACATTTGCTTGTGTGAACTCAAATCATAGTACACATGGGAGGGGCAAGAAGAAACAAACAGTATTCTTTCTTGTTTTTGAAGACAGGGTTTCTCTGTGTAGCCTTGCATGTTCTGGGCTCAATTTATAGATCAGGCTGGCATCAAACTCACAGCAATCCACCTGCCTCTGCCTCCAGAATGCTGGGATTAAAGGCATGTGCCACCACCGCCTGGCCAGACAGTGCTCTTAACTGCTGAGCTATCTCTCCAGCTCTGTTCTGCAAACTTCTTTTTTTTTTTTTTTTTTTTTAAAGATTTATTTATCATTTATACAGTATTCTGCCCACACATGTTCCTTCCCACCACAAGAAGACACCAGATCTCATTACAGGTGGTTGTAAGCCACCATGTGGTTGCTGGGAATTGAACTCGGGACCTTTGGAAGAGCAAACGGTGCTCTTAACCCCTGAGCCATCTCTCCAGCCCCTGTAAACTTCTAACAGTGGCTATTCTAAGCTTTTGTTATCCTGTTTTGATCTCTCTTTAACAAGGTTACAAACTCAGAGGGAATGGCTCAAACAAGCACTTTCAAACTAGCTTTAAAGGGTTTGTTTTTGTTTTTGTTTTTGAAGACAGGGTTTCTCTGTGTAAACAGCTCTGGCTGTCCTGGAACAGCGCTCTGTAGCTTTAGTTTTTACTCTTGTTGAGTTTTTAATTTTCCTTTCAGAACTTGTAGCCAAGGCTAGCCTGGAACTCCCCTATGGATGAGAACAATTGTTGATGATGGAAAGGCTGCACCTGGAAGCAGAGCATCTTCAAGAAATCATGTCTGGAGAGCAGGAGCGATAGAGAACAATTTATATATTGGAGTACTTGACCATGCACACTTAACTATGTACACCTCCTGGCCCCCTCCAGTGATTGCTCTATTTTGACCTAGAAGTTATATCAGTACCCTGAAGATGGACTGGGGGTAGGGGAGCTGTCACAGGATCCCTCCATACTCTTTCCAATATGGCCACACTGAATAAATCTCTCCTGCTTCCCATCGCTGCTATCCCTTTAGTCAGCTCGTTAGAAGAGTCTGTGAGCCTCGGTTCTCTCCTTCTCCCAAGAGGGTCCTCGGTCTGAAACTCAGGCATCTGGCTTCACATCAAGTTCTGCGCCATTTCCCTAGCCCTCACCTCTTTTTGAGACAGTATAAAACTGGGTATTTTAGCCGGGCATGGTGGCGCACGCCTTTAATCCCAGCACTTGTGAGGCAGAGACTGGTGGATCGATGTGAGTTTGAGGCCAGCCTGGTCTACAAAGTGAGTCCAGGATAGCCAAGGCTACACAGAAAAACTCTGGCTCGAAAATCCTAAACAAAACAAAACAAAACTGGGTAGTTTAAGCTAGGTGAGGTGGTGCACACCTGGAATCCCAGCATTCAGGAGGTAGAAGCAGGTATATCTTTGTGAGTTGGAGGCCAGCCTGGTCTACCAAAAGAGTCCAAGACAGCCAAGGCTACACAAGGGGAACCTAAAAAACCTAAACCCTGTCCTTTTTTTTTTTTTTTTTTTTTTTTTTTGAGAAAGAAAAAAGATAGATTTTGTTTTAGGGTTTTGGTTTTTTTGGGGGGGGGTCTGAGACAGGGTTTCTCAGTATAACAGCCCTGGCTGTCCTGGAACTTGCACTATAGACCAGGCTGGCCTCAAACTCACAGAGATCCCCCTGCTTCTGCCTCCCAAGTGCTGAGTGCTGGAATTAAATGCATGCTACCACTGCCGGGCTAGATAGATGTTTTGGTTTGTGTTTTGTTTTTCGATACAGGGTTTCTCTGTGTAGCCTTGGCTGTTCTGGACTCACTTTGTAGACCAGGCTGGCCAAACTCACAGAGATCCACCTGTCTCTGCTTCCCAAGTGTTGGGACTAAAGGCATGCGACACCACCGCCTGGCTTAAATAGATATCTTATAATTTATATTTTTGTACAAATATACAACATGTTATTTATGACATATATAACGTGGAAGCACAGGCTTCTAACCTCACCACCCCAGAAAGCAGAGCTGGAAAGAGCTGGGGGTCAAGGCCAGCCTCCAGTACAAAGCAAGTTATATGACATGCTATCTCTTTAAATAAGTATTTTTAAAAAGAAGAGAAGAAAAACAAGTACATTAAAACAATAAATTAGCTGTTAGAAGCTGGGGATGGGGCTGGAGAGATGGCTCAGAGGTTAAGAGCACCGCCTGCTCTTCCAAAGATCCCGAGTTCAATTCCCAGCAACCACATGCTGGCTCACAACCATCTGTAATGAGATCTGATGCCCTCTTCTGGCCTGTAGGTGTACATGCATGGCTCCGCTCTTGAAAGCAGAGCACGAGATCTTACAGCATCTACAGGGTATTTCACAACCATCCAATGACTCTAGTTCCAGGGCATCCAGACACACATGTAGTGCATGCATATGCATACATGCAGACCTCCCGCGTGCTGGGATTAAAGGTGTGCACCACCACCGCCTGGGTCTTTTCTTTTTTAAAGACATACTTGTTTTTGTTTTATGTGAACCAACGTTTTGCCTGCCTGTCTGTGTACCTTGTGCATCCCTGGTGCCTGGGAAGGCCAGAAGAAGATGTAGGGGTCTGCCAGAATGGAGTTACAGTTGGTCTTTGGCTGTGATGTGGGTGCTGGGACTTGAACCTGGGTCCTCTGAAGAGTGCCTGGTGCTCTTAACCAATGAGCCATCCCTCCAGCCTCTCCTTTCCTTTTCTCACTCTTTTGTTTGTTTTGTTTTTTGGGCATTTCGTTTTGTTTGGTTGGGGTTTTTTTGAGACAAGGTTTCTCTGTGTAGCCATGGCTGTCCTGGAACTGGTAGACCAGGCTGGCCTCGAATTCAGAGATCCACCTACCTGACTCCTGAGTGCTGGGATTAAAAGTATGGGCCATCACTGTCCAGGATCCTTCCTCACTCTTTTTTTTTCCCCCCATTTTTTCGAGACAGGGTTTCTCTGTGTAGCCTTGGCTGTCCTGGCCTCACTTTGTAGACCAGGCTGGCCTCAAACTCACAAAGATCCACCTGCCTCTGCCTCCCACGTGCTGGGATTAAAGGTGTGTGCCACCACGCCCCGCCCCAATTTTCCTAAAGAAAAAAAAAATTTTTTTTTTTGGAATGGGGCTTGAAGGTGTAGCTCAGTGGTAGGGGCCTGGGAAGCCTAGGGCCTGGGTTTGATCCCCAGTATCGAAGACACTGGCCAATTTTTTGAGTAAGCTTCCTATGCCCTGTGCAGTTGTTGCTGTTGTTGTTTGAGACCTGTTTCTCTGTGTCACCTTGGCTGTCCTTGACTCACTTTGTTTTTGTTTTCCAGACAGGGTTTCTCTGTGTAGTCTTGACTGTCCTGGACTTGCTTTGTAGACCAGGCTAGCCTCAAACTCACAGAGATCTGCCTGCCTCTGCCTCCTGAGTGCTGGGATTAAAGGCGCCCGGCGCCCTGTGCAGTTTTGATGGTAATTTGTTACTATTCTTGTCGTGGAAGTTGTTCTAGGGGAAGCTGCAACCAGAAAGTATTTAAAGGCTATGAAAATGTGTGGCTTTGCCTTGCAGGCTCAAGTGGGAGAGAATGATGAATCAGCTTCTCCGGCCAGAGGGTAGAGGGCGGCTGTGTACACAGAGATAAGGTGTTGCCTTGGCTGCGCTGCTGGAAACAAGAAGTCCTTGGACGGGCAGTCTGACTGGCATGTTGGCAAAGGACAGCTAAAGCCTGCTTCGACGTATTGATTTTTAAGGATGTTGCCAGGCCTCAGCTCAAAGGTTCATGGCTTTCGATTGTTTTTTCCAAGTCTTCCTTAGTCCTCATATCTCTCACCGTTCTGGTCTCACATCCGGCCTTTCCAATTCACTTACCCCTGATTGAGCTCTTTTATTTGTTTGTTTTGTAGCTGTTTAGATTTGTTTTGTTTTATTTTGTTTTGTGTGTGTGTGTGTGTATGTGTGTGTATTTCGAGACAGGGTTTCTCTGTGTAGCCTTGGCTGTCCTGGACTCACTTTGTAGACCAGGCTGGCTTGGAACTCACAGTGATCAGCCTGCCTCTGCCTCCCGAGTGCTGAGATTAAAGGCCTGTGCCACCAAGCCTGGCCCTAGATTTTTTTGTTTTGTTGTTGTTGTTGTTGTGTTTTGTTTTGTTTTGTTTTTGAGAGAGAATCTCCTAGGCGAGCTTTGTTTGGGTTTTTGTTGTTGTCGTTGTTGTTGTTGTTTTGTTTTTTTGAGACAGATTCTCTCTGTGTTAGCCCTGGCTGTCCTGGATTCGCTTTGTAGACCAGGCTGGCCTCAAACTCACAGAGATCCACCTGCCTCTGCCTCCCGAGTGCTGGAATTACAGGTCTGAGCTACCATGCCCAGCTCAAATACACATTTTTGACTTAGAATCTCACCTCATACTTCATTGAGAAAAAAACATAAACTCACTTCATTTTTTCCCTGCCCAATTCACCTTTAATCTCATCACACAGCCAAGAAGCCTCCAAGATCCTGCCCCTTCCTTTCACTTCAGGAACCGGTCTTGTTATTGCTTCTCTGTAACACACAATATTTTCCCTCAGTAATAAATTATTTAGGAAACGGGGTGATGGTGGTGCCGCACACCTTTAATCCCAGCACTCAGGAGACAGAGGCAGGTGGATCGCTGTGAGTTTGAGGCCAGCCTGGTCTACAAAGTGAGTCCAGGACAGCCAAAGCTACACAGAGAAACCCCGTCTCAAAAAACAGAAACAAAACTCCTCCTAGATATGTCCTTCAGCGTCTGGAGGATGTCCTGGGTTCCATGTGGCGGTCAGTTCAGGTGCTGCTTGCTTCAGGATGAGAAGAGATGGACCTTGAGCTCAAAGGTCCTGTTTCTCACTCGGGACAACTTAAAGTGCACTAGGGTGAGGCCTGTGCACTAGATTAGAGTGTGGAAAGAGTTTTCCACTGATTTTTACAGTTAGCTAGATCTTTTGTGTTTTGTTTTGTTTTTCGAGGCAGGGATTCTCTGTGTAGCCCTGGCTGTGCTAGACTAGCTTTGTGGAGCAGGCTGACCTCAAACTCACAGAGATCCGCCTGCCTCTGCTTCCCAAGTGCTGGGATTAAAGGCCTGCGCCACCACGCCCAGCTTAGCTAGCTCTTTTAGAGTGAGATTGCTGACATCAGGCTCCGGAGCTCCACAAGACATGAAGATACCAAAAGGGTTACAGCCCTTTCTCAAGCTGCTGCCTAAGCATGGCAGAGGAAGCAGGCAAATGTCTGAAACAGGCTGGCAGGCAGGTCCAGTGAGATGCAGGCCTGGGAGTGCTTCACCGGTGGTCAGCACTGAGCTAGCAGCAATGGAGCAGGCGTCAGCAGCTGCCTTGACCCCCCTGACCAGCAGTCAATCCCTGCGTGTCCAGTGTCCAGCGGCCAATCTTCCCCAGAGTAAATGAAGTCTCAGATGGTGACAGTGGAGGAAGAGGGGAGAATGTAAGAGAGAAAAGCAGTCAAAGTTTATTTTCATGAATCAGGGATTTATAAACCTTGGACAGCGGGGAGGGGTTTGAGGGTAAAGGTGTCTGATTGGATGTGGCTAGGGTGCTAGGGATACCTCATTCACATGCACAGGGCCCTATCACAAGGAAGAGAACATAGTACTTAAGTATCCTATGGGTGGGGGAAGAACTTCCAGGTATGGTTAAAGGTCATTTCCTGAAGGCTAGGATCTCCTTAGCAAAGGGTACGGTGTTTCTAGGATTCCCCAGGTGCTTGCTGAAGAAGTTTGATCAGAAAAGGATGAGGCCTGTAATCTTCCCTCAGGTCTATGTGACCCTCCTTACAAGATCTGGGATTCTCCAGATCAGGTGGAGAGAGAACCCCGCTGAGAAAAGGAGTCCATTGTAATAGACCAAGGTCAGTTGGCTATTCAGATAGGGCAAACTTTCACCTTTCCAGCAGAGCCCCACATGGTAGATTCTCCTCCATGTTTCTTCATTTTACCTTATGTGTATAAGTGTTTTGCCTACATGTACACTGTGTGCCACATGCATGCAGTGCCTGAGGGGGCCAGAAGGGAAAGCCAAATCCTGTGGAAATGGACTTACAGCCTTTTGTGAGCCATCATGTGGATACTGGGATTCAAGCCCTGGTCCTCTGGAAGAGTAGTGAGTGTCCCTAACCACTGGACCATGTCTCCCCAAGTTTCTAACCACAGCTAGATGTCCCAACAGTTGCTTATGCTTGTGATTGCCAACTTCTCTCCTGCTCTCTTAAAGCTACTCCAAGGTGTTCACCCTGCCCCACCTACACACAGCTAGTGTTACAGCCTCCAAGAACATTTTAGTGTATGTAGTCCTTGGCTTCTTGTTTGTTTGTTGTTGTTGTTTTCTTTTCTTTTTGTTTGTATTTTTGTTTTTGAGACGGGCTTCTTTGTGTAGCCTTGGTTGTCATGGACTCCCTTTGTAAGCCAGTCTGGCCTTGAACTCAGAGATCCACCTGCCTCTGCCTCCTGAGTGCTGGGATTAAAGGCGTGCACCACCATGCCTGGCATTGTTTTTGTTTTCAAGACAGGGTTTCTCTGTATAGCTTTGGCTGTCCTGGAACTCCCTCTGTAGACAAGTTTGGCCTCAAACTCACAAAGATCTGCTTGTCTCTGTCTTCCAAGCGCTGCGATTTAAGGTGTGCAGCGTGCGCCATCACCGCCCATCTTAGTCTCTGGGGGTTTGAATTGCACCCTTTTTAAGGGGCTGAGGCCCTAATACCCAATACTTATGAACTGGCATTATTTGGAAATTGATTCTTTACAGATGATCCTGTTAAAAAATGAGGTCATTAGGATGAGTCCTAATCCAATTGATAGAATCCTTACAAAAAGGGTAAATTGGACACAGACACGCATGCGCATAGGGGGAGCGTGCTGTGAGAACATGACGTCAGGGATTGGAGGAATGTATCTGGCCAGCAAATAACTGGAAACTAAAAGAGAAGCATAAAACAGAATCTTCCTCACAGTCCTCAGAGGAAAAAGACCCTCAGAGCCCTTGAGCCTGGACTGGCCACGTTACCCTCTGAAACAGATGGCATGGCAGGCCTGCACTACCACTGCCCGGCTGAAAGGCTTTTCTTTATGTTTCCCATAATAGCATCGACTTGGCGTTCCTATAATTTCAGTGCTGCCTCTTCCTCCTCTTCCTTTTTCCTCCTGTTATTCTTTGTCCTCATACTGGTTTTTTTAGATTCTGTAGCCCAGGCCATTTCCTTCAGTTCCAAGAATTTAAATGCCATCCAAAGGCTGCAGGCCAGGGCCTACACTCCAGCTTAACTGCCCCTTTGGGCATCAGATTTTAATCCTCTGTTCCATTTGGATACCCATTAGACGTGTCAGCCTTACTGTGTCCTTCATCTCATACACAATAACCTTAAGTATAAGCTCTGCCGGTGAGCTAGACCAAGCCTGGGGGCGGGGTGGGGGTGGGGCAGCCTTGATGCCTCGGGCTGAACCTGCTGGGTAAGCACGCTTCCTCTACACTAACCTTCCCTGCCCCTGTCATTCTGCGTGGCTCGGTCTGGGATAAGACTCTACACATTCAGGTGACTGCTGTCCCACTGAGCTACAGTCCCGGTCCTGGAATGACATGTTAAAGTAAAGGTGGTAACACAGCTGGTGTCCCACCTGTCATCCCAGCGCGCAGGAGGCTGTGGCGGGATGATAAGGAGGTCAGGGGTATTCTGGGAGACAGAGCAAGTTAAAGGTTAACCTGAGCTACATAGTGAGACCTGGACTTGAGCCGGGGGAAATGGACCGGAAGAAAGGAAAAGGGAAAAGAGAGGGAGGAGGGAATGGGGAAGCTGGCTCAGATAGGATGTCTCCTCAGCCCGGGATGGTGGCGCATGCCTTTAATCCCAGTATTCGAGAGGCAGAGGCAGGTGGATCACTGTGAGTTCAAGGCCTGCCTGGTCCACAAAGCTAGTCCAGGACAGCCAGGGCTACACAGAGAAACACTGTTTGAAAAAAACAGTAGAAGATACGAGGGACATGGAAAGTGGTTACAGTACAAAGACCTCTTTAAGTCAGGGGCATAAAGGGTCAAAATAAAATGAGCAACAGGCAAAAAGCCAGCAGCTCATCTATGGTCCAAGCATCTGGAACGTTCCACTGCTTTCCCTCCCCGGCCTCCTGCCTTCAGCAGGCAGCTTTACCCTTGGCATCAAACAATTATATTATTCGTGTGTGTGTGTGTGTGTGTGTGTGTGTTGTGCACATGTTATGCTGTGCAGGCGGAGGCCACAGAACAACCTGTCGGAGCTGGTTCTCTCCTGCCGTCTCAGTGATCAAACTGAAGCTGACAGGGTAAGTGCCCTTACTCACCGAATCATCTCACTGGCCTGCCATTTTTATTTAAGGAGGGAAAAAAAAAATGGATGCACCGGCTCATGCCTGTAATCTTAGCACCTTCGAGGTGGAAGGCAAGTGGATCAGGAGTTCAAGGTTATCCTCCTCTGCATAGCCGTTTGAAGCCAACCTGGGCTATATGCTATCGTCGCTCATAAACAAAAACAGAAGCAAAAGAAAACTTTTCTTGCTTCCTTGTGGCTTCAATGGAGCTTTTCCCTCTCCGGTAATGGGGTCACAGAGAAACTGTTTACAGTGTCCTGGATGACTCTTTTTCCTCTTCAGTTGACTCTTGTTTAAAAAGTTAGTTGCCTTTAACCCCGCCCCTAAAGAGGCAGAGGCAGAGGCAGAGGCAGGCAGATCTCTGAGTTGAAGGCCAGCCTAGTGTACATAGTGAGACCCTGTCTTTTTTTTTTTTGTTTGTTTGGTTTTTCGAGACAGGGTTTCTCTGTGTAGCCTTGGCTGTCCTGGACTCTCTTTGTAGACCAGGCTGGCCTCGAACTCACAGCTATCCACCTGCCTCTGCCTCCCAAGTGCTGGGATTAAAGGCGTATACCACCATGCCAGGCTCCGAGACCCTGTCTTAAAAAACAAACAAACAAACAAAAAAGTTAAATGGAGGCCCTACCTGGCACGTTTAACCAAGACAACTCTTTGCAAACTCAAGAGTGGCTTTTAAATTCATCTGGTGAGAAACAAAAACAAGGTGGGCTAGACATGCTTGCCGAGCACTCAAAGAGCCCTGGGTTTGATCCTTAGTGCCACATAAAAAAGACATGTGCTAGCAAGGCAGTGGCGGCAGGGGTGGCGCACACCTTTAATCCCAGCACTCGGGAGGCAGAGGCAGGCATATCTCTCTTTGAGTTGAGGCCAGCCTGGACTACATAGTGAGCTCCAGGACAGCCAGGGCTACACAGAGAAACCCTGTCTAGAAGAACAAAACAAAAACAGACAGGAAGGAAGAAAGAAAGGAAAAAGGAAAGAAGCCATGTGTTTCTGTCTGTTTGTTTTCTAGAGTGTGTGCTGCTCTACTCCAGCCAGGAAAAGATCCAGAAGAAACAGCTGCACTGACCAATCCTCACTCTTCCCGGCCCCCTTTGCTATGGACTGGGCATCCCTTTGTCTACACACTAAACAGCTTTTTGTTTCCTTACAGAATGAAATTCTTTTTAAAGTGTGACAGAAACAGGGGTTGGGAGAGAAAGTAGTAGAGGGTCTCATGGGACTTTCCCCAGAAACAACGCAGCAAGTGGCCACGACACACCCGCCGCCTACAGGCGTGGTCCAGAGCTAAGGGTTGGCAGCATTTTGTCTCATCAAATAAGACGGGGCATAGAAGCACCCCAGTGCGTACACTAGGATCCATAGAGGGCTGAGGGGAGAGGAAGGCGGTCGAGCCAACCAGCAGGGGAAGAAGAGAAGAAAAACTGTGCCCTAAAGAGCATGGGTCCCTGAAGATAGGTCCTTGGTGGAACCCTAATATGGAAGGCCCTTCCTTACACACGTAGCTATCACGCGGCTCTCCTTTGGAGGCAAAATCGGATGGCCCAGAGTGGGCGTCAGCCCAGCAAGCCAGTCGGCTCTCCCCATGCCTCCCCAGTCTGCCTGAGTGGGAGGGGCTTCACCGAGGACCCACTGGGCCCCTCCCCAACATTTCCTATCGCTAGAAGGAAAAAAAAAAAAAAAAAAAAAAAAAAAAAAAAACACCAAAAAACCCAAAGAGTCCTGGAGGGAAAAAAGTCCAATAAGAACTTTTATCATACCAAAAACAAAAACACTAAGTCTCTCTTTTGCCTTCCGAGGCATGGTATGCCCCTTTCACACAAAGCTCTCTGTCCCAGTTAGGACAACATTACTATTTCATTTTTTAAAAATAAAAATTAAATATCCACCTACCCTCCCCCACCCAAGTGCTACTTCAGAGAGCCCGCACTCCGCACACCTCAAAGCAGGCATTGCTCCCTTGACACAAGGTAAACTTAAAATTCTGCTGCAGGTCCACAGCTTGCAAGGGGCTGTTGGGCACAATCAGCTCCAATATAGCCTATGGAGGAGAAAGGGCAGTGGAGAGAGCGCTCTCCTCTTTCAGGCTCCTCAGCCCACCTGGACCACGGGGAAGGCCACCAAGGGCTCTGTCCCTTCCTAGCAAAGGAGGCAGGCAGGGGAGAGCCTTCTCCCCCCAGCTCTGGGCAGCAGCTGCAGGTCTGAGCCATGACTGGGTTCATATGGTTCCGTGACCTCGAGATCCCAGTGCGAACCAGCCAGTCTTCTCCTGGGCCAGGTCCAGTTCCCGAAGGCGGATGTGCACCTCCCCAAGGAGCACGTTCTCCCAGAATCCTTGCTCACTTAGCACGCTTAGCTGGAGCTCCCGCTGCTGTAGGTCTCCCTTGGGGATCCCATCATACACCAACTGCAAATGCAGGCATTGGGAAGAGAGGAAAGCTGTGAGAACAGGCAGGAAGCCACGGGGAATTCAGAAGAGATGCTCCAGTCCCTAGGGTAACACGTGGTCCAGGCTGACCCGGATCTCCCAGCCAGTGCTGCCTCTGCCTCCCACATGCTGGGATTACATTTATTGGAGCCTCTGAACAGCCTCTACACAGAGCCAGCAGGATTCCCCTCCTTGTATATTAGGGCCCAAGACCCATCTTTTTTTTTTCTTCTTCTTTTTGAGACAGGGTTTCTTTTGTGTTCTCTTGGCTGTCCTAGACTTGATTTGTAGACCAGGCTGGCCTCGAACTCATAGCAATCCGCCTGCCTCTGCTTCTCCAGTGCTGGGATTAAAGGCGTGCGCCACTACCATCTGGCTCCCAAGACCCATCTTGAGACTCACAACCCTAAGGGTTTCAAAGCTGCCATCATAAAGGGGCAGGTGCTGCAAGGGTTAGGCTTATAAGCACACATGGGGGAGGGACCACACCCACACACATACACACACCCACACACATACACACACCCACCCACACACACACACACCCCGATAAATGGCTCAGTGGTTCAGAGTGCTTGCTGTCTCAAAGCGCAAAACCGCCCGTAACTCCAGGGGGTCAGAGTCGATCTTCTGGCAACCATGGGCATATTCATATACAAATAAAACCAGTATTTAAAAAGAGAAAAGATGCCGTGCGTGGTGGCGCATGCCTTTAATCCCAGCACTTGGGAGGCAGAGGCAGGTGGATTGCTGTGAGGTCAAGGCCGGCCTGGTCTACAAAGCGAGTCCATGACAGCCAAGGCTACACAGGGAAACCCTGTCTTGAAAAACCAAACCAAACCAACCAACAAACAAACAAAAACAAAAAAAGAATGGACAGTTTGTTGCCAGGTGTTGTGTGACTCACACTTAGAATTCGATGCCAGCCTCAGTTACATATGCAATTTGAGTCTCAAAAACACGAAATAAATAATCAAGGGAGTGGTTTGCCAGCCCCTGCCCTCCCCGGCGCACCCCCGTTTTCTACATACCATCTCATTGTAGGTAGGGTTGCAGGTTTTCCGGGCCACTTTGGTTTTCCTCTTTGTGGTTTTCTGAGGGTCGGGGAGGAGGTAAATCTTTACATAGGGGTCAGGGTCATTCCCGTCCTGCAGCGGTTGCTATGACAGAATGAGAGCAGAAGATGAAGGGCCTGGCAGCATCTCTCACTTTCCAGTCATCCCTGAAGCCACACTCCAATCTAGATCCTCTCTCACTCCACCTCTGGCTTTTGTAGTACACACCTAAAATTCTTGTCTGCCTTCCAGGTCACTATGCTGATAAAAATACCTACCAGGATTATGTTAAATATATACACATTTGTGTGTACGCGCACACACACACACACAATTTTTCAGTTTCAGCTTTTTTTTTTTTAAAGGTTTATTGATTTATTATGTATACAGTGTTCTGCCTGCATGTACACCTGCACACCAGAAGAGGGCACTGTCTCCACCGGCACCAAATCTCATTACAAATGATTGTGAGCCACCATGTGGTTTCTGGGAATGGAACTCAGGACCTTTGGAAGAGCAGCCAGTGCTCTTAACTTCTGAGCCATCTCTCCAGCCCCCAGTTTCAGCTTATTGAGATGGGGGTCTCTCTACATAGCTCTGGCTGTCCTGGAGCTCACGATACAGACCAGGCTTGACTCAAACTCGCAGAGAGCCACTCCTGGGATTAAAGGAATGCATCACTGTGCTGGCTTATTTTTAAGTGAACTATCGAGTCTCCCCAGGCATCTTTTGGCCATGATTATTTTGCCATTTGGTCCCTTTTAAGCCCTCAAAGGTAGAGGGAGGAGTCAGAGAGACTGCTTGCTCAAGGTCAGCTAACTACTGATTCACTCTCTTGACTCTGGTTTGTTTTGGGGGTGGGGCTGGGACTTAAGCTCACACTTAAGTTAAAGCTGAAATCTTTAATACTTGGGAGGCTGAGACTGAGACAGGAGGACTGCTTTGTGGTCAAGGCCAGCGGGGGTAACATGCTGAGTCCCAGTTCATGGCTAGCTTGAGACCCTGCCTCACAAAAACAAATAAATAAATTAAGAATCCCATTCCCGGACACTCAAGTGAGAACACAGCACATTTACCCAAAGACCCGGAAGGATTTCCATCAGGACTGAGGCTAGAGCCTTATTATGGGGCCCATTGGTCCCTTTGCCCAATTCTGGGAATTAGCAGTTCCTGACAGCCCCCAGCAGGCTTTTTCCTGAAGCCTGAGCCTTCAGACCTAACTGTTCCCATGTCTGAAGCCATCCTCTTCTCTCTGATTTTAGGCCCTTCTGTTGGCATTGGAGGATGTTTTTGTGTATTGTATATTTAAATGCTGATTTTTGTGCCCAGAGATGTGATTACAGTACAGACATTGGCACTGTCATTTTATGAAGCCTCTCTTGTCTTGATGTGCCGTAGACTTTGCTCTCCATCACCTTCTGGTTAATGAAAAGCTAAACAGCCAATAGCTGGGCAGGAGAGACTAAGGTGGGACTTTGGATCCCAGCGGCAGGGAGGGGGCTCAGGTGGGGACCAGAGTGAGAGAGGGAGTCATCATGAGGTCATAGATGGAGAAGCAGCAGCTAAGGCGAAACTAAGATAGCAGGTAGGGAGCCACGTGCCTGGGAAACACTCCAGGCCAGCACAACCAGGTAAAAGTAGCTTGGCACCTGCCCAGCTATAGTGCCTGAAGTTTATAATAAGATCTAGAAGTCTCCGTGTCATTATTCAGGAGCTAGGGCATGCACAGGAAGTCTTTCCGCAGAAGCCTCATCTCTGAGGCTTTTCTCTACCTGACCCCTTAATGCAAACACCAGCCTCGTCCCTCCCGGCTCTATTTCTTGTTCAGTTCTCGACTCATTGACACACCATCGTTTTTCCCTTGTCCAGTCTACTGTCTGCTCATTCTAAACAGACTGCAAGCTCCCTGGCGCTCAACCGTGTCTTGAGCTCTCCTGCGTCAAGGGCTAAGGTATTAGTAGGTACTAGATGATAATCTGTTGAATTAGAGAGTGACGACTGAGTGAATGTGACCCCGAAACCACGGTTTCCTTCACTCAAAAGCACATGCTTCTCCTGCTATGACCCAATCCCCAAAGTAAGCAACATGGGATGCTGCACGTTGCTCATGACGGTGCTAGAACCTGTGACAAAATTAATTATACACTGCCCTGACCATGCCTGAAGGAAGTCCAGTGGCTGCCCTGTCTACGCTCACTTGTCTATATGTATCTATATTACTATACTCAGGCAGGAAGCCCCTGGGTTTCTCTTTCCTCAAACTATAACTACCATAACAACAGTGCTACTCAGAAAGGCAAGCGTTTCCCAGTATCACCTCATTTCATCCCAGAGCAACCCTTGGAGGGCGGCACCAACATCATCTTAAAAAGAGCCTCCCAGGACTCAGGATGCCGGCTGCTGACCACAAGGAGCAAGCGAGGGAGCGAGCAGCTGTGTCTTGAATGTCCTGGTCAACCGCAGGCCTGGCATGGGCAGCCTGTGGTGGAGGCTTGGTGAACTTCTGTGGTTACTCTGATTATCCAGGGGGCAGAGAAGGAGTGACTCATCCAAAAACTCCCAGCAGAAAGAGTAAGGACCCCAGGAGGGCTCTGCCTGCACTTACCAGGCCCCTAATGTGCATGACCATGATGAAGAGTTTGTTGTTTTTGTAGGAGATGGACAGCTTCACCTCCCCGCCGACCTTCCCAACTGGCCGGGCCCATGTCCCATCTGTAGGGATAAAGGAAACTGAGAAAGGCCCAGAGGCCAGTAAGTGTCCCTGGCTGGTGCCAGGCAGACATTTCTATTTCCTTCTTGAATAAAGCCTTGCCCCAGCCTGTCACGGTTCTGATACGCATTGGAAAGTAGATGTAGCGTTGGAGGAGTCTGCCCTACCTGAGGGGATAGCCACTAACTAACTAACTAGTCATCCCCTAGGGAACCTAGCCATAGAGCTGGGGACACCACCACCTGAATGGGAAGCCAGAGTCCCCCAAGAGTAAGCAACTGAACAGGAAAGAAAGCTGACAAAGAGGTGGGGCTGTGGTTCAGCACGGGTGCCACCAGGAAGGTGTGGTACCTGAGGACTTCGGAGCAGGGCTTGGGCCTGAAGCCTTCTCATCCCGGGGCAGGGGGTGGAAGAAGGTATACACCAGATCACACTGCAACAGACCAGAAAACAGGAACACTCTTCAGTAACACACACACACACACACACACACACACTTTTTTTTTTAAAGAATAAATAGCCGCAGCTGGTCATGGTGGCACATGCCTTTCATCCTAGCACTGGAGGCAGGTCTCTGTGAGTTCGAGGCCAGCCTGGTCTACAAAGTGAGTCCAGGACAGCCAAGGCTACACAGAGAAACCCTGTCTCAAAAAACACAAACAAAAATCAAAAAACAAAACAAGACAAAAACCTAAAAAACAAAAACAAAAAACCACACACACACACACACACACACACACACACACACACACAAAAGCAAACAAACGAACAAACGGTAGACTGTTAGAAGTTCAAGGCCAGCCTGGTCTACAGAGTGAGTTCCAGGGCAGCCAGGGTTACTACACAGAGAAACCCTGCCTTGAAAAACAAAACAAACAAACAAATCAATACCTCATTTCAAAAACCAAAACAGACAATAAGTAAATTAAAAACAAAACAAAAAACAAGCCAGGCCAAAAGCATCTTTACTATTCACCTCTCTTCTCTACATCCCTACCAACAGGAACAGCTTGAGGGGGTGGGGCAGGAGATACAACTGAGTTCTCCTGGGGCTGAAACACAAGCCTTTCTCTGGAGATGGTTTCCAACTAAGCATCACAAATGAAAACTGAACAAAAGCGCGGCCTGAGGTTAGACCACCATGGACCTGTGTTCTCTAATGGTCACTCAGCAGACAGCCAACCCCCCGCCCATGACTTCCCTAGGACTAACACCCACTCACCTCAGCCACCTCAGAGGCTGCATGAATCAAGTGCCAGATGTAGCCATTTAGCTCCTCCCTCCGCCTCTCAGCCACTGCCTCTCCCCGAGAGCGGCCAATCACAAAGCGACTAGGGAAGCTAGGGTGACAGGCAGAGAAAGGACATAGGGATGGGGGATGGAATAGAAAGGACATTTCATCACCTGCTCCTCATTTTCTCATTTCCCAGAAGCCTCCCTGACTCCTACCAGACTCCCAGTCCGTGCTCACATCTGTCTTTCTCTCTCTGTAAATTCATGTTCTCTCTCTCTCTCTCTTTCTCTCTCTCTCTCTCTCCCCCTCTCCCCACCTCTCTCTCTCTCTCCTGGGACCCCAGACAATTCCAGCATTTAGCCATCAAGCATTTTAAGACAGTGTACGGTTCTGAGGCATTGAAATACATTCACGGTGTTGCATAAATGTCACGCACAGCTGGGTGGGCCCAGAACTCTTTTCATCTCGCAGAACTGAAGTATCGCATGTGACCATTCAGTCACTGGTTCTACATTCTCTCTCTAGGGGACTCCAATAGGTAGAATCATATGGTTTTAAATTTTCTTGTGACTGGCATATTTCATTTAGGCTTGCTCATGATGTAGGTATCGAAGGTCCTTCCCTTTCAATGCCATATATATATTTACATTCGTTTGATAAGTTATAAACAGTGAGTCATGTTCCAGTTCACCAAGTGAACCCTGCTTCCCTCAGCTGCCTTTCCTTCTGGCTTTTCTAAGCCTATTCCAAGGCTAGTGCAGGGCAGATGGGACCTGGCTGGTGATAACAGCCAGCAGGGGGCGCACTTGTTACCAAACCTAAGAGCAGGCCAGCAGCTCCTTAGTTTGAAATTGTCCTTCCTGAAACAGCAGTCCTGCTAGCTCCATCCCTCCTCCTTCCTCTGTATCTTTCAGCTTGAGAGGACTGGGGGGTGGGGTGGGGAGGGGGGGCTACCTGGGCAGGAAGGAAGAAGGGAAGAGCAGGCGCAGCTTATTGTGCAGTTCCTGGAACTCCTCAAACGTCCTCTGGATGTAAGTTGCCTCATGAGAATTCTCTCGAATCACCTTCACCACATATATCTGCAAAGGCCAAAACTCATAGTACACCTGCCTGACCATCTGCCTCCTGGAGGGGCCGTGGGGGGGGGAGATGGTAGTGTATGTGTGTGTGCATTACATCCCTGGAGGAGAAAGGTTCCAAGTTTGAGGCCAGCCTGGTCTACAAAGGGAATCCAGGACAACCAGGGCTACATAGAGAGACCCTGTCTCGAACACACACATCCCCAAACCAAAAGGAAGGAAGGAAAGAAAGAAAGAAAGAAAGGAAGGAAGGAAGGAAGGAAGGAAGGAAGGAAGAGGGTCCCAGAAGAGTCTCCGGTGGAGAAAAGAGGGTAGGCAGCACACAGGCAGAAACCGGAAAGCAGGCAGGGCCTCCCTGCCTGGGTCTCACATGACATGCGACTCACAGAATTACTCAGCAATGCAGCTCCCTGAGCCTATGCAGGTCACTTCAGCCAGGGAACTGGTCTCTCTGGGATTAACTCCCAGTGCGAGAGCCTCGGTAAACTCCAGGACCCACTGTACAGGCGTGGAGCAAGAGTTGACCCCCAAGAAGATGGGTGAACGGGAAGCCACAGAGGGTCAGAACAGAGGGTGAGGGAGGAGCGGACGCTTACGTAGCCCTTGCTGGGGTGGAAGACTTTCTCATGGCGGCAGAGGAAAACGTCACTGATGCGGCCAGTGCTCTTGAGAGTGTGTGTGCGGGGCGCAAAGGAAAGCGTGAGCCGGTCGTCTGCACCCGTGAACTTCATCTGAGCCAGGTTATGGATGAAGAAGTTGAGTTTTGTGGCCACGCTGCCCAGGCTGGATTCGATCAACCTATTTGTGCAGGAAGATGGGACACAAAGGATGCAGCCATGGCCCCAACCTCCCACTGCCTTGACAGCTATCAACCCAATATTCCCTAAGTCCTGAGATATCTTTTTCTTTTTTCTTTTTTTTTAGTGGGGTTGGGGAGAGGACAGGATCTCACTGTGTAACCCAGGGTAGCCCAGGGTAGCCTCAATGCATGGCGACCCTCCTCTCTTAGCTTCCTAAATCCTTGGATTACATGTGTGTGCTACCATGCTCAACCCTGAATCCTGAAATTAACCCCGAGATCAAATTACATTCCCAATGTAACAGTCTCACTAGCACACACTGAGTTTGATCCTGAGGTCTTATTCCTCCTGTCAAGGTGGGTGGGAACTTGGGACAGCAAAAGTATAAATAGTGCTATCAAATGGAACTCAAGGACCACAAAAGCTCTGCTCAAAAAGACTAAATTCAGCCGGGCGGTGGTGGCGCACACCTTTAATCCCAGCACTCGGGAGGCAGAGGCAGATGGATCGCTGTGAGTTCGAGGTCAGCCTGGTCTACAAAGTGAGTCTTAGGACAGCCAAGGCTACACAGAGAAACCCTGTCTCGAAAAACCAAAAAAAAAAAAAAAGGCTAAATTCTACTCACTGGGAGTGGTGGCGCATACCTTTAATCCCAGCATTTGGGAGGCAGAGGCAGACTGATTGATCACTGCGAGTTCGAGGCCAGCCTGGTCTACAAAGTGAGTCCAGGACAGTCAAGGCTGTACAGAGAAACTCTGTCTCAGAAAAAAACAAACAAACAAAAAAACTAATCTAGCTCCCACACTGTCTCCTAGACTAAGTCTCTCGTTGGGACCTGGTAAAAACAGATAAAGAGTCAGGAAATGGTGGTGGCACACGCCTTTAATTCTAGCAGAGGCAGGTATATCTCTGAGTTTGAGGCTAGCCTGGTCTGCAGAGTGAGTTCCGGGACAGCCAGGGCTACACAGAGAAACCCTGTCTAGAAAAACAAAAAAACAACAAGACCACCAACACAATAGTTCTACTTATACACCTCTGCCAGGATGCAGACAGGAATGCCGTGATCACCAAGGCAAAAACCGGGAGAGCAGACTGATGCCCTGGCACTTACTTTCCCCGCTAAGCCTTTCCTGCTGCCCAGCCTGCTCCTGTGGATACCTTGGCTGGGTAACACTGTTTTGTGCCATGTGTTACCTTGTGAAGTAGGTGGTGGCATTGGCCTCTGTGTCCTGAGGTCTCAGGGCGTCATACACATACTTGAGGTCCTCTAGGTCTGAGAGTTCAGGGATTCCACAGGACAACATCTAAGGAGAGGAGAAGAAGGAGGGAGAGCCTGGAACAGCAGCCCAGCATTGCCTCCTCTCTGCCCTGAGGCAAGGTTTTCTATACTAGGTTTCCTGGTCCTCAGGGCTTATAAAGACAGATGCTATGGGCGACGGTTAGAGGGCCACAGGAACCAAGGGGGCTAAAACAAGGGGTTATTACTGTTGCTGGTGGTTTGGGGACTGTCTTTATGGAAGATGCATCACACAGCTGGGAGAAGTGGGTCTCCAAGAATGCTCTGGAGTGATGGGGGGGGGGGTGGGTGGCAGCCTTGAAGATGGAGCCAGGGAAAAAGGAGGAGGGTTCACAAAGAGACGGAGCTCCTCACCAGGCCCAGAAGGTTGAGGAAGAGGTGGGTGTGCTTGCGGATGAGGTTGTAGGCTTGGCAGCAAAGGTCAACAAAGTCATGGAAGCGACTGGAAGGCTTGTCGCCCCCATTGATGACGTATGCCATGTCCGAGGTGAAGACAAAGGGGGCACGGTCCCTGGGCCAAGGGAACATACAGGCAGAAGGTCAATATGGAGAGAGAAGGGTCACCTTGTAAGTGCCATCAGGGCCTGTTTTCCTTCGCCCCTCATCATGGGTTCAGATCTGGGATCAGCAATACTTTTCAGCTACCTACCCACCGGGTTCTCTTCAGCTGCCACCCAGCTCCTCACCTTCCACAAAGCTCTGTACAAACTCGGGCTCCTTATCAGCCTTCTGGCCTCTGCTCAACCCAGGGTCAGGGCTCTGAGGCCCAGTTGCTTCAGTCAAAAAGTTTTACGCCCCAGCTCCGAACTACTCCTGCCCTCCTCTACACAGCAGGTCCACTTACCTCTTGATATTACCAAACATCTGGGCGTGGCCCAGGAAGCGGCCGAAATCTATATGGAACATGTGGCCCGTGGTCTTCAACATGATGTTGTCGTTGTGTCTGTCACAGATGCCCAAAATGTAGGTAGCCACACAGCAGCCAGCACAAGAGTAGATGAAGTTCTCCACGGCCTGCGAGAGCGGAGGCGGGTGGTGGGGCCGCACTCTGACCCTCCTCTCTCGCGTGACCTCCACAGCACCCAACCCCTGCCTGTTCACTTGCATCGTGTACCAAAGCGCATACTTATGCACACAGAAACATCTTCCACGTATTCCTTTTTTTTTTTTTTTTGGTTTTTCAAGACAGGGTTTCTCTGTGTAGCCTTGGCCATCCTGGACTCACTTTGTGGACCAGGCTGGCCTCAAACTCACAGCGATCCGCCTGCCTCCACCTCCCGAGTGGGTTTATGCCTATATACATCCTTCACCTGAATTTGAATTTTTTTTTTTTTTGCCGGGGGAGGGGGAGGGGGGCTGGAGAATCCGTAGACAGGAGCAAGTCCAGATTGGGAGACCTTAGTGGACAGAAAGGCTGATGCTAATAACTTTTCCCACAGATCGTGACAACCCTGACTCGAGTCTGGCTACTGAGAAATGGAAGGCGCCTGACCCTTCTTCCTGCCCCAAATAACACTCCATTCCCAGAGTGCTCGAAGCCGGCTAAATGCTTACCTAATTAAAATCACTTCACTCCAGAGAAGAGCTGAGCCAGCTTCACACTTCCTGCAGTGTTTTGCACTTGAAGCTCAGCCATCTCTATTTGGTAAAATGTGTTGGGGATATTTCTGGGCTCAAGGGGTGGGAGGGGCTGGGTAAGAGAGCTTGGGCTGCAAGCATGTGGACCTGAGTTTGAATCCGCTGCACCATGTGCTGGGTATGATGGCTGCAACCCCAGTGCTGCGGGACAGGGGCAGAGTCTGGAGCTCACTGGCCCGCCAGCCTAGCAAACAGCACGCTTCAAGTTCATCCATAGACCCTAACCAAAGACAGTAAAGCAGAGATAGGGGCAGGCGCCCAGTACCCTCCTTTGGCTTTAGCAAGCACCAACCCTACTCATGTTTATTCACACACACAAAAGGGGGAAGGGCCAGGCGTGGTGGCACTCAGGAGGCAGAGGCCAGCCAGGGCTGCATAGTGAGACACTGTCTCAACAAAACAAGTACCATAGAATTCAGCTTCTGCAAGGGAAAGATCATTTCTTAGAAAGGAAAAAAGAATCTACAAATTAAAAGAAACTGCTTGAATAGAAATATAGCCCATCCGATCGATCCCAGTTTAGACTTAACATCTCCATTAACCTGCTGTCACAGGCTTTTTAAAGATTTATTTATTTATTATGTATACAATGTTCTGACTGCATGTGTGCCTGCTGGCCAGAAGAGGGCACTAGATCTCATTGTAGATGCTTATGAGCTACTATGTGGTTGCTGGGATTTGAACTCAGGACCTCTGGAAGAGCACTGAACCATCTCTCCAGCCCATCATAGGCATTCTTTTTCCTTTTTAAAGATGTATTTATTTATTAATTATGTATATGTACAGTGTTCTACTTCCATGTATGCCTGAAAGCCAGAAGAGGGCACCAGATCTCATTACAGATGGTTGTGAGCTACCATGTGGTTGCTGGGAATTGAACTCAGGACCTCTGGAACTACAGCCAGTGCTCTTAACTGCTGAGCCACCTCTCCAGCCCCATCATAGGCATTCTTTATACCTTAGATAAGGAAGATCACCAGATGACACTCCTCCTTGAGTTAGGCCAGCATGAACCTCAATCTATATGTGATCCTCCTCCCAACTTGAGGGTCTCACTGATGAAATGTGGGTGTTGTTCACTGAACACAGCCAAGTTCTTTCGTCTGGGCACTACCGCAAGAAACTACTAGCAGCACCGTGTCTCACTCCTACAATCCCAGCATTCAGAAAGCTGAGGCAGGAGGATCATGACTTCTAGGTCGGCCTGAGCTAGGCTACAGAGCGAGATCCTGTCTCAAAAACCAAAAGGGAGGGTGGGGGGGGATTAACAAAGTTAGCTTCCAGGTGTGTGCCTGCTTATTGCAGACACCACCGGCACAGAGTAATTACAATTCCAACGCCTAGCACGGTGCTCGTTAGGAGAGGTGCTTGTTATGAGAGGCGTTGACACCTGGAAACCACGTTAGCGCAAGGAGCATATGGGTCTGCAGGAGGGATTGAAGACTCAATAGGGTACTATGTTGACTCAATGTAGAAGAGACCGTTTTCGAGGCTGAGAAAAAGGAAATGAGTTTCTAGGCAAAGAGGCACTGTCGTCTAAAGGTACCAAACACGTGCAAGTGTCCCCTACACGGAGTGAGCAGGGCATGAGACTGGGGCAGGCCAGGCTGGACTACAGAGGCAGCCATGCAGATGTTGAATTTATCTCTTAGGAGCCTCTGAGGAGCCCAGAGCTAAGGTGTGACATGAATGGCTCTGGACTTTAAAAAGTCTCTGAATGCCGGAAGAGGAACCACGCATGAGGAAGCCAGCGGCTCTGGTTTGGGTGACTATAACGTCCTACATTCACTGTAGGGAACACGGAAAGCAGGCATCAGGAGGTGAGGAGAGACCGGGCGCTCAGCTTTGCCTCCACTGAGTTTGATTATAACAGAGATGCAATAGAGAAATCCACTGAGCAAAGACTATAGAAGCGTATACTGCTGCGTGGGGAAAGGGCTTCAGAGTCGTCAGCACACAAGTAGGGATAGAAGTCATAAAAGTGTGTATTAGTCTGAGAGCACACAGTGACTGGGGGCCACAAACTTACTAGGGCCATTTAAGACCTCCCGATCACATGCTCATCAGACATACACTGATGAAAATAAGGCTGCCTGCGCATCTCCCTTCAGGAATAAAATGCATTAATCAACATAAATTAGTATCTACATCCCCTTGAAGTGAGCCTTACAGAAATTAACATTCTGTCATTTTTGTTTGGTTTTGAAACAGTCTGACTATAGTAGCCCAGGCTGGCTCGAAACTGACAGAGCTCCATTTGCCTCTCTCTGCCTTCCAAGTGCTAGGATTAAAAGTATGTGCCACATTCTGTTTTTTTTTTTTTTTTTTTAATCATGACCCACCCATTTCCACTCTCATCCCAAACTATAATCATGAAGCCATGGACTGGCCACGCATCATAGCAGGCCACCAAGGCCCTACCATCCCTGCAAGCTCACTTTTTTCTCTCTAGTCAGCAGCCAGCCAGGCCTCTTTGCTGTCAGGTCAGTCTCTCACTTGCCTCCACCTTGGCTTGCATACCGGCCCCATACAGTTCCATCTGACTCACGGCCACAAAAAAAAAAGGGGGAGGCTGGGTTAAAATGATATGCAACACCTCTTGCTGCCATCTTGAATTCAATGCAGCATCAGTCAAGTCCTTTGAGAGTGTGATGTGAACCAGCCAGGATCCACAATTAGGACAGATATAGACAAGCTCTCAAAAGCTGCCCCTCAGCCTGGCATGGTGGCACATGCCCTTTAATCCCAGCACTCAGGGAGACAGAGGCAGGAGGATTGCTGTGAGTTTGAGTCCAGCCTGATCTACAAAGAGAGTTGGGGACATCCAAGGCTACACAGAGAAGGCTTGTCTCAAAAACAAACAAACAACAACAGCAATAAATGCTGCTCCCCTACCCTCAGAAGACTCAACGAAGGTTTCTCTGACCAACCCCAGAGGACAGTGTTAATTTACAACAATCACCTGACTGTCTCTAGCTTCACAGAAGCACAGGTCCAGAAACAGTACATACTTTCCCTCAGCAAAGCTGAGCTGGCTCGTGTGTGTGCGCATGCTGGTGGTAGCAGAGCCATATGCCTCAGTCATGCACAGCTTTGGGCTTCTGAGTGGCCCCCAGTCCTACCTTTTCATATTCATCTTCCCCAGGGTTGTGTTTCTGTAGCCAGTCGGCCAGGGGACGGTCCTTGAAGGAGCCGGTCACTCCGTGCTCCACCTGGATCTTGCGCAGCGTCTCGGCGTTGGGTATCATCTCCACCATCCCTGAGAGAGAAGGGGCCGGGCTCACACTCCAGAACGGAGAAAAAGTGTCTACCAGAGCCTATCAAGCTGGGCTACCTGCTTCCCACCAGCTAAGTCCCAGGGCCTTTGGACAAAGTCGGCTAGCAGGAGGGATACACACTGATGGATGATGGGAAGGAGGCCACACCCACAGCACATAGTCTAGACTGGCTCCATAACGTTTCTTTTTTTTCTCTTTTCAAATTTTACTATGGAACTCTTTTCTTTTTTCTTTCTTTCTTTCTTTTTCCTTTTTCTTTTTGAGACAGGGTTTCTCTGTGTAGCCCTGGCTGTCCTGGACTTACTTTGTAGACTAGTCTGGCCTCGAACTCACAGAGATCAGCTTGCCTCTGCCTCCCAAGTGTCAGGATTAAAGGCGTGATGCCATACTATGGGACTCTTAAATATATATATATATATATAACACGAAGGTGTGTTTGTGTGTGTACAAAATCAGTTCTCATGTAACCATCATCCAGCTTCAACGAGCACCAAGAGTTTGCTAATTTCATTTCATCCTCCATTTCCTAGCTAGCTTCCTACTTCCTGCTGCTCTTGCCCCGAGTACCACAAAGCAAGCCAGTGTCTCACTCTGTAGCCCAAGCTGGTCTCGAACTTCTGATACTCCTCCTCCTGCTACTCCGATTCAGACATGTATACATACTTCTAAGTATTATTAACTTGCACTTGTCATTTATAAACAAACAAACAAAAACAAAACAAACAGTGACCCTTGAAACCAGCCTACTTTCAAATTTCTTACATCTCAGAACCACAATTGGTTTGTTTGATTGAGACCCAAAGTCCACAGAGACTGCTATGCCTCCGAGTCTCTTTTGTTTTACAAGGGTCTCTCCCTTGCTTTCTTTTTTTTTTTTTTTTTTTTTTTTCCAGATCACCCTATATTGTCTCGTGGGATGATCCTGGCTGTGAGCGAAGGGACGCATTGCCCCACCGGGCTCCCCCACTGACCTCTCCCTCTGCCTGTGGAGAAGCAGCGGAAAATGACCATGCGCATGTCCAGCCCCTCCTGCACCCAGATCTTGCTCATGATGCGAATCATCTGCAGGGTGAGCATGTCCTGGCGAAGGTCATCCCCGCACTGGAATAAGGAAGAAGAGTGATTAAAACCCATTCCCTCTTCCTCTTCAGGGCTCCTAAACCCCCACAGCATATCAAACTACAGTGGCAGGGAGAAATTGCAGCTCCTCCAGCGATGCACCACTCATCTGTTAATCTGGCCCACACGAGGTCAAGGAGCCAGAGAGGGGACACTTTGCCCCTTGCTGCGTTCCCCATCTGGATTGAATTATGGTTCCTTTTCTGAGAGAAACCTGCCCCTGACCACTAGGCCTGTTTGTTAGAGTCAAGGTCTCTCTGTGCAGTTCAGGCTGGCCTGGACCTGCTAGCAATCTTCCTGTCTCAGCCTGTGAGTGCTAGATTACAGATATACACTATCCTGTCTGGCTCACCAGGCCTTTCACAAACTTGAATGTTTATACCAAATCAGTAACTGACACTAGTGTACAGCAAAGGTGTACTATAAGGAGTGCATTTATTTTACTTTTTTGGGTGCTAGAAATTGAACCGAGAGCCCTGTGAATGCTAAGAACACATTCTATTCCTAACCCCCACATAGGGAGTGTGCAACCTGCCCCCCTCCCCCCTCCCTCCCTCCCCAAAACATATACTCCAGGACTATCAGCACCACCATGGAAGAGCCAGTCAGAAAGGAAAACATGCCGGGTAGTGGTGGCGCATGCCTTTCATCCCAGCACTGGGGAGGCAGAGGCAGGGGGATCTCTGTAAGTTCAAGGCCAGCCTGGTCTACAAAGGGAGTCCAGGACAGCCAAGGGTACACAGAGAAACCTTGTCTTGATAAACCAAAAGAAAAGAAGAAAGAAAGGAAATCACGAGGTTCATTTAGGCTAACCAGCACCTCACACAAATTCCCCACCTGGCAGCCACATCCTTTACTAGAATATAATCATCACCTTACCCGAGGCATTATGGGAGAAGCTCTGCCTCCCAGAAAGTACTTTGATATTCTGAGCTATCGGTTGCCTCTCTTTCTCCTAACACCGCTCTTCACCTTCTGGCGCCATATGCAGAATTTATCAAAATCCCTTTTTTACCTGATAGCCTTTTCAAGTGTTAAAAAGGTGGCATGAGTGGCCTGGAGATGTGGCTCAGTCCCCAGGAAGGGGTGGGGGGGGGGGGGATGGAAGAGGAGGAAGAGGAGAGGAAAGAGGGAGGAGAAGGCAGGAGAGAACAGGCCAGGCCTTTCCTGCCAGTCTTAAACATCCTCTTTGGCTTTCAGTCCTACCAGGCATGAGTAAAGTACTGGTTTTGCTTTGCTTTGTTTTTGTTGTAACAGTGGCTCATTACCTAGCCCAGTCTAGCCTGGCAATCACTACATAGCCTTGGCTTGCTTCATGGTAATCCCTCTGCCTCAGCCCTGTAAGTGCTGAGATTTTCAGGCATGTGCCACCATGGCTGCTGGGTAAAGCAGTCTCACCTTGAAGATGACTCGGATGTTCTCTCCCAGTGGGTCCACATTTTGGAAGGCCAGCTTGAGGGGGACTGCGTTGGAATTAAAGTAGGAACAGTCCTGTACGGTCGAGAGGGCAAGTGACTAACGTCAGGGTGGTCCACACCCAGGAAGGAAAATGACCTCTTCGTGTGGGGTCACAATGCTACCTCCCTTCTTGCTGCTGGCCCACTTAGGACACGGTCATTGATTCTGCCAGATTTCCTGGGAGCTCAAAGTCTACATCCTTTCTTTGTTTCTCTGACCCAGGCTTAGGTTGTTGGAGCCATGGCCCTACCATCCGATGCCCCAACCCCTCCCATCATGGTATACGACTTACTAGTTTGTGGTTTCTGGCAAATCCCACATCCTACACACTTTCAAAATACTACCAACCGCCTACAAGTTGTGAGGACGGAGCATGACAACCAACAAAAGAACTCATGCTGGACAGTGAGTCAGGGCAGCATGGCTGACAGCGACCGTCCTCACCACCTCCCCCAGCTTCATCCTTGGCCTCTGACCCAGTTCTTCTGCCCTGCAGTTACGGCTGACGAGCCAAGTCCATACACAGTCAAGCCGGGGAGAGGTCACCTGTCTGGCCTGCTTCCTCCTCACCTAAGGCAGGGAAAGGAGGCGCTCACCTCCCCCGGAGTGTTCCCCATTCTTTGAAGTTCTACGACTCGCAGTGACTCACCCTGGGCACGATGCCCTTCACCAGCAGACTGGGGCTAAGCGGCAGACGGCATGAACCATTGAGGGCAAAGAACTGCCTCACTTCCTCCAAGCCCACGCGAAGGATGCCCTTCAGAGGGAGAAGGGAAAAGCAGGGGTGAGGTGAGAGGCCCAGAGGCTTCACTCAGAGCCAGGGTGTCTCCCAGTGGAAGGGCACTAGTCGTGTGCCTAAGTAACAGGGACAACTTCTGAGAAACTCTTGGGAAGGACTGTCACCCACTTGGGCCCCAGGCTTGTTCAGTGCACAAGAAGCACACCTGAGCTTCTACAGAGACAAGGCAGCCATAGAACGGAAGAGGAAGGCACAGAATGGAGGGCAAGGGCATCCCAAGAGATAAAGTCCTGCCTGGGCCTTGCTAAGAAAAGCCAATGATCCAGACTTTTTTTTTTTTTTTTTGGGTTTTCGAGACAGGGTTTCTCTGTGTAGCCTTGGCCATCCTGGACTCACTTTGTAGACCAGGCTGGCCTCGAACTCACAGTGATCCGCCTGCCTCTACCTCCCAAGTGCTGGGATTAAAGGCGTGCGCCACCATGCCTGGCTCCCAATGATCCAGACTTACATATAAAAAATCTCCCAAGTTTTAAATGTCAGAAACCAGAGGCAGGAGGATTGCTGCGAGTTCAAGGCCAGCCTGGTTTACAAATCAAGTCCAGAATAGCCAAGGCTACACAGAAGAACCCTGTCTCAAAAAAATAGGTAGGTAGGTAGGTAGGTAGATAGATAGATAGATAGATAGATAGATAGATAGATAGATAGATAGGCAGGCGGATGTCAGAAACCAGGAACACTGTTGCTGTGGCACAGACTCTCTTTCTGTCACCTGTCTAAGCCCTGAGCCAGGGTTCTTTACAGTAAAGTGACTGAATCTTAAGCCTCAACCTGCTGAGTATACTTGTGCAGTGGCCAGCACATACGAACATGCATAACCTTTAAGGCAAACAGCTAAGCCAAAATTCTGCAAATTTCTGCAAGCCAAACAAAACACATTCATGAGCCAGCCTGGGAACTTCCTGCTTGTGGCGTGCAGGTTACAGACAACCTCCCTCTAGTTTCTAAATCAGACAGTCTCTTCCTAGCCTAGTCTCAGGATGCCCGAGAAAGAAACTCCTGGTTACACATGCCTCAGCTGGAAACAGGGACAGGAAGAGACAGTCTTGCCTCCTCACCTGGCGTGCGGATGGGCTGGCCTCTCGGACCTGCTGGGCCAGTTTAGCCAGGGTGTTGACAAGCCAGCACTGGCGGTTAAACTCCTCCCTCAGTCCCTTGCCACAGCAGCAGAGCAGGGCTGCCAGCAGGTATTGGTAGCGGATGCTGAACTGAGAGTCTTTGAGGCTGTCCTTCAGTAACCTGCAAGGCAGGGCAAGCGGGGCTACTCAGAAGCCACAGAGTGGAGCAACGGAGGAAATGGTCCTATTCTACCTCAACTCAGAAAGCCCACCCCATGCCTCAGGGGAAAATAGACTTTGAACGTCTACCCTGTCTTTGAGCTGATCCCCCTCTACAGCTTAATTGCCCTTTATACATCCTCCACCACGGGTGAGTAGGGAAAGGAGAGAGATGATCTTTCCAGAGCTGCAAGGAGATGAATGGAGACCCGCGCTGAGGAAAGATACTAGGCCACAGGGTAGAACAGTAACATTACTAATCTCTTAGTTCCTCTCTCCTGCCTGCCACAGGGAAGACATACTTGTCCTAAGGGCCCTGTGTGCCACCCTTCTTTCTGCACATGAGTTTACCAGAAGAAGTAGTGGGTCACTCTCAGGTCAGAGATGGCTCGCTTCAGGAGAAAGCGCACCAAGGGGCTGTCCAGGTAACACTCATACTTCAGGGCCTGTTCAGAAGAAAGCAAACAGGAAGTTTTATTAACCACCGAAATCTAAGCTGACTCCTGTCCCTGGGATCGCGGCTTCTAAGAGCAGATGCAGAAAGACCAGGGGCTCGGGCCACGGGAACTGCAAGTCCTCACACCTGTACTAGCTGGGGCAGGTAGTCCAGCAGCTCGGCATCGGAGAGGGAGCCGATCCACTGCACGGCCATCCGCCGCACCTCCTGGTCCGGGAAGCTGCAAGAGAGTTCAGAGCCTTGACCACCCCCCACCGCAGGCAGGCTGAGGTTCAGATGTGAGCCAGGAAACCCTGTGTCTGGTATCAGAAGCTTGGAGCAGGAAAAGTCACTCCCTCTCAAAATCTGCTTCTCTTCTGCATGGCAGTCCCCACGGACAGAGTCTCCCATGGGCAGGGAGGAGCAGGAAAGTGACCTTTCTCCTTCTGTGAACATTTTAAAGAAAATAGAACAGAGTGCTCCACACCACTCCCAAAGCGCCTCCTCAACTCCCACTGTGCTAGAAATCCTACAGGCAAGGAGTCCTTGGGTGAGGGAACCATGCTTTCTTGTAACATCCTAAGATGCAAAGCCTGCCAGGCAAACAAGTGAGAGTTGTGGGGTTCTGTATAAGCCAATAGGCAGTCTGGGCAATGAGTTTTGCAGGGGTCAGCAAGGATGAGGTCTCAAAAAGTCTCAACAACAGGTACAATTTGATTACTGAGTTGGCAAGAAATCGGCCAAGAAGCCTGGGTACAATCTAGAAAAGGCTGCTGAGGGCGTCTCAGACTGAGAACCCTGCGACCCTATGAGCTCTTCTAGAGAAAGAGAGAACAGAGGGCTGTTTAAATTAGAACTCAGGGGGCTGGAGAGATGGCTCAGAGGCTAAGAGCGTGGCCTGTTCTTCCAAAGGTCCTGAGTTCAAGTCCCAGCAACCACATGATAGCTCACAACCATCTATAATGAGATCTGGTCCCCTCTTCTGGGGCACATGCAGGCAAAATACTGTGTATATATGATAAATAAATAAATCTTTTAAAAAAAAAATTAAAACTCAGTGATAAAGGTTTGGGCTATACAAGGGAGAGCATTTGTTAAAACTTTGGATGAAAAAGCCAGGGCGTCGTGGCACACTCCTGTAATCCCAGCACTCAGGAGGCAGAGGCAGGTGGATCGCTGTAAGTTCAAAGCCAGTCTAGTCTACAAAGTGAGTCTAGGACAGCTAAGGCTACACAAAGAAACCCTATCTCAAAATACAAAAAAAACACAAAAAACAAAAACAAAAAAACAAACAAAAACTTTGGATGAATATATGAAGTTTGGGTGTTTCCTTATATGTAAATTTTGCCTCAAAAAGAAAAAAAAAAAAAAAAAAAAAAGAAATGAAAGCCTGAGCTCTCCGTGCCAGAGCATGGTGGCCCATGCCTTTAATCTCAGCACTCAGGAGGCAGAGGCAGACCGACCTCTGGATCTCTGTGAGTTCAAGGCCAGCTTGGTCTACAAATCAAGGTCCAGGCCAGGTAGGGCTACATCATGAGAGCGTGTCTCAAAAACAAAAGTGTTTGGGTTTTTATTTTGTTTGTTTGTTTCAAGATAGGTCTTCTCAGTGTAGCCCTGGCTGTCCTGGAACTTGCTCTATAGACCAGGGTAGCCTCAAACCCACAGAGATCCACCTGTCTCTGCCTCCAGAGAGCTGAGAGCTGGGATTAAAGGCGTGAGCCACCATTGCCCATCCAAAAATCAAGAAGTCCATGCTGAAGTATTTACAACAGTTGAATGACATGCCATGGATGAATGAAGAGCACTCAGACACCTAATAACAGTGTGGTGGAGTGTAGGTGGCCTGCATGTGAGGGTACTCACAGCATAGTTTTATGAGATGAGGGGAAAATGAGAGGAAAAAGGACAACTGGAAAAGCCCTGAACACTCATGTCTGGGCCACCACTTCCCCCAAGCTGGCCTTTCAGTGATGGCAGGGCTGGGGCTGAGACAAGTGCGAGCTACAACTCACGTGGCATGTAGGAGTCCCAGGGCATCCTGGTGGTTCATGTGGGCCCACTGCTTCAGGAGAGCATAGATGTCGGGCAGGCAAGCCCACTCCCAGCTGGGTGCACTGGCGAGCACCAGGGGGAGCGAGTTCACCTCCGAGTGGCAGTAGTAGCGTTTCTCCCACAGGTGCTTCTTGTCAGCATCGGTGAGCCTATGCGGAGAGTGGTAGAGTGAGCCAGAGGGCAGAGAACTTTCCGTTCCAAGGGAATTGCTGCACACACTACCACCATGCTGTGGCTTCCCAACTTTACCTCACATTATCACCCAAAGGGGCTTGGTGACTTCCGGCACCTAGGCCACACCCCCAATGGCAATTGGGTCAGAATGTCTATAGAAACTAAGCACTGGTTAGTGACTCCAAGTGAAGCAAAGTTTGGGGAAGCGGGGTCCAAATCTCACCTTTGATCCCATCTCAAGGACTTGTCTCAGACTGAGGCCAAAAGCATGGGCCAATAACATCAGACCTGTAAGCCCTAAGGGTACTACTTCCGAGCAGAGCCACTAGAGGGTGGTGGGTAACACTTGTCAGGGTATGGTCAGCTGAGAGGCCTCTTGAGACTTCTCTTGCCTTTATAGGGTCTGTAGCTAATTGGGATCAGGTGTTTAATGGGAGGCTGGAGCTGAGGGGCTAATGAAATGAGGGGTCAGGAGTAGAGTGGGGGCAGGGGGATGTCTGCGTCTTTTGTTCCCCGACCCAGCATATGCACTGTGCCATGCAAGAGTCCAGAGAGGCGGCTAGGATGAGGGAAGAGTCCTGACTGCTCACTCTCACCCCCCTCCCTCTCCAATCCTGGTGGACACAGCAGCCTCAAGGATGAGATCAGCCTGGACTCATTTCCTCCTGAGAGCTGCCAGCTTGCCAAGACACCTGATCCTTCTTGGAATGTGACAAGGGCCAGAAAAAAAATGCAAAGGCCTTTGGTGTGGCAGGAAGAGGTGGAGGGACAGGGAAGTGAGGACAGTGGCCAGCTGCCCCACTTGACAGCAAGTAGGAGACACAGTGTATCTGGGGTAGGGGCAGGTCACTCACTAGTGTGGGGCTGGACATTCTTGGATCTCATTTCCTGCCTGCCCTATCCACTTTCCCTAGTGTCAACTAGAGAAAGGTCTGGGGGCTGCCACCACCTCCTTTTGCCTCAGTGATAGCAATGGCTCTCTCACCTACAACCTCTAGCCCTCGGACACCTGGGTGGGGACTAGATGCTGGGAGGTGAGAGGTCAGGCAGACAGGGACAGACAGTGGGAAGCCCATGCCACACATGGAGGTGCCCTGGGCCTCACCAGTATAGGGATTCCTTCTGCGTGATGTCTTTAAGTTTGCGCTGGTCCTCCTCCAGGAGGCTGCCAAACTCATAGCGGGGGCTGAACTTGTCTCCAGGGGGGCTGGTGAACTTGATGTCAAAGGCCGAGGTGGGGAAGTCAATCTTGGGATAGGATCGGAGAAGCAGAAGCAAGGAGAGGGGACAATGTCAGTGCACGCAGCCACTTGCCTGGCCTCACACCCTCATGCTCCCCTTCCCTGAGGCTCTTCTGTAAAATAACCCAGATGCCTGTGGTGATGCCCAAAGTCCCAGCTGTAAACGTTCAGCAAAAATCGAAAGGAAACCATAGAGATCCTAGGGTGCTGGAGCACAACAGTAATCTCAGCACATGGAAAGGCTGAGGCAGGAATATCACTGCAAGCTTTGAGGTCAGCCTGATCTACACAGTAAGTACCAGGCCAGTCAGAGGGCCTGTTTTATCAAAAAAAACAAAAAAAAACAAAAAAAACAAACAAAAAAAAAAAAACGTGGACTGGGATAGTGGTGGGTGGTGCCATGTCTTTAATCCCTTGGGAGGCAGAGGCAAGTGGATGTCTGTGAGTTCGAGGCCAGCCTGGATTACAAAGGGAGTCCAGGACAGTCAGGGCTATGTAGAGAAACCCTGTCCTGAAAAACCAAAATCAACAGAGAAAACAAAAAAGAAAAAAAAAACATGGGAAAAATGGGCAAGTGGGGGAAAGGCTTGGTTGAGATACTTAAGAATGACAGGGTAAGCTCCTCCACCGTACCATCTTTCTTAATCTATTGATAAGGTAAGTCACTGAGAGTCCTTAGTGTGGTCCTGGGGACCTCCTTGTGCGGTCCTGAAGGCACTGTAGCCTGCTGGGACCGGGGATCACACCTGAGTGAAGGCTCTAGAGCCTGTGATCATCTGCTGTGTCACCAAATATACATCCTCCTGAAACGAGCACCAGAGCTGAAAGGTACAGTTCTCCAGAGAGTTCTTCTCACTCATTCAGCAAGCACAGAGGATGCCCTGCCATGTACCGGGTGCTTTCCTAGACCCTCGGTGCAGAGTCAGAAGACGAAAACACCCGCCTCCAGGAGCGTGCAGTCTGTATCTTTCTATTTCATTTTCTGTCGCTTTTGCCATTACCTACTCCATAGCGAAGCGTCTCATGGGCCCAAGAAAAGGGAATCAGAACTAGGACTGAGCCAACTTCTCTCCCTCCCTCCCTCCCTTCCTCCCTCTGAGGAGAAGAGGTCCCTTGAGTGACTAGTAGAAATGCTTTCCCTTGGGCCCCAAGAGAAGCACCTGAATGGATCAGGCCTAGAAGTATGAGGTCTCAACACAAAGGGAGCCCTGGGTGGAGGTCTCGGACCCCATCTTGAGAGGATGATGTGAGCTGGGGCCGGATACTTTCCACTGGTGTTCCACGTTCACTGAGGTGCTCGGTCCTATCTCTTCCCGTGCCCACAGTTCCTACCCAGAGCTCAATGGGGGCCTTGGAGCTGACTTTGGTGCTGTGTGATAGGTGAGTGGGACAGATAGGCTGGGTCTCACCTGCAGGATGACGCTGTCCGGCTGGTGGAAATTAGGCGCACTCCAACGGGCACTGGAATTTTCCTGTGTGGCTGGCCACAGGCCCAGAAGCTTCCGGCCACAGGTCAAGACTCTAAGGTAGAAGAAGAGCGAGATGAGCCAACAACCACTGCCTGAGCTGGCCATTTTTCTCCTGCTCTCTTGCCTCCAAACCCTTTCTAGTTGAAGCTTCCCTACTTGGGTCCCTTGGATCATCCCCACAGGCCACGGACGGTCTCGTTTCTAAGCTCCAGGAAGGCTTCCATTACAGAAAGCCCCTCCGAGCTCACACTCCCTCACCAGGATGACCTGCTGGCAGGGATGTCTCCATGAGGTAGAGAGGCCTGGAAAGATGACCTCAGAAGCCCTCCTGATGACAGGGCTAGATGACTTGTTACAAGGACAACGGTCTCCCATGCCCCTCCCCCACCTACCAAGTTACATCAATGGTCCTGGTCACCAGTTCTATGCATTGGCTTCTCTACTGGGATGGGGGCCTCTGGGCTTCACAATGAGCCCCATGTGGCCAACCCTTCCCTGGGTCACCTGTAGCAACCAGGCTTTATCTTTATCCCCTGCTGTCCCCTTCCAAGGCCCGAAGCCGCTCCCCTGGGGCTCACATACTGCCTGAAGTTGAAGAGAGGGGTAGTGACCCAACCCAGGGCCTCAGGCACCCGCCTCTGCTTATTGGCTTCAGAGGAAGCCCCTGGAGGGGGAACGGGCAGGGCGTAGAGTGTGGCACACAGCAGGGTCTCCCGAGGCAGCCTGTTCACTTGCACCGGAAAGCAGATCCTAGGACACAAGGGGCCCAAAGTCAGGAGTCTTCTGGGGCTGGGGGCTTGGGAAGTCAAATACAAACAGAGAATCAAGCTTGTCCCTAGGTAAGCCTCCCAGGGAACCAGGACAAGTCTCAAACTGAGCAGGACCCCCACTGGGTGCTCCTACTAGACACTCCCAGAAGCCTAGGAGGACCTATCTAAAAGTCAAAAGCATGCCCCGATTTCCAGGCAGGGCAGAACTTGCATATAGCCAAAGCTATCTCACTGTCCAGGTGACCGCCCATCCTGTCCTGTGCTAGGCTCCTTTTCTCACTCTAAAACTTCTTAAAGTCGGGCGTAGTAGCCTATCCCTGTAATCCCAGCACCTGGGAGGCAGAGACAGGCAAATCTCTGTAAGTTCGAGGCCAGCCTGGTCTACACAGAGAAACCCTGTCTGGAAAAACCAAACCAAACAAACAAACAAAAAGATTTCTTAAAGTGAGATCAAGAGGGGGAGTTAGTAAAGCTTCCTTTAGTTCTTTCAATGCCTCAGCACCTCTCCATCCCCTGTGCCACACAGAAGAGCCACCAAGAAGTAGCACCAATTCCTCTGCCCTCAGTGCACTCAGCTAGCTTATCCCCACCCCACAGCCCACTCATTTGTCTGCACCCCCTCTCCTCAGCCCAGGGGCATACCCCCAAACAGGCTCAAAGTCAAAGGAAGAAGAAGGAGCTTTTCATTGTCCCCTAGGATTGAGAGAGGCAGGAGCAACAGGCACAGCCATGGAGCACCCCAGGCCAGATGTTCTGCATGGTCCTCGCCTACACCCAGCCACACCCTCTGAGTTCAGAGTAAGGAGATTTGGGTGCAGGGAGAGGGAGAGAGCTTGGGGGCTAGGGAAAAAGACAGGCAGGACCCACCCCGTTTACCTTTCCCAGAAGCTGTCCCTGGGCCAAAGTCCACACTTGCCACACCCTCCTGGCTGGCCCAAGGCCCAGCTGCTTCTACACCCACAGGGCACAGGCAGGGCAGCTACCCCCAAGGTCAGAGGTTACAGAGAAGGCAGCCTCCCTCTTCAGTGCTCCTAACTCCTGTGGGAAATCTCCACTCAGAGAAGACACTCAGCAGCCATGGACTGGCACAATCCAGCTCTGCCCCAGCTGCCTCTACCCTGGGGGGGCCCCACAGCTATAATTAGGGCCCCTTCAGCAGCCAGCGGACATGCCAGGCTGGGTTTGGCTAGAAGTGAGAGAGCACGTCGTCGTCGGCTGGGCCTATTTTGAGAGTGAGTTGATCCCCTGCCCTGCTACAGTAGGAGGGAGAGCAGCTGACCCCATCTCCTGGGAGAGGAGTTGGTCTGGTCACCCAACAAGGAAGAACAGCCTGGCTGACTCATGGTATGTCCATCATCCCAGGCCTTGGGAGGCTGAGACAGGAGGATTGCTGGAATTTCAAGGTCAACATATGAGTCTGCACAAGTACGAATACCTGTCATGGAAGAAGGGAGGGAGGGAGGGAGGGAGGGGAGGGAGGGAGGGAGGGAGGGAGGGAAGAGCCTTCTGACTGAATCCATAACACAGAGAAGCAGGCAAGGCCTCCCCTTTCTCAAGTTTTCAGCATATCTCTGTGATTCCAAAATGGCCTCCCTAACCCTTTGCCAAGGCATGGCCAAGGGAACCCCCTGCTTCTCCTGGAGAGCTGACTCTTCTTGCCTAAGAAAGTCTCCTCCCTCAGAGCCCTTCTCCAACATTCTAGCACTGGGGCTACCTCCTCCAGGGAATGGGCCGGGGCTGCTGCATGGCCATTCACAATCTTGGGCAACTGAACTGACAGCTTGGCGCTTGGCACAATCATCACCAGGGTCCTTCCTGCTGTGTGACATTAGTTATTATACTTGAACAGGGTGGTGTGACAGAGATAGCATTTTCACGCAAACATCACTGCCACCCACCCGGAACAGAGAAACAGGAACTGAGAAGGCCAGAGCTGAGGTGTTAAGATGAGGACAGTGAAGGAGACAGCATTTACCAAACTAGATGTTGGGCCAGGTTTGCTCCCCCCGACCCCCTCATCTCGTCTTATTATTTAGCTTAGGCTGATCTTGAACTCATAGCAATCCTCCTGCCTCAGCCTCTTAAGTGCTGGATTACAAGTGTGACCCATCATGCTCAGCTGTCCAGGTGCTTGTCTATTTATCTGTTTGTTTCATGTTTGTGCTATTGGTGAACCTAGGCAGACACTCTACCGCCGAGCGAGCTCGTTTCTTAGTGTCCTCACGACTCTTCAAAACCTTGCACAGCACTCCTAGAGTCACCTCCATTCCAGGCTGTCAGCATCTACTGAGGGTGGCTGCCTCATGGCTGACTCTGAACTCCACAAGTGGTGCTTTCTCCCACATGGCTTGGCCTTCGTTAAGAGCCGCACGTGGACATTAGGGAGGGTAGAGCTGAGGCAGTGCCCTATATGCAGCTCTAGGCCTTAGAGGCCTGGCCCGGATGGATCAAGGGAGGGGTCTCACACCTAGCATAGAAGGACACCGTGTGGGAGGGTGGGCCGTGTTCCTACCTCAAATTCTGTCAGGGAGCTGGTCCTCAGCACCCCTTTCCTAAGCAGCAGAGTTAGTGAGGATGGGACATCTCTATGCTATATTCAAATTCCAATGCTCTTTACTTGGGCGGTGTGACACTGAGCCTAGGGTCCCACTGAAACAGGCCACACACTCACGGAGGTTCTGCCTCAACTTCCTGAATGCTGGTATTGCAGACCTGAACACCACGCTCTGCTTCTCGGGCACTTCTCAACGCAATGTCTCCTGGGAGTTTCTCCTACCCTGCTAAGTGTTTGTTAGCGGCAGTCATGCACCGTTACAGCTCTACAAATGACCTAAGTGTGAAGAACAGGGGCTTCCTTCCCTCTTGCCCATCTACAAAATAGTCCACCCAGAGCCTCCGACTGCCTGGTTGAGTATCCTGGACCTCCCCGGGGACGCTCTTCTGTCTCTATAACCTGCATCCCACACACGTGAGTTGCATTTGCTACTTTGCAAATGAAGACACAGACCTGGCAGGTAGCCTGCGGAAGTGAAGCCTGGGCGGGGGTGGGAGGGGTGGGGGGGGGGGCAGCTAGCAAAGGAGCTTTCTGACTGTCGGAAGGGAAGGGTAAGACGGGGTGGGCGGGGTGGGGGGGGCAGCTAGCAAAGGAGCTTTCTGACTGTCGGAAGGGAAGGGTAAATTAAGGTACCGGGGCAGGCAAAGCATTGGGGGGCAAACACCTGCAATGCCACCCTCAAGGTCCCCTCCCCCCTCACTTCTTTCCTCTTTTGTTTGGCTGAAGCTTTCCTTCCTGAAATCAAATTATTAGTAAATGGCATGTGATGCCATCTCGTGTTGGTGGCTATCATATTTATAACCTGCCTGGCTCAGTGCCACGCCCGCCTCCAGATGGAACAGGTGTTCTCAGGTCTCAGTCTGAGAAGCTGAGGCTCAGACAGGCTAGAGAGAGGACAGGACCCTAGTCCTCTACACAACCCTCCCTGCTCCATCCATGGTGGGCAAGCCATGCTTCCTCTGTCCTGTTCTGTTTTGTGTATGTATTGAGCTGGGATCTCCTGGTTGGCCTAAACTTACTGTGTAGCCCAGGTTGACCTCAAAACTACAACCATCCTCTTGCCTCTGCCTCCCCAAGTACTGAGATTCTAGGGCCAAAAGCCAGGGCCTTGTATACGCTAGTCAAGCCCTCTATTTGAGCTACACCTTAGCCCCGCTGCCTACCCTAAGGGAATGCTAAGAGGAAGGGAGGATATAGAAAACTTGCAGTCTAGTTAAATTCTTTTTGTTTGTTTGTCTGGAGACAGGGTTTCTCTGTGTAGCCCTGGCTGTCCAGGACTCGCTTTGTAGACCAGGCTGGTCTGGAATTCACAGCGATCCACCTGCCTCTGCCATCCTCAGTGCTGGGACTAAAGACTTGTGTCACCACCACCCAGCTTGGGGTCTCTCTCTATAGCTCAGGTTTGCCTAGAACTCACATTGCAGACCAGGCTAGCCTTGAATTTGTTAACAGTCGACTGTTTTGTTTTTTTCAAGACGGGGTTTCTCTGTGTACCTTCGCTTTCTTGGACTCTCTTTGTAGACCAGGCTGGCCTCGATACCCTGTTTTTTGAGTGCTGAGATTATAGGAATTTGTTCCCCAACCCATGCAACCATTGGCTATTTTTCCCCCAAGACAGGGTTTCTCTGTGTAGCCCTGTCTGTCCTGGAATCACTCTGTAGACCAGGATGGCTTCGAACTTACAGGAATCCACCTGCCTCTGTCTCCTGAGTGCTGGGATTACAGGCACGCAATATCACTCCCAGTGGCTATTTATTCTTGAAAAGTGTGTGTGTGTGTGTGTGTGTGTGTGTGTGTGTGTGTGTGTGTGTGTCTGTCTGTCTGTCTGTCTGTCTGTCTGTCTGTAAAAATAAAACTAACCCTTCATGGATCAATTTTACAGAAGAGTGGCCTTGTTTTCTGCCTCCAGTTAAATTCTTTAAGAGAGGCAGGAGCGGAGCAATAGGTCTTTTTAAACTTGGCCAGTCATATTTATATGACCCATTATAAATTATAAGGAGCCTTTGAGGGTACATCTGATTGGATGTTCCTAACAACTTGA